>NW_004443973.1:4504001-4515109 GCF_000243295.1 Trichechus manatus latirostris | reverse complement strand
AACGCTTCACCACTACGCCACCAGGGCTCTAAGATAAGAACCTTATGGTGCAGTGAACTTATGTTAATGAGGGTGCAGTTAATTTATGTTAATGAGGGAGAAACAACTCAGAAAAGAAGGGTGAGAATGAGTACACAACTCGAAGAATGTAATCAGTGTCACTAGATGGTATATGTAGAAACTGTTGAATTGGTGTATGTTTTGTTGTGTATATTCTCAGCAATAACAACAAAATAAATAAAATATTTTTAAAAAGTAATGTGGGAAAATTTGAGAAAAATCATAAAAATGAAGAAAAATAATGCCCCCTCAAAACCCACCACCAGAGATAAATATTTTAACTTAGGGTATTTTTTCTAGGTTTTTTTCCACATAATTATATATTTATAAAAATCTGATTAGTGTACATACTATTTTGTATTCTGCTTTTTCACTTAACATATCATGAACATCTTTCCATCAATTAAATCTTCATCTTCAACATCAATCCTAATGACAGCAAAATATCCATTACACAGAAGATAATTTAACCAAAATGGAATCTTATTTCTGGAATCTGAGAACCCCAGAAAGACAAGGAAGGACCAGACCAGGGAATCATAGGTTAGTTACTCTTAAGGCTCTGGTAGCCATTTGTCCCGAACAGCTTCAGATGTGAACCTGGAGATAGTGGTATGACAGATTTGCCAATCCTCCCCTCTGCCTCGTTTTTAGCTATTTTAAATAGTCCTGGGAAAGATTTTTCTGGACCAGTGTCTTTATCCATGGTTACTCCCTTAAGAGAAATTCTTGAAAGTGGAATTACTAGGTTCACTTTAGATACACATTGCCAATCTGACCTCTAAACTGTACCAATTTGTAGTTCTATCAGTAGTGTATGAGAATGTTTATTTCCCACAGCCCGAAACAATGCTAGGAACACTACTTAAAGAAACCTTAGTCCATCTGACAAGCATAACATGTTTTCAAGTGCACTTATTTGATTACTGGTATAATTGGGCAGTTTTTTAGATGCGTATTGACCATGTGTTATAGCTTTTATTTGTGTATTTCTTATTCATGACCTTTTCTTTTTTTTCAGTTGAAGCTAGTCTCTCATTGATTTCAAGGGATTTTTATTTTTTTTGTATATTAAACATATTAACTCAATCGCTCATGTATTTCAGATATTTTCTCATTTAACTTCTCATTTTGTTTTTAGTGATTTTTTATATACTTACGTTTTTATTTTGATGTCATCAAATCTATTTATTTTTTCATTTATGACCTCTACCTTTAGCTTAGAAAATCCTTCCAATCTCCATGTTATAGAAATTTATTTTTTTTAACTAATTATGTAATTGCCATTATAGTTTTAAATAAGATACACAGAAGAAAAATGTATAGAAGCACGTATAGAAGCCAATAGGCAAAATCCCTCCTAATGTTGTTAAGGTCATAGGGGACAACTGTATAAGTGGCTGTGGCTACTATTGGGTGGTTCCACTGAAAGCTGAGCAAAAGGGAGTAAGATAACAGCAGGAAAAGTTCTTGTTAAACACTAGGAAAATATTCCTTCCTGAAGACTATGGTAATGAACCCTCCTACCCTTCAACTTATTCAAAGGGACCTGGCTATATCTTTGAGATCATTCAGTGTTAGAGGCAGGAGGACAGGGCAGCCCAGCTTCTCTCCCAGTGCTCTGATCCTAGAGAAGCAGAACATAGGTCCAGTAAATAAACTAGGTTCTGGCTTTTCCAGTAAACTTCTCTCTTTACTTCAACTATAAAATTTGGATATTAAGATTTTGTCTATATCACCATTCTGAAAGCTAAAAAATGAATTGCTGTGAAACCCTGAGCAACTGTCAGATAAAGAAATGACTATAATTAATTCACTGGAACAAATCTTAGGTATCATTTATCATTTGCTCTTTTAAAAGTCAAAGAAGTTATATTAATTGTGCAGAGTTTTAAGGTTTTCTGGGTATTCAAATGGAGAGGCAAAATAAACTTTTCTGTAAGTATTTCATCTCTGATGATTACTTTTTCAGATTAGTAAGTATATCTTTTGATAATAATGCCATTCTTATTCTTTCCTCATGTTATAATGTTTTAAAATTTGGTCTGGGAGAACTGAAAATGCAATGCTGTGTGTGTACACACACACAGTAATAGTTAATATGGAGATATCACTGAGTTTGAAGCCACCACCTCCTGTGAGTAATTTTATCTGTTCCTTTGGCAGCTTCTTATCTTCCCCTTGTAGTTACCCTATTACGAGCTACTGACACTAATAGGGAACAAAGATAGATTTAGACAAAGGATTGTGTGCTGTTGGGTCAAAGCATACAGCAAGTGTAACACACTCAAGAGTAACATGAGAAGAAAATAGCAATTCCCAAGTCTCCCTTGAGAATTCTGAACACCAGGTCAAGATTCAAAGCTGGCGGCTTTGGTGGATATGATATGGCTGCCAGGAAATAACCCTGCAACCCTGTTGGAGAAATTAATCCCAAAGGTACTACAGGGGAAAGATGAACCAATTACTGAGAAGAATGTCAGGTATATAAAACACAATGATGAGGACATCATGCCACAAAGGCTCAAATATCAAAGCATTTGTCAGACATTTGATTATAAGAGTCAAATAAGAAACCAGTCAGAAGAGACAAGGAGAAAACGCCTTGTTGAAAATCAGTGGTGTGATGTTGTGGGGGACAACGACCAGCCCTCCAGTTTTCAAATGAAGGAGGATATTCTTGTGACCTGCTCATTATGTCATCACCCTGCTGACAGTTGGAATCAACGTGAATTAGAGAAGGCAGGTAAAGATTACCCAGAAGGGGGATATATCGAACAGGAAGCTGATGACAAGAAAGTTGATTTTGCTTGAACTTTTTAATTTAGTTTCACTCCTGACTGTGTTCTTCCTATATTGATTTTTTTAAAGTGGTCTTTTGCACTTTTAAAATTGATCTAAAAATAGTTCCTTCGCCAAACATATCCACTGAGTGTGATGTTACATTTGATGACATTTAAAGTTTTACATTCTCAGTTTCCCCCTTGAAAGAAATGACTGGCTTTGACTTAATTCTATTATAAGAAAAGCTGAAAAAAAAAGTGAAAACCAAATTTGTATGTTGCCCTCAAGAGTAATTGCTAAATTTACTCTATGTTTATGAAGTACATTCCCCTATTTTTAGATAAGCTCTTCATTTTAGAGTAATGAAATTGTTAAAATCATTCTGATTTACACTCAGAAAAGACTTAGAGAAAGAACAGCCTACATCCAAGTTTTCAGCCACTCAAAAAGATGTTAGTATCTCTATTGGTGACTGCATCAGTCACCATTTTCATAATTTTTAAATACACGAATGGGTGCAAAATATTTTCAATATATAGGTAGCTGGCAATCAACCACCCTTTGGACCTAGGGATTGTGGAGAAGGTAATGGGTGAGAAGAGGCAATGCATGGTAGGGACCAAATACATCGGGCTAGATTAGATTTGCTGGTTTGAATTCTTGAGACACTACGTTCCCTTTACACCAGAAAATTAATATAGTAGAATACCACCAAGAAAAATTAAGGGAGGACCATAAAGCATTTTGAAGGGGAACATCCAATAATTCCCACAAATGTGCAGTGAGGCATCAATCAAGCTCTTTTCTTCTTCTTTCCCTCTCCTTTCACCCAATGACCTAGATGAGGAATGGAAAATACACTAAAATAATAAACACATGTACAGTATGTTGGAATAATTCTAAATGGGTTCATGCCAAAAACACAAGAATGTCTGCATATTTTGGGATGGGAGGGGAGGAAATGGGAATAAAATATTTGAAAATACAAGAAAGGAGCCTCTCACGAACCAGTTACATGTTAGGCATGCCATGATAGGAGGAGTGTGATTAACTCAACTATCTCTGAGGTTAGGAAAAAAAGACTAATTCCTATTTCAAACCATTCTGTGATGATGAATACTGTAGTATTAGGTTTCATGTCTGCAGGTCCATAAAAGTAAGATTCTAGAGTAGCTCCAATTGGGCCATTTAAGAGCTCAGTCTGGTTATGAGCAGAGACAGGAAGAGAACTCTTGCTAGGATTACAAAACACAGACCTTAACTTCTCCCATTCTTACGTTAATTGGACAAAATTGAAAAGAGGACACATTTGCCTTTGAAGAACCTCCTTTTTTGTCTTTTGGTACATTTCTTTCCCAGGACTCTTATTCTTCATCCTGAATCTGCATCCAAGACTTTCCTTGAATTAATTCACAGTAAGTTGTTATTGACTGATAGAGAGGTATTTGTCAGAAAGAAATAAATCTCTAATGCAGCTATGTTTAATGCAGGTGCATATCAAAAATACCAAAACCCACATGCCCAAGCCCTACCCCTGTAGACTCTGATTCCGTGAGTTGGGGTTTGTGTAACTGGTAGAATGAGGAAGGAAAAAGTAACACTATCTCTTGAAATGCTAAGAAACTTGTTTGTTCAGCTGGTCCTAAGCATATATCCCGGGGTATCTCCCATGTCCCAGTCCCACCACATCAGATCTAAAGACTTCTAAGCCTTTTGCCTACAAGGAACAGGAGACTAGTACCATTTACTATATTATATCACTCACGTGCTTTACAACCTAACGAATGCTCCTAGCATCCTGTGGAAGAAAATGACAGCTCCATTGGTCACTTGATAGTTGAGTGACCTTGGGAAACTCACTCATCTGCCTGGGCATCAAATTCCTCTTCTGTAAAGAGAGGAGATTGAACTAGATGACCTCTATAATTCCTTCCTGCTCTAAAATCCCAGAAGTTTATACAGCTTCATTTTTGTTGTTGTTGTTTATTTGCCTTTCTTACAGGGGCAAATTATAATGTCTAACTTATTTTAATGGCAAAATTTTATTGTCTTGGGAACATGACCTGCTCTGATCCTTCTGATCTGCAGCTCATCCTTCATGGAGAACCCAACAAGTGCTGCTGTCAAATTCTGGGTTTGTATAGAGAATATTCCCTCTCATCTTACTTGATGATCGAGTGGGAGGCAGCAGGCAATATTTCAAAATGCAAACTGACATTTAATTACACAAAAATCTCCTTCCATGATCACTTCTCTTAGCAGGCTGATTCTGATCTACTTGAATGTCTTCTTTGTTGACTCCTACTTTTTCAGTTCTTATGAGAACCAGAAATTATCCCTAAACACTAGATTTTCAGTTTCTCTATTTCTTCTTCTTAATAAAATCTTTAGGTGACATTATCATTTGCAAAATAATGTCTCCTTTTGGAACATCTGAATCCCTGAAATCTGTACGGACATTCTTAACACGTGGATATCTGCCAATATCCATATCAAAAATAGGAGCCCTGGCGGCACAGTGGTTAAAAGCTCGGCTGCTAATCAAAAGGCTGGCAGTTCGAATTCACCAGCCACTTCTTAGAAACCCTATGGAGCAGTTCTACTCTGTCCTACAGGGTCGCTATGAGTCGGAATCAATTCAACGGCAACCGGTTTGGGTTTAGTTTTTTTTAATATCAAAAATAGGATATTTGTACAAATATCACTTAAAAGCAGTGGGAAATATTGTGGCTGAAAGTGGATGTAAGTGAATTGTTCTGTTTAGCTAATTAAACACTGAAATGATTCAGCACTGAGATAAGGCAGGGCCAGGACTAAGGTGAGGGAAGTGAGGCACTTATCCCAGGTGCAAAATTAAGGGGCACCAAAAATCTCAGTAATCAAGATCAATAATATTTTAACGCAATATTTTAGCTCAGTAACAGTGCTGTTTCAAGCCATAGTGGAAGCTGAGGCAAAAGTGAAAATCATAACACTGATCCTGTCTTTATTTAAAATTTTGATAATTTGTTCATCACAGATTTTTTTCATTAATAGTGAATTTTTTAGAAGATTGCATTAAAATATAATTTATCTTGATTACTGAATTTCTGGCATTCCCTTAAATTCTGTACCCAAGGCAAGTGCCTCCCTCACCTCACCTTAGTCTCAACCCTTGGATAACTCTACATTCTATTACAAACAACAAACAAACATTACTGCGTCTTGTTCTTAATAAAGAGAGACCCCTGCCACAACTCTAAGTTTTTCTAGTATAGCTATCATTTATGTGTGTGACTTTTCTAAGTGACTGGTACCATTTTAATAATTTGTTCCAAGCAACGACTTGATAAATAGGCAATTTCCTTTCTACATAAGAGAAAAATGAAGCTTAGAAAGGTGAAACTAATTTGACAAAGGATATCATGCAATTAGAACCCAAAAAAAAAACAAAACCAAACCCATTGCCATCGAGTCGATTCCGACTCATAGAGCGACCCAGTAGGCTGTAAATCTTTACAGAAGCATATTGCCACATCTTTCTCCCAAGGAGCCACTGGGTGGGTTCGAACCACCAACCTTTTTGTTAGTAGCTAAGTGTTTAACCATTGTGCCACCAGGGCTCCTATCATGCAATTAGCACCTTAAAATTCTCCTGTTTCATGCACTTGTCTTGTTAAACGAAGTAAAGCAAAAAAAAAAAAAAAAAGGCAAGAAAGAAAAAGGAAAGTAAAGACGAAAAGTAAAGAGGGAGAAAGATAAGGAAGAGGGGAGTAAATACATATCCTAGTGATTTTCAAACTCAGTGTGCGTTAAGACTCAGCTGGTAAGTTTGCTTAAAATGCAGATTCTTTGGCCCATCCCTATAAATTTAAATTAAATAGGCCTAGGGTAGAACCCAGAATCTGCATTTTTAACAAAGTAAATTAAGTGACTGTGGTGCAGATGGTCTGGCGACCACACATTGAGAAACACTGACGAGAAGCACCTATTCTGGCAGAAACTGGGCTAAGTATCTGGAAAACATTTTCTCAAAAAAACACAAAACCCAGTAATCATAAAAAGTAAGAATTTATACCCCTTTTTTTATATATTAGTAGAAAAATCCAAGATGATAAGGAAATTGCAAACTTACAGGTTGAGTAAGTGGAAAAATCAGAATTTGACCCAGATCTAACTCCAAATCTCAGGCTCTTCTGTTATACTCTATGACGTCCATGGGGAAAAGAAGGGAAACATCTGTTCAGTGAGTACTACCACGTGCCAGGGACACCCTGATTGTATCAGGGAATCTGGCTATGGCTCCTGTTAGTGGTCAACAGCTGCAATGGCAGCTAGTTGGACCAGATGTCAGCTGCTCGCACAGATAAAAGGAAAAGGTAACAGAAGTGTTGCGGCAAGGAAGAGACAGAACAATTCAGGAGGAAAGATGAAATGTTTTTCGCGTGCAGCGGTTTCACTTTTCAGTTTAAAATCCAAAATGAGAGAAGCATAACCATTATATTAATGCTAGCTATTACATGAGCGAATTACTTATTTGTTTGCTGTTATATGCCATGGAGTGAATTGCTACTCATAGCAACCCTATCGGACAGAGTAGAACTGCCCCATAGGGTTTTCTAGGCTGTAATCTTTATGGGAGCAGATTGCCAGGTCTTTTCTCCCACAAAGTTGCTGGATGGGTTCAAACCACCGATCTTTTGTCTAGCGGCAAGTGCTTAACCATTGCACCATCAAGCTTTCTAATATATTTACAGCTATGACAATAATTTAGTTTGATGAGAGACGAACAAAATCTTGGATTGAGCCTGTTTTCTAGCCCAGACTTACATCTCTGGAATCATCTTCATTCTGCCTTTCTGTCTTAACTCCAGTGACTGCCTTCTGTCTCTGATCCTTAACTAAAGCCTGTCCCTACTGGGACAGTCTTCAGTTTTTATGGTCTCAAATCAGAACCTACTGGAAACCCATCTTCCCCAGGGAAATCACTCTCATTAACTCAATACCATCCTCTACTTAACATCTTACCATTGTCCCCACCTTGTGTTTACACATTTACTATATGGCATATTTATTATTTATGCACTCATGCCTATGTTGTTTGGTCTATTAATGTATCTAGATCATGGCTGAATTTGTAAGCAGACTTTCAGTTTCTGAAGGTGTCTGAATATTCTAAAACTTAATTACAGAAACTCCATAACCTATAGGGTCACTATAAGACAGAATCGATTCAACAGCAGTGGGTTTTTTTCCTATAACGTAATAAAATTTTATATACCATAAAAAGGTTCAATGATTACTTACCAACGAAAATTATAATAATCATAACTGTGTAGGTCAAGAGCTTGAAATGCTATCACTCACCTGTCATTTAAATAAGTTTTTGTCCCCTCAAAATATATTTATAGACTTCTAATATTTAATAATTGTTAGATTCTTGTTATTTCCCCACATCTAGTTAGGATGGGAGTATGGGTGAAGGGGAGAAACATAAGTTATAGTTTTGGGAAACGTAAAATATTATCAGGGAGATAAAAACTAACACACATTTACCCATAGTTTTAGGCTAACTTACCTTGAGGCTGTACTCAGAATTCAGAACAGGGAGATTAATGTGACCTGGATAGTAGTCATGGATGGGATGGGAACATGACTAGCAAAATCTGACTGAGTGTAAAAGAGAATAAATTGGGCCTAAAACACAGAGAGAAGTCAAGGCTGAAGGTAAAGCCTGGTTTTCAGTAGTCTAAAGACAGAAATTTAAGTCATGAGAGTATGCAGTGGGGAGACACAAGGAAGGGAGTTTAATGAGAAAAAAATGAGAGAATAGTAGTAGGAGAGAATAGTTATAGGTCTCACATTAAAGAATTCTGACTAAGAAAGGAAGAGGCCAAAGGGGGCAACTGAAAAACTCTTTCTAGTGATAAGAAACTTCAACAACTTTGAAGATAGAATGCAAAGAACCTGTGTCTAGGAGGGTGGGGCCAAGCTGGCAGAGTAGTCAGATGCTTCCTGTGGTCCCTCTTACAACAAAGACCCGAAAAAACAAGTAAATCGATAATAAATGACAATCTAGGAGCCCTGAACATCAAAGACAAAGTTGAGGAATCAAACTGAGTGGTAGGGGAGGAAGAGATGGTTCAGAAGCAGCAAGGAGGTGCCAGACCTGACCTGGTGGGAACTGGCACCCTGCAGCCTGGATTGGCTGGCACAAGCAGTGAGGCAAGCAGTGGCACTTGGGACGTGTTTACCACATCAGGAGAGACTGAGTGGCGGAGAGTTGGCTCAAACCTCAAGAACCAGCAAGAAACAGTACTTGATCAGTGAAAGATAAGTACAACCATCTAACCTACTGCACAGATCAAAAAAAAAAAAAAAAAAAACCCTTCTTTTGGGAAATACTTCTCTCCCATTTAACTGCTCCCTCCCCACTATGCTCTGGTCCTGGTCCATCTTCAGAGATTGCAGCACTCCCTGGGCTGGAAGTAGGACCCGTCACACGCCCTGAGCCATTCTCTCAGCTTTGGAGAGGGAACAAATTAACAAACAGGAAAAAATAATCTGTCAGCTCCCCTAAGCCAGGAACTCAGGGCAAGCACAGCCCCTTTGTCTAGGCACAGGCATAAGGGGTTCAAGGATCCTGAATGTCTTTCAGCCCTGTACGGACCTCTGTGGTCCCATTTCAGTGCATAGGCCCTCATTAGCACAGTATACCAGGGTATATACCTGAAGCCTATTTTCATCTGTATTTGCTGTTAGGGGGAGTGGAAGATTCATGACATTTGATACTGCCCTGCCAATTAAGCAGAGACCTCACCTACCCACATCAGGAGCCTGAGGACTGGACTCTCCACCACTTCACCATGCCACCTGCGACAGAGGTCCAAGAATAAGCGGTGCCTTCCAGTCCTTACAGCCAACAGCATTGGGTGCCCATAGTCTGGCTGTAAAACCCACCTATCTACGTGCTCTAGGGAACAGGGGCATGCCTTTCACCCAGACACTGAGGGGTGACAGTCTGGCCCCTGCCTTGATCAGCGCATGACCCCCTACTACAACCAGTTACCTATGCCTACATCAATCACCCCTGCCCATCTAGGACTATAGGTCAGAGCCTGCACCATGCACTTGGTGACCAACAACCTGGACACCTAACCTGAATCCACACAAGAAAAGTAAATGGACTCTTGGGCTCACATACCTAGTAACAGCTCTAGCCACCTGGAAACAGGACATGAGAGCTTCAAAGATGCCAATAATCAAACTAGTCACCAGACCAGACTGTTTGAGCATATCAAAACAAAATAAGATGCTAGGACACAGTAAGCAAACATAAAATAAATAAATATAATAACTTATTAATGGCTAGGAGACAACAGTCATTATCAAATCACATAAAGAAGCAGACCATGATGGCTTCAGCAAGCACTAAAACACAAGAATCAAAAAACCTTTAAGAGGAAGAGAACTTCTTAGAATTACCAGGGGTAGAATTCAAAAGACTAATACACAGAACTCTTCAAGAAACAGGGAAGGAGATCATGCAAAACACAGAACAAGCAAAGGAATACACAGACAAAGCAACAGAGAAACCTAAGAAGGTTATTCAAGAGCATAATGACAAATTTACCAGGCTGCAAGAATCCATAGAGAGACAGGAAACAGAAATCCTAAAGCTTAATAATAAAATTTCAGAATTAGACAACTCAACAGAAAGTCATAGGAGCAGAATTGAGGCAATGGAAGTCAGAATTAGTGAGACTGAAGATAAAGCACTTGACACCAACTTATTTGAGGAAAAATCAGATAAAAGAATTTAGAAAAATGAAGAAACCCTAATAATTATGTGGGACTCTATAAAGAGGAATAACCTATGAGTAATTGCAGTACCAGAAAAGGGGAGAATATCAGAGAATACAGAAAGAATTGTTGAAGATTTGTTGGTAGAAAACTTCCCTGCTATCGCGAAAGATGACAAGATACCTATCCAAGAAGCTCATTGGACACCACACAAGGTAGATCCCAAAAGAAAGTCACCAAGGTATATTATAATCACACTTGCCAAAACCAAAGACAAAGAGAGAATTTTAAGAGCGGCTAGGGATAAATGAAAAGTCACCTACAAAGAAGAGTCAATAAGACTAAGCAAGGACTACTCAGCAGAAACTATGTAGGCAAGAAGGCAATGGGATGACATATATAAAGCCTTGAAGGAAGAAAAAAATGCCAGCCAAGAATTACATATACAGCAAAACTGTCTCTCAAATACGATGGCAAAATTA
>NW_004443973.1:4499404-4500401 GCF_000243295.1 Trichechus manatus latirostris | reverse complement strand
CACAAATAAAACAAAAGACAAGAACCACATGATCTTATCAATTGATACAGAAAAGGCATTTGACAAAGTCCAACACCCATTCATGATAAAAAAAAAACTCTCAGCAAAATAGGAATAGAAAGGAAATTCTTCAACATAACTAAGGGCATTTATACAAAGCCAACAGCCAACATCATCCTAAATGGAGAGTCTGAAAGCATTCCCCTTGAGAACAGGAGCAGACAAGAATGCCCTTTCTCATCACTCTTATCAAACATTGTGCTGGAGGTCCTAGCCAGAGAAATTAGGCTAGAAAAAGAAATAAAGGGCATCTAAATTGGTAATGAAGAAGTCAAAGTATCCCTATTTGCAGATGATATGATCTTATACACAGAAAACCCCAAAGAATCCACAAGAAAACTATTGAACTAATAGAAGATTTCAGCAAAGTATCAGGATACAAGATAAACATACAAAAATCAGTTGGTTTCCTATACACCAACAAAGAGAACTTCGAAGGGGAAATCACCAAATCAATACCATTTACAATGGTCCCCAGGAAGATAAAATACTTAGGAATAAATCTAACCAGAGATGTAAAATACCTGTACAAAGAAAACTACAAGACACTACTGCAAGAAATCAAAGGAGACCTACATAATGGGAAAACATACCTTGCTCATGGATATGAATACTCAACATTGTGAAAATGTCAATTCTACCCAAAGCGATCTACAGATACAATGCAATTCCAATCCAAATTCCAACAACATTTTTTAATGAGATAGAGAAACACATCACCAGCTTCATATGGAAAGGGATGAGGTCCTGGATAAGTAAAGCATTACTGAAGAAAAAGAAGAACAAAGTGGGAGGCCTCACACTACCCATTTATTATACTATTATACTGCCACGGTAGTCAAAACAGACACATAGACCAATGGAATAGAACTGAGAATCCAGATGTAAATTCATTCACCTATGAGCAGCTGATATTTGACAAAGGCCCAAAGTCCGT
>NW_004443973.1:4485212-4497882 GCF_000243295.1 Trichechus manatus latirostris | reverse complement strand
GCCCTGACAGGGAACACAAGAGAGGCCCTGATGGAGCAAGAGAAAAGTGGGGTACAGAACTCAAATTCCAGTAAAAATACCAGACTTAATGGTCTGTCTGAGACTGGAGGAACCCCGGAAGACTCGGCCCCTGGACTTTTTGTTGACCCAGAATTAAAATCATTCCCAAAGGGAACTCTTCAGACAAAGAATAGACTGACGAGAAATCCGAGGTGGAAAGTAGGAGTGTGTTGTCAGGTTATAGGGATAGCAACTAGGGTCACGTAACAATGTATGTGTAAATGTTTATATGAGAAAATGACCTGAGCTGTAAACTTTCACATAAAACACAATAAAATAAATACAAAGAACTTGTGACTAGGGAAGCTAAAAATAAGAGAAGGGTAACTGGCAGCGAGTTTCCAGACAAAGGAGGTCGGGATGGGATATAGACTATAGTGGGAAGAGAAAGCTTTAGAGGAAAGAAGACCCTTAGCAGGAAGATATGGATGCAAACTGATGGGGAAAGGTGGAGATATATGTAGGAGATCATCCTAGATGGTTTCCATCATTTTCTTTATGAGGGGTGGGCAGGGCGGTAAGATCAGCATCTGAAGTCAAAGGAGGGAATGGGACAGATGAGAATTTCCTGGTTAACTGCAGTGGCAAGCTCTGCAGGATGTCAGTGCTATCTCCATCATTTATGGTTGCACTAGGTTGTGTGTCTCATATTTTATAAATTTTATATTAAAAAAAGCTTCTCCCTGAAGATCATAAAGTGTAAGTAATATAAAGTCTAGTTGTATTTATAGATCTAGAATAAAACCTCACTTTTCATTATTTTACAAATTTTCATATTCTAGGAGCCACTCAACTTTTTAAAATTTTTTTGCTAATTTAGTTTGTTATTACAGAACATTTTGAAGTGGAAAAGCATGGTGTCAGTGACTTGGATGGCAGAGCTTAATAATGAACACATTTTACAAGTAATTAGTATCACAGAACTAATATTAAATTCATTTAATAATAACTGTATTTTAAAGTATGGAGCAATCTTGAGTTTAACTGAGTCTCTCTATGACCTCATATATCAGGAAGCCATTCAACAATTACATAGTAAGGAGAAGCATCTCCAGGTGTGAAGGAATTTTTGGATTTTAAACCAAAGAACAAACTATTATAGACTTTGCCACCTTATGTCCCTCTTTTTCCTGTGAGGCAGATACTAGGAAGACTTTAACTTGGCTATCCTTGCTGGGGTTGTAGGGTAATCCACTCACATAAAGGGAAAAAACGAGTAATTTTAAATTTGAAGGGAGGTACTCTTGAGTCAATCTTAGGGAAATTTTTTGCAAATTTCTAAGTAATCATTGGCCAACTAGAAACCAAACTTCCTAATATTTTTTTGCCTTCCTTAAAGGATTGCTCCGTTATGTTTTATATTTATTATTCACTTCAGGTAAAGTACCTAAGTTGCCTCCATTTCAGAGAAGCAGGAGATAAAAGATGTCTGAATCGATAAGGCTTCTCAAATCTCTCTCTCTAGTTTTATGAGCTTGGAGTCAGTTGTCTAACTGCTTGAAGCACAAACACGTATTTTAGCCATCCTCCCAGGCTGCTACTTTACCAATAAAGCTTCAATTATCACAAATTATAGACGCTTCAAGAAGAGGAGAAGGTTACTTTATAAAAGATTTTATAAGCTCCCCTAGATCCTAGATATCCTAGATGAGGACACCACCCCCTTAAGGGGACATCAGAGTTTTATCCAAGGGCTCGTTTCATCTCTTAGTACTAGAAATGCCATTTCTTACTGGCTGGAGGTTTTTCCCTTCCTTTGTGCACATGCATGATAATAAGAAGGTCTCCCATTAGGATGCACCATCCTATCCCTGGCTAACAGCAGCACTCCATTTGAGCATACTATACTAGGGAAAACTGCCTTGGAACAATTGATTAAGCAAAATATTAAAACCAAAATTTTGCTCTTCTCCCCATCTTGTGGGAAAGGGGAACAGCTTGCCTCATTAAAGATTCAAGTAGTGGCTCGTATTGCCTTAGAGCAGGCTGACTAGTTTTGGAGTCTCTTATTTAGCCAAAATGCAAATTACAATCTCCTCAAAAAGACTTGAGTTTGGCCAAAGAATGCTGATCAAGAAAGTGGAAATATATAACAGCAGACACCATCACTCAAAATCTCCACTCCTGTTAACTGTTAAGACTGAGCAGAGTAAAGGGGAGCTTGCCAGTATTGAAAGCCAAAAGGGCCGTATTGGAAGCATGACTCCATCCTCTACTAACTGTCTTGGTTTAAAATATTTAATATCTCAGCATCATCTGAAAAATGAGGACAGTGGAATTTCTCCATAGGATTCTGGTAATTTTAGCCAAGATAACACATGTACAGTGACTAGAACAAGCGTCTGGCACATAACTTGATATTTAATAAATGTTAACTACTCTGATTACAAATGTACTTTTGGAAATAGGGTGAAAAGAAAAAACAACCTGAGGCCCTTCTTAATATAGTAACTATTTCACAGACATGACTATGTATCTTTACAATATGATCTATCAGGCTGATCTTAAGTGACACTTCTTTTTTTCCATTTTATTATAAAAATTTAAAAACATACACAAAGTACAGAGGGTGGTATACTTAATCCTCTTCGGCTTTCACAATTATCATATTATGTTTTGCCTATACTCCCTGCCAGTTCTCCTCCCCCTAGATTATTTTGAAGCAAATCCCAGAAACATCATTTCAGCCATAAATATCTCAGTGTGTCTCTAAAAGATAGAGCCCTGGAGGCACAGTGGTTAAGAGCTAAGGCTGCTAAGCAAAAGATGGGCAGTTTGAATCCACCAGCTGCTTCTTGGAAGCCCTATAGGGCAGTTCTACTCTGTCCTATAGGGTTGCTATGAGTAGGAATTGACTGGATGGCAACGGGTTTGGTTTGGTTTTGGTCTAAACGATAATGAGATTTTTTTAAAATCTACAATATTTTTATCGACTTCAAAAAAGTTAACAATAATTCCTTAATATCATAAAATATCCACTCAGCGTTCAAATTTCCCCAACTGCCCACGCTTCCCACCTCCCTCCAATAGTTTGCTGATTCAGAATCCAAATAAGATCCATATATTGCAATTGGTCTTTTAAAACTAGTTTAAAGTTCTCCTCCACCCTTTTTTCTCCTTTTTTCTCCTTTCAATTTATTTGTCAAAGAAACCAGGATGTTGATACTTCAGATTTCTCTACAGGCTAGATTTTACTGATTGCATCCCTGCGAAGTCTTTTAATGCATTATGTTTTTCTTTTCTTTTCTGGAAACTCGTAGTTAGATCTAGAGGCTTGATCAGATTAAGGTTTAAATCTCTGTCAAGAACACATCACAGATAATATTGTGGACTTCCATCAGGGGACACATAGTGTCTTCTTGTCTCTCGTTTGTGATGTCAGCAGCTACTAGTGGTCATTACCTTGATCCACTATTACAAAATGGTAATATCCTAATTCTATCATTCTTTCTTCATTTATTAGCTAGCATACTCCTATAAAAAGAAACATTCTCTCATCAACTATTCATTATCTGAGGTACAGGTCCCTAGGCGGTAAAAACAATTTGTGCTCAACTGCTAACCTAAAGTTTGGCAGTTCAAATCCACCCAACAGTACCACAGAAGAAAAGGCATGACAGTCTGCTTCTCCTAAGATTACAGACAAGAAAAGCCATGGAGCAGTTCTACTCTGTAACACATGGGGTCTCCGTGAGTCGGAATGAACTCTGTGGCAACTAACAACAACAGCAGTTCACATAGGAAAGGGAAGAAAATTTCATTTTTTTTCCTCTTTATTTAAAAATAATGAGTTGGTTTTTCTAGCATCCTCCACAGGTGATCAATTTGGGCGGGAAGGGGTCTTTTTTTTTTTTTTAAGTACCATTATAAACTCATGAATTTTATTTAGCTTATCAGATGTGTTTCAATCCATTACAAGTATTATTGTAATTGATGGTAAATTTTTCTATCTTTGGTCAATAATAGTCTTTTCAAGTTAATTCTTGAGTTCTTTAGACACACACCTAGTAGTCTTTATAGCTTCCTTGCTTTCTACTTCATCCTTTACTTCTGCCCCAACCCTAGAATTAACCATTTCTCTAAAGACCCTAGTGGGAAATGGTATTTAAATACCACAGTGGGTGCTAGGAGTGCTCATCGCTATGAATTAAACATTGTTTCTAAGCCTTTTCAGCATACAGAAGTAGGAAATACATTTTTAAAATAAAAACATATATATATAGATAAACAAGTTCATATTGGTATTGTAATTCAATTTCAGGACAAGATTTCTATTAATCTCATTTATCTTCACTGATTTTCATCTTTATATTCCTTCTCCAATACCCAAAATTCCAGTTCTCAAGGATACCAACTTAATTACTCATGTGCTTTATCCCACAATACTACTCTCAGGAATCATAATATGATTACTACCACCAACAATACACTTACTATAATTTTTTAAATTTTTGCTTTTTTTTTTTTGTTGTTGTTCTTAGGGTGTATACCCCTAGGTATATATAGTCAAATTACTGTGGTTTAAAGTTTTAAGAACTTCTCTCTATGTGGTTATCCCACCAACCAGTTACACAGGTTATTTATTTCACTTTGCTTTTGGCTTTTAGAGACTTTTTTTTTTTTTACATTTACTTTTGTTTTATACATACATTGTTCCAAAATTAAACGCATAAAAACAAGGTATATTCAGGGAATTCTAACTTATCTACTTGTCCGCTCCTTCCTCTACATGAACCGAACTTTATAATTAATTTATCCATTCATACTTTTAATAGAAGCAGATACACCCTCTTCTTAGATGAATGGTAGCATAATATACATGTATTTATCTGCTTTACTTATTTCACTCAATAGTTTCTGGAGATTACTCTGTGGTATGTATAGATATAAGCAGCCCTGATGGTGCAACGGTTAAGCACTCGGCTGCTAACCAAAAGGCTGGCAGTTTGAACCCACCCAGCTGCTCTTCGGGAGGAAGACCTGGAGATGTCCTTTCATGAAGATTACGGCCAAGAAAAATCTGTGGGGCAGTTCTAATCTGTCACATGGGGTCGCTATGAGTCGGAATTGACCGACTGATGGCGCTCAACAACAATGTATAGCGATACCTTATATTCATTTTTACAGCTGTATAGTACTCCAATGTGTGAATGTACTATAGTTTATTTAATTAGTCCCTCTTGATGGGTTGTTGCCAGTCCTTTGCTGTTATATAAAGTGCTGCAATCTAAAGCTTTGAGTATAGATTATTTTGTATATTTGCCAATGTTTCTTTTAGATAGATTTCTAAAAGTGGGATTGCTGGTTCAAAGGGTAAATATATGTAAAATTTTGCTAGATATTGCCATAGTCCCCTTCACTGAGGTTGCACTATTGTGCATTGTTACAAGCAACATATGAGAATGCCTGTTTTATTTACATCCTCACCAGCCGAGGATGTTGTCAAAAGTTTGGATTTCTGCCAATCCGGGAGGGGAAACATGGTATCTCAGTGTCATTTTGATTTGCAATGTTCTCATCATGACTAGGGCTGAACTTTTTTTTATATGCTAAGGCTCATTTACGTTTCGTTTTCTGTAAACTATCTAGTCATTTCGCCAGCCCATTTTTCTATAGGATTGTTGGGCTTCTTCTCCTCTATTTTCAGAGTATTTATATTAGTGACATTATCTCTTTGTCTGTGATACAAGCTGCAGATAGTTTTTCCCAGTTTGTCGTTTGCCTTTTTACTTTACTTATGGTATTTTTGTTTTGCTTTTGCATTTAAGCTACACTCTTAAATGCTAGATTCTGCATATACAATTTATTCTCCACCTTCCCATTTTGTACCATTATAAAGACAAGTAAACAAGCTTATCTCTGTATTCTGAAAATGGAGAGGAAATAGGAAAAAGGAGCATTTTCTATCAAAACTTGAATCCAATTATATATAACTATATAAATAAATAAACGCATCAATATACTTCTTTGAAAAAATCATAATATAGAAAAGCAAAACCTGCCATCTAAGACTTAAAGCTCCACAAAGACTACTGCATTTGGCTCTTAATAAGGGAATGGAGGCACTTACTTTTTGCTAGGAACTTTGTTCTTATTCTCTGCAAGAGCTATAATAAGCCTGTAAAGTAGATGTTTTTATTTTTGTATAACTTAAGTGACTTGCTCAATGTCACATTATTCATAAGCAACCAACCAAAAACTCACTGCCATAGAGTCCATTTTGACTCATAGCAACCCTATATCAGACAGAACAGAACTGCCCTATAGGGTTTCCAAGGCTGTAATCTTTACTACGGGAGCAGACTGCCACATCTTTCTCTTGCGGAGCAGCTGGTAGGTTCAAACCACTAACCTTGTACTTAGCAGCTGAGCACTTAACCACTGTACCACCAGAGCTCCTTTAATAAGCAACAGAGCCTGGATTCAAATGCAGTTTTGTCTGACTTCAAAGCCTGTGCTGTGTCTGTCCCCCAAAATTTAGAATCATTGCTTTTGTTTCAGATCCCAGCTTTTAAGAGCCTTCCTGAGCTGTTAACGAGCAGAGAACACATAAGCATGGCTCAGCAGAAAACAACACATTACAACAAACTAATTATTCTACCTGAAGCACTAAATTTTGACCCCAACTATAAATGCATCTAGGGTCCTGTGCAGACTTTACTCCATTCACATTAAAGCTTCCTTCCAAGAACACAAATAAATAGCAGTTAACCATAGTTTGGCCTTCAAAAAGAATTTTGGGTGACCAATTTAAAACCCCAGTGTACAGGATATTAACAGATATTATAGTATAAAACTGGTTTCATGGTCAAAAATAAGGTTGGGAAATGAAATGCCAGTTAAAAGAAGATAAGCAGGCTTCTTTACTATAGGACCTCCCAGAGTCTTTGATATACTTATGTGCATTGGAATGTTCAAAAAAGGGACACTGTAGACAGTGCTACAAAATTTATTTGCTCAAGAAACACTTTTCTTCCTGGGTCTCAATGACTAGTATTCTACAACGTTCTAGCGTAGGAAGCACTGAAAGAAAATTATACTGCAAAAGAGAGGTAGAGAACTGAAACTCTCAACAAATAATCCACGCCAAAAATATAATAACGGAATCTTTGATTCTACTATCTGCATATTTGATGTCAAATGATATTTAAGGCACAAACCCTGATGACAAATTTAGACATTAGCAATACTTCATAAATACAGCTTATTACAGTGGAAACTGTAAATATTTCCCCAATACAATATTAGATAAACTGCTTTTGGGAAGATAATGGCTTATGTTGCCAAAGAGAATGTCATGATTATTAGAAATTACTGTCACATTTGTGTAACATTCAACAAAGTCCACTGAAAAAGATCTCCTCCTTCATGTTCAAAGACCCATTAATGATCATTTTTAAAAGTATAACTTAGGCCCTCATTTAAAGTATTGGTGTTAAAAAGGAATGATCATAAAGCTGTTTCTCTTAAAATTTGGCTGTTTCTGTTAGAATCAGTGCTGTGTTCCTTTATGTGAAAACCTGCTGAAAATTTGTATAGATTCCTGTTCCCCCCTTAAGCCATTTGTAAGAGCAAATATCCCATTAATTAAAACCTTGAAATATCTGTAAGGAGTTCTAGAATGCACGCAAGTTAGTTTTCTTTTTATCAGTCTCTTGCCTGTAGAAATTATAATGGAAAAATTTGGAGTCAGGAGAACAGGAATCTTAGTTAAGCTGCTGACTAGCTGGGTGACTTTAGGCAAGTCACTTCACCTCTCAGAACTTCAGTTTTCTCATCAGTCAAGTGGAGATAATACTACCAATGTCAGAGTATTGTTGTGAGAAAGAAATAATTATTTGAAAGCAACATATAACCCCCAAAGCATGCTGCAAGCGTAAAGCATAATAAGCAGGGAATTAAATGGCTGGTTTGCTAAAATCCAATCTTAACGCTTTAATTTGTTTGTTTAAAACGATGGCAACATTCAACTGTGAGTGAGAGCTTTGCAATCATCCAGGCTGCAGTCTGGGAACTGACTTTTTGCCTGAACAGAACTCAGTTATAAATATCTGTCTTTGGATTTGACATTCAATTCCGAGATGAATCGAACATGCATCAGAATTTTAATCTGACATCCAAGAGCTAAAACTCTGAAAGTAGATAAAACATTCTGGAAAAAAAAAAAGAAAGCAACCTGCTAATCTCAAGTGACTTCTAATTTCAACTCTGATTATTCAATATAGAAAATATGTCTTCAGATAGAAACTCATTTCTGAAAATTGCTATCCAAAAGCTTTTATATAATCTTGGGGAGAAAAAATATCTATATTTTATGATAAGGGAAAATAAAACACTAAAATTAATCATTTTTTCTTATAATTTTTAAAACAGCCATAAACTTCATTAAAAGAAAGAAAATTATACTATGTAGCATTCTGAATGCGATTCAGCAAATGATAAAGCAACAGGAATAAATAAGAGATTTATGATACTGCATTAAAAATCAACTGTGTTCACAGTTGCCTTTTTTGGCCATTATAAATCATACCCATAAAATTATTCATTCTTTCCAATGAACTCTGAGCATGATTCCTGTTGGTAATTGAAGCTGAAGAAATCTGCATCTCTGCTTTGAAACAGAAATCTGCTTTAGGGAGTGCACACGAAGCAGGGAGTGTACACAAAGGGTTGTACCTAAACTCACTTGTAAAAATCAAAACAATACTGTATATGTTTTTTTAGCCCTAAACTTGAAACTGCTTATTATTTTTCTCCTTCCAATTCAATCCTGCATGCAGCCACCAGTTATATTTCTAAGCCACCAATCTAGTCATGAACAGCTCAGTGGGGTAAAGGGGCAGAGGAGTTTAGTTACAAAAATTTTCAATGGTTCCTCGATTTCCTCTACTACCTAGTTCATAATAAAAATTTACCAATTGTTTCAAAATCACCATCTTTAGAGTTGGTACGCTCCTATCAGGAACCTAGTAAAGTCTACACATTCCATTTGGTTGTTACATCTCCAAAGTGAAAGCCTGTTTTAACAGAATTCTGCTTCTTCTGTTTTCCCCCATGCCACTAACACGGGCTTTCTCTTACAGGAGAAATCTTCTCTTTCTTTTACATACACATTTCTCAAGTGTCTATTTCTTGCTAGGTGTTTTTGCATTTATTATCTAATTTAATTTCAAAATATCTTCACAGGGTATGTGGCCGAGAGAGGTACTTATCTACCAAAACTTGTGTTTTCTCCTCCATGGTATGGAATTCTTGGGAAGCAGCTGCAGACAGAGGCCTTACCAAAAGGTGATCATCTGGGCCAGGTGGCCTAGGACTGGTCTAGAGCATTTCCTGAACTAAAGATTGGTTCCAGTGACAAATGCCTCAGTAACTGCCACTCACCTAGGAATCTGCTCTCAGCAAGGTGACTTCTGGGCAAAATTGGTCACATACACATTCCCTAAGACAAAGTTCCTAACTCCCTTCTTTGTGCTAAGACACCATGTCACATTTCTATTACAGCGTGTCTCATATTTTACTGTAGTCATGTCTAACTTCAACCCACTACATGGTATATCCCAACGGCATAGAAATTATGCCTTATTCACCTTTGAATCTTCAGGGCTTAGCACAGGGCCGGGCATAACACAATATTCAAATGTTTGTTGACTAGAAATAATGAAAGGAAATGAGTCAATGACTCATACCACCTTTAGAATATGTTTTGAGAGGCGAGTATATCATTTATCTGAGAGGAAGCTCTCTCATGCACCCACACAAGATGACAGTACCATAGAGGAACTGAGGAATGGAAATTAGAGCATATAAGGGAAACGTAGGGAAAAAGAGTCTAAGAGAAAATTGTATACTTGCAAGTAAGAAATTTCTCTGGAATACTAAAAAATAAAGCAAACCAATAGTAGTTCATAAGTTCATGAATCCATCACTGTGTCTTTGTACGGGAACATTTCTAGCTAAGTAGTAGTTAAGCCATTTTTCAGTATTACCAGGGTTGGAATAATACAATTCCACATCATGTTTAACAATCTTAATTGTTTAGAAAGTCTAGCTAAAATTCTTTACACTTCAGCTTAAGCACATTTCTTCTTATTTTACCATGAGAGGTGAGCATCTGGCAGATCTCTTTATATACACTGAGACCCTCCAAATATGCACTGCTTATTCCGATCTTTAAAATATGCAGCTCTCTTCACACCCTTCCTTATGCATCCTGCTCGGAATGTTCCTTTATGTAATTCATTTTAAGTCATCCAATGTTTGTTACATTTCTTTACTGCACTTCTCCCCAAACCCTTTTGGTTAATGCCTCTAGTTCAATTTACTGCTTTAATCCATTCACCTCTCAAATCGACATTCTGCTTTCCACATCTTACTGGAAGGGCTTATTTTAAATAAGTAATTTACTTTACATTTCATTCCTTATTTTGAAGTGTGCAATGACAAAAATTAAAACAGTCCCAATCAGAATCATGAAACCAACCATAAAACAGTTTCCATATGTCTTTGGAAGATTTGCCTTCCTAGAGATGTGTTGATGAATTTTTAGCACAAATTAAACCTCACAAAATCATTCCTCAAATATTTCTACAAGTGTTCTGTGTGTTCTGCCATCCTGTAACCCTCTGATACTTTAGAGCTGTTTTGAAGCTGAATAATATCAATTCAAACATCTCTGCTTACAACTTACAAATCTGAGAAAGTTTCTGGGAGGTGAAGTGACACGTCCCAGAGAAAAAAGTACAGCAAGAGTATTCTCTCCTACACTGCTTATTTTAAGGTATGTTAATCTGTGTTCATTTGCTGTTACCCAAAAAGTTTGATGGATAAAACTTGTTGGTAAATGAAGCTAAAAATAAATGCCTTGTTTAGTCTTAGAAATGAATAGTAAATAATAACTACAAAACAATAACACAATAGCTAACCCCTATATAGGAGCCCTAATGGTGCAGTAGTTAAGGGTTTGGCTGCTAACCAACAGGTTAGCGGTTCAAATCCACCAGCTGCTCCTTGGAAACCCCATAAGGCAGGTGTACCCTGTCCTATAGGGTTGCTATGAGTCGGAATCGATTTGATGGCAACAGGTTTGGTTTTTTGGTATTTGGTGCTTGCATTCCCTTGGTGGTGCAAACAGTTAAAAAGCTTGGCTGCTAATTGAAAGGTTGGAGGTTTGAGTCCACCCAGAGATGCCTTGGAAGAAAGGCTTGGCAATCCACTTCCAAAAAATAGGCCATCGAAAACCCTACGGATCACAGTTCTACTCTGACACACATGGGGTTGCCATGAGTCAGAAATCAACTCAATGGCAACTGGTTTATATAGTGCTTACTACATATCAGGAACTATTGTAAATACTTTACATGTATTAACTCATTCAATCTTTGAATTCTTGTGAGGAAGACATTTTTATAATCCTAATGTTACAGACAAGGAAACCGAGATCCAGAGAGTTTAAATAACTTGCCCAAATAGGGGCTGGTGGCACAAATGGTTAAGTGCTCAGCTGCTGACTGAAAGGTTGGTAGTTTGAACCCATCCCGTGGCTCCGCAGGAGAAAGACATGGCAATCTGTTTCCATAAAGATTACAGCCTAGAAAACCCTATAGGAACAGTTCTACTCTGTCACAGGGGGTTGCTATGAGTTGAAAATCAACTTGACGGCACCTAACAACAGTTGCCACAGAAACTGTAGGAGCCCTAGAAGCTAAAATACTTGGGAGCCCTGGTGGTGCAGTGGTTAAGCGCTCGGCTGTTAACTGAAAGGTCAGTGGGTCGAACCCCCCAGCCACTCTGTGGGAGAAAGATGTGGTAGTATGCTTCAGTAAAGATTACTGCCTTGGAAACCCTCTGGGACAGTTCTACTCTGTTGTAGAGGGTCACTATTAGTCAGAATCAATTCAACAGCACACAACAACAAAGTTAGGAATGATCTGGCTGGGATTTCAATCCAGGGAGACTGACTCCAGAGTTTATGTGCATAATCATGACCTATATTGTAAACGGTTTAGAAGATTCATCTTTGTGATGTAAGACACATATCTAGTAAGGTAATACACGCTTAGTAAATATGAACCTTTTCAAAACAATGTTTCATCTTATTTAACAACAACTAGGGAAAAAATCAACATGAAACCACTATCAATGTGGTTTCAATATGGTTATTCTTCCCATGGGGTCCTGGTAGCGTGGTGGTTAGGAACTTAACTGCTAACCAAAAACTGGACAGTTCGAATCCACCAGCCTTGGAAACTCTATGGGCAGAAGATAAAAAACTGCTGATGGCATTTTCAATACCACATGCCTGTATGCCTGATAATGTGAACAAAGATCTTATGAAATTTCGTAATATAAACATCATCTGTTTATATTTTAAAAACTCAAATAGTATTTAGATAAATGTTTTGTTCTAATTAATGGAATAGTTCAGAGCTGGAAGCATAAATCTTATGAGATTTATGAACTGTGCCTGATATTTTACCCATTACCAGTACTGAACCATGACCAACATACATGTTCAGCATCTCAATGGGTAGAACAATCAATCAGCAAATATTCACCAATATTTACTGAGAGCAAAGCCCTCAGCTAGACTCTCTGGGGGATCAAACAA
>NW_004443973.1:4478347-4484604 GCF_000243295.1 Trichechus manatus latirostris | reverse complement strand
TAAAACAGCATGTGTGTTACTGTTACATGAGAAACTATCTGTTCTGTAAGCCTTCACCTGAAGTACAATAAAATATTAAAAAAAATATATATATAGCCAGCATCATAGCATCTGATAAGAATTAAATATCTGTGTTAGTTAGGCTCTTTTGATGATTAAGAATAGAGTTATCCAGGTTATGCTACCTAATGGGTGTTGACTGTAGGGCTATATTTGGAAATAAGGAAGATAGGTATTTCCACCATACAATCAGACTGCACAGAAACCCAAGGACCATTCAGCTCAGACTTAGGGAAACAAAAATGAGCTCAAGAACTGGAAGATCATTTGAGACTCAAAGAAGCTCTAGCAACTGGGTTGCCAGTGCAAGTTTGCTTATTCCTACTCCACTTGTATTCATCTCTGCTTCTCTTTGTCATTAGGTCTCTGTTTCTGTGTCCAACTGCTCCCCTCTCTTCCAGAAAGAGGATCTGGTAGGTCAACTTTGTCACCACCATCTTTACTGGGCTGAGTCTTCCCACTAAGACTACGTGCAGAATGACAGAAGATGTACCCAGAAGGAGGGAAAACCTCTTTGCTTGACCTAGACCTTCCAAAACCATGAGGTCACAATCAACATCTAAGAGATTTCCAGACTCAGCTCCTACTAAGAAATATGGACTAGTGTTAAAAATACAGCAAACTGAATACTGCTAAGATCACTCCAATATATTCCTTAGAGCCCAATATCCTTAATAAGACATATACAATCTATGGGAGCCAGGATACATAGCATACACATGCTTTTATAATTTACAGGAGCTGGGTGGTACAGCTGACACTTATTAGGTGGGTGACCATGTGCAAACTACATAACTTACCTGTACCTCAGTTACTTCCTCTAGAAAACTGTAATAACAGTTGTCCCTATTTCATAGGGTTGTTATGAGAATAAAAGATATAATTCTTTTGAAACGACCTCAGAATGTGCCTGGCAAAATAGTGGGCACTTGATGTATTTTAGCTGTTCTAAATTATTATTTCTAACACACCTTATCAATTTTGGCCCTTGTAATTCCAGTGTACAAAACTTTTATCCAAACACATTATGCTCTTTCATGCTTCTGTTATTTTCTTCTGCCTTGGAAACCCTGGTGGTGTAGTGGTTAAGTGCTATGGCTGCTAACCAAAAGGTTGGCAGTTCATATCCACCAGGTGCTCCTTAGAAACTCTATGGGGCAGTTCTACTCTGTCCTATAGGTTGCTATGTGGCGGAACCAACTCGATGGCAACGGATTTGGTGGGTTTTTTTTTTTTTTTTTTTTGGGTCTTCCTCCCTTAATTCTCTCTAGTGAAGGCCTCTTCATCTTTCGAGGCTCAGAACAAACGTCCTTTTCTGAGGATGCCCTCTGTGGTTGACAGTCAGAGATGACCTCCAAAAACTCCTCCTCCCTCTGCATGCCCATGCTACTCTGCACATCAAGAGATAGGCAATCCAATGCCCTTTCATTAAATCTGGGCTGGCCTAGGGACTGGCTTGGATGACCATACAATTGGGTGGGAGTAATTCTGGCACTCTGAGTTCAGGTCTTAAGAGGTCCGTCAACTTTCACTTTCTGCTCTTAAAACCCAACCACCATGCTGTGAGAAGCCCATGTCACATAGAGAAGTCCCTTGGGGGAGAACCAAGGTGCACTGGTTGACAGCCCCATCTTATCCCCCAGCCGATGCCAGCACCAATCCTCAGCCACACGAATGGGCCATTTGGAGGGTCCAGCCCAGTTGAGTCCCAGATAACTGCATCCCTGTCCATCATCATGTATCCAGCTGAGCTTAGTCAACCCACACAACCATAAGAGATAATAAAGCAATTATTGTTTTAAGCTACTGACTTCTGTTTTGTTTTGTTTTTCCACAGCAAGTAATAACTAAAACACCTATCATGAAACTCCTAGACTCCAGGTAGGTATTTCTTGGGCTAAGCTCCCATGACCCTATTCTACAATTTAACAAAATATGTTGTAATTATATATTCTTATGTCTGTCTTCCCTACTAAGTAAGGTCTCAAGACTAGTAACTATGGACAAAGGGAAAAAAAAAAAACAGAAATAATCCTAAGAAAAGTAATAGGATTTGCAATGGCTAGAACAAAGGTATAACAAATAAGAAAAATTCAGGAGTCACTCCTCATCTATCATTTTGGCAATCTCTAGCCCTTCATAGAGTTGAACCAAGTTATAGAGAGGGTAAGACTTGTTACTCCAAAACAATGATTGGATGCTTTCATAATTTCTACCTAGCACCCTGTTTACTATACCACCAGGGCCCTCTTCTGATAATGAGAGAGAAACAAATGAAACAGAGGAAAGAGCCAAAGGTAGCCCAGACTATTTTGTTTATTTGTTTAAGATGAACAAGAAGGAGAAAGGGTTTGTCCTACTAGCCAGTAAATGAACAAGAAGGAGAAAGGATTTATCCTACTAGCCAGTACTGCTTTTTGGGAGTCTGTGTAATAGTGTGGACTCTGGAGTCCAACTGCCTGGGTTTTGATTTCAGCTTCACAGTCTGGGTTTGAATCCCACCTAAACCGTGGTATGGCCTTGGGAAAACCACTTAATCTGTGTCCCAGTCTCTTTGTTTATAGAATGGAAGTAATGAGACTACCTTCTTCATAGGGCTCAGTTAGGAGTAAATGAGTCAATATATGTAATGCACGTAGAATGGTGCCTGGCATACATTAAGGCCTATGTAGGGGTTAGCCGCTGCTGCTTCCGCCCTTCTCTTCCTCCTTCTCCTCCTCTTCCTTCTCTTCTTTTTTTTTCTCCTCCTGCTATTATAAAGACATAGTAATGGAGACAATGTTCTTTTAGATCATGGATAGACAAAGATGCCCCTGGGACTAGCTAGTAAATAGTGTTTGAACAATTAACTCTCATATCACACATAAAATAAAATTCCAGAGAGAATTTTGCTTATTAAAAGTAAAAGCTTCATAACATTTAGAAGCAAATGGAGAATATATTTAATAGCTTGGTTTATAGAAAAAAAAATAACTTCTTAAGATATTAAAAGCACGAACCTTTAAGGAAATGATAAGTTTGTCTACACAATTTTTACAATTCTGTCTGTATAAACAAAAAATACCATTAAAAAAGTTAAAAGACAAGCCATATGCTGGGAAAAGAAATTTGTTAGGATTAGTCTCCAAAATATATAATGAAATCCTATTAATCAATAAAAAAGCAAATAACCTCATACAAAATGTGCAAAATGATAAGCAAGCTATTTACATAAGGGCAACCCAAATGGCTAATAACATAAGTCAATAAAACTCCAAGATAATATGCCCCTCAACTAAAAAAAAAAATAGAATATCACATGCTCCTTATCCTCTGCCTTGATCCTAAGCTAAAAATGTCTTCTGAACAGGAAAGAATGTGTGTGGGTAAATTAGGGAGATGGGGAGGCGAAGGAAGACTCCCTAATCTCCAGTAGTCTTCTACCTCAGTGTTTCAGGATCAGGTTGATGAAAGCCATTAATCTCTCAATAACATAAACTGACATTTTACATAATTAAATTTTTTGAATCCCACTAGTCACATTATGGTGAGGTTTTGTAGAAAAACAGCAATAACGACAGCAGCAGTTTATGAAAGGTTAGGCACCGTTGTAAAATATTCTCATAGATTAACTCAGAACAGCCCTATGAGGCAGGTATAATCATTATCCTCATTTTGCCAAAGAGGCCCAAGGTCACCCAGAAGAGTCAGGGTTCAAGCCCGTGTTGTTTGGCTCCAGCATCCAGCTCTTAACCACTGTTAGATTGTCTCTAAATATATGCCATATAAAAAGATGCTCAATCTCACTAATAATCAGGTAAATGAAAAACTGCAACATAAATGTGCTGAATTACAAAAATTTAAACATCTGACAATAATAAGTACTATGAGAATGTGGAGTAATGAGAATCTCCATTCTTCTAGGGGGCTTATAAACTGGCACAAACACTTTGAGGAGCATTTGCTAATATCTACTAAAATGGAAGATGTGCATTCTCTGTGATGTAGCAGCTTTAGTTGCAGGTATATATGGTGGAGATAATACGTGCCAGGGAAAGACACAGAGAAATGCTCATTTCAATCACGGCTGTAATAGTAAAAATGTACAAATAGGGTCTTAAAAGCTTGTGAGTAGCCATCTAAGATACAACTATTGGTCTTTACTCATCTGTAGCAACAGAGAATGAAAGAAACCAAAGACTCAAAGAAGAAACTAGTCCACAGGACTAATAGCCCACATGAACCACTGCCTCTTTTAACCTGAGACTAGAAGAACTAGATGATGCCCAGCTACCACTACTGACCGTACTGACTGACCAGGGGCATAAACAGAAGCTCCTGGATAGAACAGAAGAAAAATGTAGAACAAAATACAAATTCTTAAAAAAGGCCAGACCTACTGGACTGTTAGAAACTAGAAGAACCCCTGAGACTATCGCCCTAAGATATCCTTTGAACTTGGAACTGAAGCTACTTCTGGAGGTCACCTTTGAGCCAAATAGATCGACTCATAACACCCATGAGTAATGCGCTCCCTTAAATAATCAATTATATGAGACCAAATGGTAAACATTTACCCAAAAGCGAAGATGAGAAGGCAAGGAGAGGAAGGGAAGTAAGATCAATGGAAACAGAACAAAAGAATAAAAATGATGAGAATGCTGACACATTGTGAAAATTTTAACCAATGTCATGGAACAATCTGTACAAAAACTGTCAAATGGAAACATAAATTGCTGCGTAAACTTTCACCTAAAACACAATATTTTTAAAAAATGTATAAATATCCATTAGTGAGAGACTAGATAAATACATTTAATATAGTCATATAATAGAGACTATTCAGCAATTGCAATAAATAAATTGGAACGACTAGCTTCATAATAGATAAATCTTAAAACAGTAATGTCAAATAATAAAGCAAAATGATGACGGTTGCACAACATGATGGACACAATTAATGCCACTGAATTGTGCATGTGAAGTTATGTTTAAATGACAAATGTTTTGTTATATATATATTTACACAATAAAAAGGTTGAAGAATGATACAGTGTGATGTTATTTATATAGTTAAAAGACATGAAAAATAGTATATATATGTTTGAATGACATGCATATGTCATTATGCATATGTGGTAAAGTACATAAACCTGAATGGAGATGATAAACAATAAATTCATGGACATGGTTACCTCCAGAGAGGAAGGGAAACCGGATGAGGCAAGGGTACACAACTCTCTCTGATAGAACCGTACAGAGAGAACTCTCTCAGTAATGCAGCGCTACCTTAAAAAAAATAACAAACGCAAATACAGCAAAATGTTAAGATTTAATAAGACTGGGTAACTGAGTCTTTATCCTCTGTCTGGATTCTGAGCTAAAACTGTCTTGTGAACAGGAAGGAATGTGTGTGGGTGAATTAGGGAGATGGGGAGGTGCGTGGTGGAAAGCTATTTTCTATACTTGTGTCTATATTGAAAGTAGTTCATAATAAAAATATAAACACAAGTGAAATGTGGTATAACAGAACATTCCAAAAATAAATGACAAAAAGGACAATTTACATATACTTCATTGAATTCCTTTTGGGAGGAACACATTGCTTTACAGGAGCATCTGTTGCTCTAAGTCTAGGTCCTTGACTTTCATGGGTCCTGCCTCCCTTTAGAGATTTAACAAAACAAATTGTTTCTACTACAGCAATAACATTACCATTTAGTATACAATAGTGAAGTAATTATGATTATGACTAACAGGAAAATAAAATTAGTGGCAAAATGTTTACAAAAATATCAGCAACATGTTTGTCCTATCCTGACAAAATATGCCACAGGACAGATAATAGCAGGTAAAATATGAAGATAAAATATTTTTACCACCTTTTTATAGAGAGTTGGCAATTTCTCTTCCATGTAGAAGAGAAAACATTACAGGGTTAATGATTTTGAATCAGGTTTGATAACTGTCAAGCTATGATTAATGCCTTTAGAATATCAAAAAGTAAAAAGATCAGGGACAAAACAAACCAAAAAATTCATTTTGTGTCTGAGTTTACTGGCCCATTACTCTGCACATTTATGTTCCACCATCAAAGTTCTAGGATAAACAATGATCTAATTACAAATTCTAAGATTCAGGCATAGGGAAGGATAGATCATGAAGTATGACACGCAAAGAAATGCCAAATGATGAGAACTCAAGATTTCAGTAAAACT
>NW_004443973.1:4476609-4478238 GCF_000243295.1 Trichechus manatus latirostris | reverse complement strand
ATATCATAACATTATAAAAGCTATGTCTTCATTGCTTACCTAAACTCATATGTCTCCTGATCAAACTACTATGCAAACATACTAACACACTTAAACCAGAGTTATTAAGCCGGCAATCTGAATTACATGGAACATGGCCAAGGCTAGAAATATGCATAAAAGGTCTGGGAACAATCACAATACAAAGCACAGAGTTTAAGCATTTAGTCTTATTTTACAATACTATGCTAAAAATTTAATCATCTGATACCCCAGACCATTAGAGATGAGGTTGCAAAACACTGGAATAGGAAGAGAAGGAACTTGTTTAGAAAATGCATAGATATAACATCTGGAAGTACCAGTAAAGAAAAATATTGAGAAAAATACAAATTTGTCACAGAAATTTTGAAAAACCTAATAATCAATAGCCACTTGGAACACAAAGAATTCATCATATCTGAATAACTCACAAAAATGCTACAGTATTTATGATGATTCAGAATCATGGCCTTGAATTATCAGGGGGAAAAAATGATATTTCTTCACTATATATTGATTAAGAGGCATGGAGAAATGAACTTTAAGCTCCTAATTCTAAAATTGTTCTGGAAAATCAAATAGGTAAGAATGTTCAAAAATAATAATAATAATAAGGGGATTTGTCCTATCAGTAGTAAAACACAATATAATGCCACAATAATGAAAAGAATGAGATAACGTCACAAGAACAGATAGCCAGATCAATGCAACAGAGTTGTCCTCAAACAGACAGTAGGATATAGAAGTTAGTGATTGTTGATAAAGCAGCACATCAGAAATCAATAAGTAATTATCTAATAAAATGGTCCTGTTTTAGGACCAGTTGTTTCAACTGGTCAACTATTTGGAAAATTGGCTAGTTACGGAGAATTATATTCTCACCTCAAATCATACATCAAAATAAATTCCAGGTAAAAGACTTTTAAAAAAACTTAAAAATGGTCACTACTTACCTGATAAAGGCCTTTAAACATAGAGAAAAATGCCTACCAAAAAAAAAAAAGGTTTTTTTCCAAAAAGTAAACATCTTTACTGTATTTATTTATATAATTTGAAAGTAACATATAGGAAATTTAAAAAATCTTAAAATGTGACCAAAAATAAACAAGAAGCTTGTTGAAAGAAGAAACTAGTCTACAGGACTAATAGTCTACACAAACTGTGGCCTCATCTACTCTGAGACCAGAAGAACTACATGGTACCCAGTTACCACTACCAACCATTCTGATCAGGGCCACAAGACATGCATCCTGAAAGAATGGGAGAAAAATGTGGAACAGAACCTCAAATTCTTTAAAAAACAAACAAACTAGACTTACTGGGCTAGTTGAGACTGGAGGACTCCCTGAGACTACTGCCCTGAGATACTTTTAAACCTTAAACTGAAACTAACCTGAGGTGATCTTTTAGCTAAATAACAGATTGGGTCACAAAATAAAGACTATCACTTGTGAGTACTGTGCTTCTTTAAAAAAATCATCAATATGAGAGCAAATGATCAATAATACTTTAAAACAAAGATGAGACTATAAGGCGGCTGGGAAACTAGATTAATGGAAACGGAAGCAGAACAGAAATAATGAGAATGTTCACGCATTGTAAAGAATG
>NW_004443973.1:4473431-4476294 GCF_000243295.1 Trichechus manatus latirostris | reverse complement strand
AACAACAACTATAGTTAGAATTAAAAAATAAACAAACCAAAAACATTCTCTTTCAACTACTTGGCTTCAAACGCATATTTTGGAAGTCTTTTCTTTTTTTTTTTTTTCTTAGTTTTAACAGTTCAAATTCCCCCTTGGTGTAATGGATGACTCTGGCTCTGTAGGGTTACTCATGTACTAGAAAGTGCTGAAATGCAAAGCACATTTATATATTTCCAAACATTATCTCTATGTATTTATTTTACTTTCTTTGAAAACTAGTGAGGTTAGATTTTTCAAATGTTTTTTCTGGCCACTGCTATTTCTTCTTTTCCCTTCATGTTCCTTGATAAATGTACTATTTGGAAAAACTTCTTTTTTTTTTTAATTTGAAAGAGATCCTCTCCTATGTTTACAATAGTAATAGTTTTCATATATTTTATGAATAATTTTCCCTGCTTGTCATCTTACATAACCTTTGTTAATTTTTGCTGTATGGTTAATTTTCAAATTAGTCACATTTTTCAATATTGACATTTTTTACCTTTATTGTCATGCTTAGAAAGATAATCACTATCTCATGATTATATAAATATCCACTTAAACATTTCCACATACTTATATTATTTTTTCGGAGTCCTTACTCTACTTAAAACCTATTTTGGTATGAGATATGAGACAGAATTTTAACAATGTTTGCTCAAAAAGTTAGACATCTGTCCACAATGGATGTATTGACCAATCTAACATTTCCCACTGAAATTAAATACTTTGAAATATGCCAAGTTCATACTTGGGTCTGTTTCTGGGTGTACAATTCTGACACTAACATTGTGCTGTTTTAATTATAAATTGATCATTTGACTACCAAAAATTTTTAAATCATTAAAAGTATAAGAGTAAAAAGCAACAAATTAGAAAAAATTATTGCAGCAAACATGACAGGGAAATGGTGGATAACATTAATGTGAAAAATCATACAGGTCACTAAAAAATACTGAAACTCCAGTGGGGTCATGGAAGATGGGCAATAGACTCAAGGGAAAAATCTATAAGAGAAGAGGGACAAATTACTACTGTAAACATAAAAAAGTGATTAATCCTTCTAGTAATCAAGGAAATATAAATTTAAGAAAAAAGAGAACAATTAAAAGCCTTTCAAAATAGCAAAGATCGTTCCATAAATTAAAAAAAGAAAACCAAAACCTAGAAGTTGAAAAAAATCTGAGGGGAGAGGCACTCTCACACTTCCTAATACACATATAAATTAGTAGAATCATTTTTAAAAACAATTTGGCAATAGGTAACAAGAGTCATAAACAGTGTATATCCTTTGACTCAGCAATTTCTTTCAGACTGTAGCCTAGAAAATAATCTGAAATGTAGTAAAAGATTTATGTACGAAGATATTCACCCTAGTTTTCTTTATATCAAAAATAGAAACTAGGTAAAAATCCAACAAAATAATGAATATATAAATCACAACATAATTACAGTATTGAATACCCTGGCTATTTAAAATAATCATTTTTAAAACTGTTTAATGTTAGGTGAATAAAAAGGAAGATTTAAACAATTTATATATAGTTGGATCCCAATTTGGTTAAAATACATATATAACAAACTTAAAGTGAGCACATACAATAATCATCTTTGAGAAGTGGGGCTTTGGGCAGTTATTTTCTTCATTCTTCATTTCCAAAATACTTAGCAATATGTTTGTATTGTTTTTATGTAACTAAATAGGAATACATATTTGAGAACAACCTGTCTTTTGAAGATGGGAAAGCTGTGAGCAAACATATTTATGAGCTGAAAGAAGCAATCAAGGGAGTAAGAGAAGGGAGTCACAGATGCTGCAAGGATCTTGAGGATCCCTGGTGGTGCAGTGGTTAAGAGCTCGGCTACTAACCAAAAGGTCGACAGTTCAAATTCATCAGCTCCTTGGAAACACTATGGGGCAGTTCTACTCTGTCTTACAGGGTCACTATGAGTCGGAATCAACTTGACAGCAATGGGTATAAGGATCCCGAAGGGAAGGGGCATCAAGAGAACAGGTGGAGATACTAGCCTAGAAAGCATGTTTTCAATCCTTTGATATCTGTGAGGAGGACGTACTGGACAGGGGCAAATGTAGACATATTTTTAAGCAGGTAATGAGGATAGAACATTCATGAAACTCACAGATGTTCACTTTTTCTATGTAAGTCAATCATGAGCCAAGGACATCCACTGAGATTGCAGTAGGTGAAGGGTGGTTAGGGAATTTAAGAAGAATGATAGGATTATGAAAGAGGAAAGGGAGAGAGAGCTAATTAAAAATTGTGAAAAGAACTAGTCTGATATTTCTGTTTTCCTAAATACATATTAAGATCACGAAACCATTTAGTTTTGGAGACCAAATGCAATCACTATCTTGTTTACCAGAGAACAATTTTATTAACTTATCTATGTCATATCTTGATTGATTTCTGATTCACTAATTCTTTCATTCATTCAACAACACTGAAGCCCTAAACCAGATTACTAATATCCTCCACATTTGCAAATTCACTGGTCAATTCACACTCCTCACATTATTTGACATTTCATCAGCATGTGACATATTTAGAATCCCTCATTCTTGAAAATTATAATTTATTTTCTTCTAAGACACCACTTTCTCTTGGTAGGTTTATGGTCTCCTACCACACTGGTCACCACTTCTTAGACTTCTTTGCTGGTCCTCCTTTATCTATCTGATTTGTAAAGGTTGGAGTGCCCCAAGGTTTAGTCCCTGTGTCTCCTCTATATTCATTCACTCACAAGGTGATCTCATCCAGACTCTAGGCTTTAAAAACTTTCTGCAAACTGACAACTTCTCTATATATTATACACACACACA
>NW_004443973.1:4462820-4464608 GCF_000243295.1 Trichechus manatus latirostris | reverse complement strand
ACGTCAGGGTGTTATAAAGGTATGCAACAGAAAATCTTAGAATGCAATTAATATATCATTTTCATATCTTGTGCTGTGCATTCACTTAACCTTGTAGGACACTTAATCTTGTAGGACATAGTGTGGTAGATTGTTGTCCAGAAGCAGTTGATTTTCTTCTACTGTTCAGTTAGTCTACACATTGTTTGCCCTCACTACTCACCAATGGGCAGTTCTTAAAACATATTTAGGCAATGATCAAGTATTAAAATGTCTTTCTAATACACATTGGGAAGCACATACTTAGCAACAAGTGCAATCCTGGAATTGTATGCTCAGATTCTAGATGTCTTAGAAAATACTGCTGAAGGCCATACACAAAAAAGGAGATAACAGTAGAGAAGCTGAAAACACCACCAACAAAATGCAAACACTAGAGTACGTGTTTATGTTAGTTATGTAGAATAATGTATCACAGCATTTTCATCGGATGAGTCAAGCTCTCCAAGATTCAGAAGTAAACTTAAAGACATGCGCAGATCTCTACCATCATTAACAGAGTATTTACATAATTTAGGAGAAGATTTTGAAAACACAACATAACAAATACTGTCAAATACTGATTATCAAGCAGTTCATCGTCGCAGAAGAAACAAGTAAATGACAGAAGCACTCTAGAAGTATCACTGACTGCCAGAGATCAATTTCACATAACCACATACTACACCATCACTGACACACTTGAATCTTACATGAAAAGAGGGGCAAAAGTGTACAAAGTTCTTTCAAATAGATTTTCCTTCATAAACAGTGTGGATATACCTGATGAAGAATGCATGAAGGCATCCAAGAAATTTGTTCAGGCTTATAACAATGACTCAAATACAAACCTTTATGAAGAAATGCAACAATTTCATTCTTACATGATAGCTAGGTTTACAGATTCAGGAAAGACAAATTTTACTCATGTAGGAATGTATAATTCCATAATTGAAGATAAAATACAATGCATATTTCCCAATGTTGAAACAGCTTTATGCATATTCCTAACTTTAATGATCACAATCTGCACAACAGAATGCTCATTTTCATCCTGAAAGTGACTCAAAAACCTTCAGCATATAACAGTGATTCAGGAAAGACTCTATTCATTATCCTCATTATGTCCGGAAGTAGATATTGTTTGTCATCTTAACTGTGATGAAATCATTGCAGAATTTGTAAGGGCAAAAAATAGAAAAATGTTTCTAATTATAACATGCTAGAGATGAAAGCTCTATCTAAAAATAAAATACAGTAATTTGTTGTAATATTTACTTTCCGGTCATTTTCTCTTATGACATCTTTTCGCTAGTTCAAAGTACCTCGTGAAAGAAAGACTGTGGATCTTTACAGGAAGTCCCTGCATTTTGCTGTAGCTGGTGATGGACACAAACTCCCGACAGTCATAGCACAGCTCATTTTCTCCCCCTTCTTTCTATCTAGCCATACCCATACCAAACCCTTTGTTATTGAGTCAGTTCCGACTCATAGTGACCCTATAGGACAGAATAAAACTGCCCTATAGGGTTTCCCAGGCTGAAATCTTTATGGAAGCAGACTGCCACATCTTTCCCCCGCAGAACAGCTGGTGGGTTTGAACTACCGACCTTTCAGTTAGCAGCAAGTGCTTTAACCACTATGTCACCAAGGCCTCTTCTATCTAGCCATATCACTCCTTAAGTAGTAATCAGAAACAGTCATTTGGGGCAAGTTAAAAAGGTCCTCATGATTTAAATTCTTTTAAGGCAATCAATATCAGAAATGCTC
>NW_004443973.1:4460062-4461249 GCF_000243295.1 Trichechus manatus latirostris | reverse complement strand
TACACATAAGGCATGATACAGTCCTGTGCTTTTTGTAAAAATTTGCAGAAAACAAAAAAGCCTATAGGGATATTAAAGTTCTCAGTTATTATATAACCTCAGAGGTTGTGAGGAAAAAGAAAAAAAGTAGGTTTCAGCCTGTTATGGAAAATTTCCTCTACAGATGGGTTCTCTCACTTAAAGGAAGAAGAAGAAAACAAAAGTAATAGAAATGTCTAGCATCCAGGAGCTCAAAATTCATAATGAATCAAAAGATAACTTTGCACTAGTATACAGTCTTAGTCAAAGGAATATTCCAATTTACTAACCTGGATTCCATAAGTGAAATAAAGCAGTTGAGGTAACAAGAGTGAGACCCACTCTTCTGCCTGGATCTTGGCCCCACAAATCAAATTCTTCAGTTACCATAGAATACTGCGTAGAATTGCTATGCTCTATTACACAGCTGCCATGCAAGTCTCACAAACAGGTCAATTTTAATTACAGATAAAAAGATGAAGACGCTTGCTATTAGTAGACACATTTAATTTCATATCCAGCTATCTTTTCCAGGCTACTCAAGGCCACCAAGCTGAGCTCATTTTTAACTCCTCCTTAGCTTTTTTTGTCAACATTTGTTTCAACATCAAGAGTCTCTGTAACATTTTCCGTACCACTTTTTTCTCTTTGTTCCCACTGTTTCTCTTTGTATAGAAGCATCCTGAGCTTAGATAGTTTCTGCATTTTGCAGTTCAGCCAGTCTCTACCTCACCAGTCCAACATCCCATCTATAAGGGCTTCCTAGTTATCAATCATGGAAATAGTATGCCATTCTTCTTCTCAAAATCAAATAATGGTTTCCAAATATTTGCAAATCAAATGTTTTGCAATTATTTTTAATCCTGTATTTGTTAGGTAGTCTTTGGTCACCGGTAACTGAAAGTCCAACTCAAAAGGCGTGAGCAATAAAACAAATTTCTTGATTCATGTAACCAAGAACCCCAGTGACAGGGTTTGGTTTGATTCAGCAGATCAACAGTGTTACCAAGACTACCTTCATACCAGCCCTCTGATCCTAGGTGTTGTCTTTATCGCAAGGCTTTTTGGTGGTCTTCAGATAGTTCACAGTACCTCCTAAGGCTACAAACTTTGTTTACTTTCAGTAGGAAAATCAGAGTTTCCCCAGTAGCTCAATTAAAATGCCAGTA
>NW_004443973.1:4441515-4457533 GCF_000243295.1 Trichechus manatus latirostris | reverse complement strand
CTTTTCAGTAGGCAGCACCGTCCCTAAAGTAGGGGCCAATAGCAACATATTCTTCCAAAATACACACAACGGAATCAGTACTTAAAAGGAACTGGTAGGTTTTTTTGTTTTTTGCTTTTTAAATCTGCTTTGTAAATTATCCAGAATAAAATAACTGCCTGGATTTCTCTCACTGCCCGGGACTTACCCACAAACTATATACTAAAAATAAATATCAACTGCTTTTGTACCTATAAATAGTGTAATGTTGTTAGGTGCCGTCGAGTCAGTTCCAACTCATAGTGACCCTGTGTACAACAGAACAAAACACTGCCCAGTCCTGTACCATCCTCACAATAGTTGTTATGCTTGAGCCCATTGTCGCAGCCACTGTGTCCATCATCTTGTTGAGGGTCTTCCTCTTTTTTGCTGACCCTCTACTTTACCAGTATGATGTCCTTCTCCAGGGACTGATCCCTCCTGATAACACGTCCAAAGTATGTAGTAGTCTCATCATCCTTGCTTCTAAGGAGCATTGTGGTGGTACTTCTTCCAAGACAGATTTGTTTGTTCTTTTGGCAGTCTACGGTATATTCAATATTTTTCGCCAACACCACAATTATAAATAATGTAATAATAAAAGTAAATTTGAAGCTAAAAATGTATAAGGCATACATAAGAGACAAATTTAGTTGACTTCTGGTTTTGTATCAATTCAAAATATTCAAATCTTTCATTCATTCAAACTTACTAAGTTCTTACCATGCCCTAAGTAATAAAGTACACAAAAGATGAATTAGAAACTTGCCCTACACTTAATAACCTTAAAACTTAAGAGAAGACAAAAACAAAAAAATAAATTACTTAAGGAGATTTAAAAAAAAAGATAAAAGGATATAGTATATTATAAGCCACTGATGAATTCTTCAAGCTGCCTTCCGTTCAGTAACAGCCTACCATGTCCAGACATTGTGTTAAGCAATAGGGATACAGCAGCCAAACACACATCAATATGATTGGGGTACGGGGGAGAAGGAAGGCACAAGGAACAACCAGAACAAAGACTTGTAGGTGTTCTAGGAATTGCAAGCAGCTGGGTACTTTGGAGACAGTGTGATGGGGGGTAAGGGTGGGGAGGAAGAGATGAATAGATACATGGGGTGAGTCCAAATCACCAAAAAAACAAGCCCGTTGCTATCGAGTCAATTCCAACTCATAGGGATCCTATAGGGCAGAGTAGAACTGCCCCATAAGGTTTCCAAGGACCGGCTGGTAGATTCAAACTGCTGACCTTTTGTTTAGCAGCCAAGCTCTTAACTACTGTGCCACCAGGGCTCTGTCCTTATTTGCTTCCCCCAAGATTACAATGCTATCCTGTAGGCAATGGGTAAGTCATTGAGAGCTTCTAAAGAGGGATCTCTCTTGCATCGTTCAAATTATTTGATAACTGATTTCATAACAACACTTTTACCATTTTAAGGAAATGATGATACATTTCCAGCAGTGGGAAATTAATGTGAAAAATATATTTTTCAAATGTAAAAATAATTCACATTATTTAAATAATATTAAATAATTCTTTTAAGAAATAAACTAATTCATGTATGTTAAAATCAGAACTCCCCCACATTTCCTAATACCCTATTATTAAGTGCTACCTATTAAATGCTGCCTTCACTGGGGCCACAGTTAATGTAAACATTGCCTTTTTTGTGGTAACATTTTATTAAAACATGACATACACATATACAAGCAAAATCATAGGCATACAGTATATGAATTGTTACAAAGTGAACATATCCCACATAACTAGCATAAAGATCAAGAAATGGACTATTACAAAAATCCAGAAGCCCTTTCCTCTCACCCCCATATCATCTTCTAATCATTAAGGTAACCACAATTTTGACTTCTAATACCATGGATTAGAGTTGCCTAGTTTTAAACTTCCTATAAATGGAATCGAAGTCCGTGGGTGGTGCAAACGGTTAGCATGCTCAGCTGCTAACCAAAAGGTTGGAGGTTCAAGTCTACCCAAAGGCACCTTAGAAGAAAGGCCTGGTGACCTACTTCCAAAAAATCAGCCACTGAAAACCCTACGGAGCACAGTTCTATTCTGACACAGCTGGTGTCGACCATGAGTCAGAAACGACTCTGCAGAAACTGATTTTATAAACGGAATTATGTAACATTTATTCATTTGTGAGTTTGCTCCATATTTTTGTGTGTAGCTGTAAATCATTCATTTTCATTGCTCTATATTATTCTATTATATAAATATATTACAAATGATTTATCTGGTCTACTATAGATTGATATTAGAGTTCTTCCCAGTTGGGGCTATTACAATGGTGCTGCTATGAATACCCTGTGTTTTGGGTACATAGGTGCACATACCTGTGGAACTGCTGGATCTGCCTTTTGTTTGTTTTAATGTGTAATACTTTCAAACAGAGGGCAAATATAAGATAGGGATATGTGGGAAACCACAAAAGATCATAAGAGATAAAAATGCATCCCACAAACAATCCCAGAACAGCTAGACCAAAATTTGACACTAATTGTTAAATTGCTTATTAATTCTTTCACCATGACCCATCATATAACTCACATGCATTGTTTAGAGATAATGATCATTTTTTGGAAAATCCTTATTACATGAATCCATTTCTGCTTCGCAGCTTGATTAAGGGCAATTTTAAAAAGAGTTAAGTCCTTTCTTCAATTTTATCTTTTAGATTATTTGGTTCAACAGTAAGCAAACCACCATACTATAAGTGGCTACATTACACCTAAAAAGAATTACCAAGAGAGTAGAAAAGGAAATGTTTGTAAAAGAAACAGGTTTTTGATTTTCACGAAATTTGAGAGATTGAAAAATACAAATCACTTTAAGAAGAACTTTAAAACCTTTCCTTTAAACAGACCTACGTAACCAAAACACTAGCAACTGTATTTCTGAAAATATTTCACAAGACTCCCATGGTTTGAGATATATGGCTTTTATGGATTGCCTGGGCTCCGTGCCTGGAAAACTTCCCAGAGATCAGCTCACGTTTTTATTCTTAGGATCAATAATGTCAACAGATGTTAAGGCCTGTTAGCCAAGAACAGGGATCAAAAAAAAGAAAGCCAAGCATCTCAACAATCCCCTAAACCAGTAACTCAAATGATGGAATGGATTAAAAAAAAAAAAAAAAAAGTTATAAAAGACATAACTGCTTGAATAAGAGTTATACAAAACACTAGTCAGTGACTAGGTTTTAGTTAAGAAATACAACCATCCCTAAATCATATACACCATTTGACAGCCTTCCCAAATCATCCTAAAATATAATAAAAGACCACATGTCAAACCTCTACACTGATAAACAATTCCATGTTCCTGAGGCGATCTTGTTCACTGAAAAGAATTAAATATTCTGCCACATCTTCAGTGATTAAAATACCTTCTTATAAATGTCTTTAAGAATAACTTTATTCACATACTACAGTAAAAAATTAAATGAACTGATTTTTATTTTCAGGAAAATGAAATATACTAAAATATTATAAAATGGAAAATACAGAAGTTGTACTTGAACCTTGAACTTAAGGTACCCAGTCTATACAAGCTACTTTTTCCAGGCAAGGTCAGTAATAATAACGATGGTGATATTGATGATATATATATATAGAGAGAGAGAGAGATGATAGAGATAACAATTATTGTGCACTGTGCTGTAAATCCTACGTGTTATCTAATTTAATCATCACAATAACCTTGTTGTTGTTGTTAGGTGCCGTCAAGTTGGTTCTGACTCATAGCGACCCTGTGTACAACAGAACAAAATACTGCCCGGTCCTGTATCATCCTCACAATCGTTGTTATGCTTGAGCCCGCTGTTGCAGCCACTGTGTCAATCCATCTTATTGAGGGTGTTCCTCTTTTTTGCTGACCCTCTACTTTACCAAGCATAATGATTGGGCTAATCTGCTGCAAAAGATCTCTTTTTAAAAGGCTAAAAGATGCTAAGGAGTCCCTGGGTGGTACAAACGGTTAAGTGCTGGGCTGCTAACCAGAAGGTTGGTGGTTTGAGTTCACCCACAGGCACCTAAAAAGAAAGGCTGGTGATCTACTTCTGAAAAATCAGCCATTGAAAACCCTATGGAGCACAGTTCTACTCTGACACACATGGGGTCACCATGAGTAGGGAACAAACAATATCAGAAGATAGTAAAAAGCCCAGTTCTACTCTGTCCTATAGGGTCGCTATGAATCAGAATAGACTCGAGGGCAATGGTTTTGTTTTTTGTTTGTTTTTTTGTTTTGTTTTGTTTTTATGAAGCTCCAGGGAAGAAAGACCTGGCGATCTGCTTCCGTAAAGATTACAGCCTAGAAAACCCTATGGGGAAGTTCTACTGTATCACATGGGGTCACTATGAGTTGAAACCGACTAGACAGCATCTAACAACAACAACAACGCACTCTTAACCACCATACTACATCTCATTCCACTGCCAAAGTGAAGGCCCAGCAAAATTGTATGAACATTCCCTAAGGATTCAAAACTTATGAGAAACTTGAAAAAAAAATAGGTAAAAATGGACTTATCATCTAAATTACGTTTAAAAACAAAAACCTATCTTGTGACCTACATATACTAGCATGAAATGAAAATAATCTCTAATTTTCCAGAAGTAAACTTCCTTGCAAATAGATACCTATGCTCTCATGGCCCAGAAGATTGTTCAAAGACTCCTTCTAAGAGAAAAAAGAGAGATTCATTCAGTTGTAACAAATGGGATGTGGGTAAAAAGGTAAGCCCTAAACGTGGAGTGAAGAGACCAGTGTTGTGGCCCAAATTCTGCCACTCGCGTGTCAAGCACCTCTGTCTCTTGAGACCTCGATTTATTAACGCATAAAGAGATTGGTTGAGATTATCTCAAAGTACCTTCTAGATCACTGATTTGTGCATTTGGGATCTTGAGGATTATTAATTCTTGTAACAGAAAGAATTCAGGTGTAAGGCATGAACAAACTTCGATAGGGTGTGAAGTCTGGTTTCAATTTAGGCCAGACTGCCTTTGTGTAACCTGGCAGCTGTGAGCTTGGGTTTCTGCTGCACAGCCTCCTTCCCTAGACACAGCTCAGAGTATCAGAACAGTCAGACTAATTAAACTGTGTTAGTGTTAGGAAAATGAATTCAGTTGTTATCTCAGGTCATTACGGATTACCAGAGCCCTACGCAAAGCTGAAAAAACAGGAAATGTCTAGTCTTCTGCTATATTTACAAAGGAATCTTCCTTCTACCAACGCCCTCTCCTACTGCCTACTCCTTCCTCCCACCACTCTGGGCATCCATCCCAGGATGTTCCTTGAAATTCCCTATGTGCTACAAAATATTCACCTCTCCCTTTAAAAATGCAGTCTCACTGCAGCTCATCTATGGATTAGAAGGAAAGCATCAGATTAAAATGAATCAGACTACAGTATAAATGACTGATACGAGTTTAACCTTTCTAATGTTAGTACTTACATTTAAAAATGTTACTATACATTAATCTTTTAAAAGTGGAATTTGGATAATTAAGAGGAAGTGTTGTGGCTTTTTTTTTTTTTTAATTGACTTGGTTTGGGGAAAGAAAGGGTACGGTACTCTCTATCTAGGGCAATATGCCTTTAATATCTACCTCACCTTAGCCCACCAGATCAGAAACACAAAACCAGACAACTAGCAACACACCGCGCACTTCTGAAAGATTGCTAATCCAAATTGCCTGGCCACTCTGCAAAATACCAGGCTACCCATGCCTTCAGGCTAACAATTTAAATTAGCAGCCAAAATTGCCAAGTGTATACTTCAAATAATCATCAAATTCCACAATAATAATCAAAGCAACTATGAATTAAAGTAAGATATGCTTAGACAAATATTCAAGAAATAACCACTCAGTATACAATTAACTTTTGTTACAAGAGTAAATGAACTGTGCTAAGAGAAATTATTTTGCTGACATTACCTTCAACAAAAAACATTATATTCTAGCTCAAAAGCAAAGACGAGAAGGCAGGAAGGGACAGGAAAACTGGATGAATGAAAACAGGGAACCTGGGGTGGAGAAGGGGAGAGTGTTGATACATTACAGGATTGGCAACCAATGTCACAAAACAATTTGTGTATTAACTGTTTAAGGAGAAACTAATTTGCTCTGTAAACTTTCACCTAAAGCACAATTTAAAAAGAAACATTTTATTCATTTAAAATTTATCTGATTTTGGCCAAGAATAACTATGTTATATCAAATTTTTTCAATGTTATTTTATAGCTTATGGAGATTCACTTGTCTCAAAAGTCTACCAAAACCCAGTATTTTACATTTCTCTAGGTACATGACCTTGGATATAGAAAGTCTTTATTTAGTCCTTACATAGAAACGAAGCATCCAGAGAAAAAGGAAAAATAAACTCAAAATATTCAGTTTGATTACTGAATGATTATTCAAACAATTGTGTAGTTTTAATGTATTTGGACACAGTTGATTATTTAACTGTGTTTTTCAGTTTTCAGTCTTTTCTCAAAATGTGCTCATCTTTTGACTATTTCACAAGAATATACTGGAAAATTATATAGATAAAAATGTCTTTTTATTTTTCTTCCACACTGTTTCAGATCTCATAAATAAGATGTGGTATGCACAAGAAACACTGCCCTATAGATGATGTATACCTAAAAAAAAAAAAATGAAAACATACATACAGTATCTTACTAAAAAATAGTATAAACTCTCAAATATGAATTTAAAGGATTAACAATCAAGAGGGAAAGTATTAATTCTAAGATCAAAAAAGCAATAATTTACTATTTGCATAATCCTTTACAGTTCTACAAGTGTACTGATGCCCATTTTGCAAATTGTGATAAAGCTGTCCTATTCACTAATGGTTAGTACATACACAGTGTCATCTTATTAGAGCTTAAAGTTAAATATGACTAATTGCATTTTTAAATGTTTTAATGTTTTATATATTAAAAAGTTAAATTTAAGTTTAAAATGTTGGGGGAAAAACTAAAGTTGAATTCAAACAGAAACAAATGAACCTAATCATATATCAGATAGATAACATAACCATACAGAGGAAAACACAAAAAGTATGCAGGTAATTCTTGAACATAGTATATGACTTTACATCCTCAGTGAAATATATTCTAAAGACAAAAATAACTACAAAGAGATATTGAACTTTACTTAATGAGTTTGTTGTTGATACTGGTATTGGTGTAACAATTCCAAAATGTGGGGGAGAGGGGAGTATTATAGCCACAAGGAGTCTCTGGGTGGGTACAAACAGTTAAATGCTCAGCTACTAACCAAAAGATTGGTGTTTTGAACCCACCCAGAGGTGCCTTGGAAGAAAGGACTGCTAACCTGCTTCTGAAGGTCACAGCCATAAAAGAAACCCTGTGGAAAGCAGTTCTGCAGTTCTACTCTGCAATACATAGGGGTCACCATGACTTGGAATCAACTTGATGACCACTGGTTTGGATTTTTTAGTTTTATTATAGCCACAAATAAGTAAATATTAACACATTGATGTTATTAAGAAATAGTTCTCTCCATAGGAGAAGGGAGATCCAGCTATGGAATGGAGAAAGAAGAAAAAGAATGGTGTGGTGTTGGATTAGAATCAGAGGTACCAGTAAGAACTCATGATTTTGCGTGTGTGTGTTTATATATTCACCAGCTCTGTCCCCTGAACAGTTCTAGAAACAATGATACCCCCATTCTGGAGGCAGTTATACCCCAGTATTCAAACACACCTATCTTCTAGAGCTTAGTTTCTATGTACCATTGCTCATTTAAAAAAAAAAAAAAAAATCAGGATTCCTTGGAGAAATCATGATTCCTGCCTGGGGCAGGAAAAGTACAAAATGAGCCTGAAACCTCTTTCTGTGCCAGAAAAAAAGGAAGTACTCAAAACCTGGCTTGAAATTTGAAATGTTAAAGGACATAGGAGCCAGCTTGACAGGGCTCTTACTAGTTAAATCTGGAACAATTTAAGCATCAAAATAAGAGACAGGAATGGATTATAACAAAATGATTTTTTTTTTTAATTCTTGAGTTTATATTGATATTTTAAAAGGTACAGAAGAGGAAGAAAGGTGTTTTTTTTTTTTTATAAAAGTAAGCCAACCAATGAGTGTAGAAGGAACAATAGAAACAGAGAGTCATCATTTTCCAACCACCATAGTAATAACTGATTCTGGAAAGATGCATTTGTGGAAGCTAATATAATCAGGTGAAAGGCTATTAGGAAACAAGATATTCACAGAGTCTTAAAGTATCTCCCCACAGATTATTTATTGATTACAAAGGGAAAAAGATACCTTTACGATGGGGAAATGTGGCAGACGCACCTTTACCAAGTGATCAAGCTTAATATTATCACCGTTAGGACAAACCAGCATCACAAGCCACCTGATCTTATGTACCACGAAGGACACAACATCACCTATGAAACATTCCCACCAAATATAGTTAACTAAATCTAATCATGAGGAAACACAGACAAATCCAAACTGAGAGATTCTCCTGAGCAACAAGCTTGCACACTTCAAAAATATCAATATCATAAGAGACAAAGACAAATAGGAAAATGTTTTGAATTAAGGGAGACAAAAGAAACATGATAATTAAAAATAATAATAATAACCCAGCTATAAAGGACATTATTGGGACAATTTGGGAAATTTAAATATAGGCTGAATTATAGATAAAAGCACAGAATTGTTAAATTTCCTGGATGTGATCAGATATATATTAAAATATTTAAGGGTGAAATGTCATGATATCTGTAACTAACTTTGAAATACTTTAACAAAAAAAAAAAAAATGAAACAAAACAAAATCCAAATGTGTATAGAGAGAAGAGAGATAAAGCAAAGGTGGCAAATTGTTACCAATTGGTGAACCCACATGAGGTGTTTATGCAACTTTTCCAAGTATTTGTAATTTTGATATTAAAAAATGGAGGGGGTAGGGTGGAAACCCTTGAAGTGATGGGACACTTCTGCCTATCTTTTGGTGCTGAAACACTATACACTTTCTCCTCACTTACCAACATGGTTAGGTTCCATAGATCGGGTCATTACGTGAACTCAGCATTATGCAAAAATGAAGGATGACTACATCATTACATAACTGCCAAATTACATCATTACATAACTGCCAAACCACTGAGAATCATGGCCCAGCCAATTTAAACAACATAACCCTAACCATCAAAGCCAGGGTTACTCTCGCCGCATACCTCGGGATCCATTACTGTCACGTACGACGTTAATAAGCAAAATAGTCAGATAGTAGATCTTTTACTATTGTCATAAATGTGAAATGTCAGATAATGAGATAGCCGGTAAGTGAGGAGAAGGTGTACTCCATATTATACGGACTAAACTCATAAGTTGTTGTTAGTTGCCATTGAATCAGCTCTGACTCACGGCAACCCTATGTACAAAAGAATGAAGCACTGCCTGGTCCTGTGTCATCTTCGTGATCATTGACATGCTTGAGTCCTATTGTTGCAGCCACTGTGCATTTTAAGTGCCTTCCAACCTAGTGAGCTCATCTTCTAGCTCTATACTGAACAATATTCTGTTGTGATCCGTAGGGTTTTCATTGGCTAATTTTCAGAAGTAGATTACCAGGCCTTTCCTCCTAGTCTGCCTTAGTCTCCACTAAAACCTGTCCACCATGGGTGACCCTGCTGGTATGGAGATACCAGTGACATAGCTTCCAGCATTATAGCAACACGAAGTCACCACGGTACAACAAACTGACAGATGAATGATGGAAACTCATAGTCTCTATATAAATTAAACACATATGCCAGTTTCTGTGGAGTGCTGTAGGGACAGGAGCAGAGAGAACCTTGGCAAACATCTTTGGAATGTGGCACTTGCTGAAACACTGTCATTTTCTTACTGTGGCCTTCAAGGCCCTGAACTGTCTACCCTTCTCAGTTCTCAATTCCTGCCTCTCCTACCTTCTGCGTTACTCCTCTTCCCCACTCTCCTTTTTTCTAGTCCTCACGACTATCAAACTCATTCCTACTTGGGCTTTGTGTTCACTGGGTCCTGGAATCTCTGCCTCCAGATCCTCGTGTTCCCAGACCCTTGTTCCCAGCACACTCCCCCAGAGCATGTGTTTAAATCTCTTTGTAGCACTCATCACATAGCACCATGCAGAAAATATCATGTTTATGCAGCTTATCAGTTTGTTTTCTGTCCTCCTATGAGAGGACCCTGCAATCTTTTCCATTGCTATAGCCCATGCCTAAACCAGTGCCCAACAGACTCCGTAAACACCTACAGACTCGGCAGATGAATGGTGCCAAAACACTGCAAAACCTTGCTCATTAAATCAAGTATTGCTTTCCCTGCAATATTTGCATTTAGAGCTATAAAGTAAAAAATGTAAACTAAGAGATTTTGAGGTAATAGCCTCTCTCATCTTTCCTTTAAAAGATACTTTCAAGATATCTGAATCAATGTTTTTGTGTTTCCTAATGAAACAAAAAGTATACTTGCAAACAATTGCAAATCATAGCAAACTGCAACTTCCTGTCCTTGTCATGATAAATGAATGAGTGGATGGAATTGCTGCTTTCTTTGCCCCCAGCACTCCAGTCACCAGCAAGAGGAAAGCATTAAACAATCAGAAGTGTGAACCTATTCCTGTTTCCACTTCATTAAATCATACATCATTTTTACATGTGTGCCGCCAGGCTATAAATCATGTAAGACAGAATGAGAACTAATTAAAAGGTCAGTTGAGCATATAATTTTGAATTTGTAGGTATCTAAAACCTGAAATTGACAATAAAATGTGATAAAACCCAGAATCATTTGCCAACTAATAAAGCAAGGATTTTCAAGCTGCTAACTTGCTGAGCCAAAAATTCATATTTAAAAGAATCTACATTGAATATAATGCTTATATGGTAATGAACTTTCAGTCATTTATCCCAGGGTACTTCATTAAAATGTACTTGAATTTTATTTTATTTTTACAACGACTAAGGTCAAAAGAAATACCAATGAATTGGGTTCTCACTGCAGATTGAAATTCACTCTTGAGATGAGAGACATTGCTCTTTATTGGTATTTATATAGCATCTTTCTCCCAAAGTACATCCAGGCAAAGCAGGTTAGTAGAAAGAAATTCCAACAGGGAAGTTGTCAAGAGAGAAAACTGAAATGGAGAAAGACTAAGGTGTCCAAGGTCACCAAACAAGTCAGTAACTGTATCGAGAGCAGAATCTGAAGAGACAGCTGACTCACGGTGGTTTTCCTTTCTCCAAATACACGGCTTCATCTAAAAGGTATTTTGAGGGTATTCAAGTTTACATATTCTTACATTTGCATTCCTCACAACAAAGGATTTTCAAATAAAAAAAAATCTAACAATATTATTTAGACACTATAATAAATATCATGACTTATTTTCCTTCTTTTAAAGGTCTCAGTTATGAAATAAGGCTTGAAACTGAGCACGCTGAGAACAGCACAGTCAGATATAAACACAAGGTTAGATTATTTCAGAGAGGCACTAACTTTCTATCTGACTATAACAACCTAAAAAGACAAAGTGCATTTTCAGAGGTGTTGCATTACAATGAGAATTTTGCCAACTTTAATAATACTTCAGAATCACAGCTAATATAAATGAAAAATGTAAAAGCAAAGTATATTACAGTTTATTAATGCTCTTAAAATATAAATCTCCAATATTTTCAATTCAAGTCCCAGGTAAAAAATTTTTTCCCTCTGTGAATACCACAGTGAAGAAGTTTAGGAGTTATACAGAGGAAGGTTCCAGTTATATCTGATTTTTAATCTTCTCTCCGAATAAAATGATACATATTTCTCTCTGTGATCAAATACCTATACAAGGTTCAAAACAACCACAGCTCAGGGACAACATATTTCAAAGATCACCTGGATCTTTCCTAATCAAATTATAACTACTGATTATAACAATGTTGGTACATCAGTATATACAAAACAAGAAAAACTGTACAGCAAATTCTGCTTGTACAATAGATTTGTCTTTTTACTACTCACATCAAAATCTTCAGAACATGGGGGTACCTTTCTTCCAATTACATGGAAAGTATGGTTATTATCCTTTTCTGGCCCCCCAATATCACTGCTATAATACATGGGGTTCCTTCTCTCCTGCAACTCCAAAGGAAATGCTTACTATGTTACTATTCCCCAAACAAGATGCCTCAAGAAAAGGAAAGCAAGTAGTTTTATAGGACATAAATCGATAGATAGATACATAGATATCTATATGGCTAGATCTACTAGGAAAAAATAGCTAAGCAGAGAATACTGGAAGCTTCACAATATTTCTAGTCACATCTGAGCACTACTGAACAACTAATGAAAATAAATCAGTAATTTGAAATTTTTTATGGCTAGAATCATGGGAGATGAAGTTAATTTATATAAAACTACCTTTAAAATGTGTTGCTTTAAAATAAAAATAATATGAACCAATAATAAACAGACTTAGAGATAAATATCACTTATTATTATAAACAAAACAAAACAAAAAAGGCATTTTGCTTTTCCCTGCAAGTGTGGCCCTTTCAGCTTCAACGTTATATATTCTGCTCTTCTAATTCAAAGAATGTAGAATATCATAAACGGTATGGAGAAAGAAACCTATCTAGACTTGACATTCCTACATAAATTGGTTCTGGAAGATTCTTCTCCTGAAGAAGATCACATCTGACCAAAGAAGAGAACTGTTTAGCTCTAGTCAGCAGGAGTCAGGCTTCCACTTATCCTTCAAAGTTTCATCTGGGACTCATTAAAGGCCAGCTTCAAAAGCTGTAGCCACTGAGCCATGCAAAAAAATCCTGGATGTTTGCACTCCAATTAAACTCCCCCACCTAGGCCAATGGACTTTACATACTATAGAGAACCGTGTGTAGATGGAATCTATCCCACCATCCAAACGAATTCAGGGCTCTACTCCGTTGATTTTTTATTAGTCAATGAATCGGAAAATTTTCCAGTCAATGGATCACAAAAGAAACGGCTCTCTGTCCAGGAAACTAATACTATCCTTTAATCAAGATTACTTTTAAATTTGATATTCCATTTTAAAATTTTATGGTATCATTTGAAACACTACGAGGTAAAACATAAAAACGGGTGTTCTTTATCACTTAAATTTTTATCGATTCCAAGCACTCAAAAATAATGTTTCAGATGGCCAACGGTATCACTTAGGTTCCCAGTACGCAAGAAATATAACTTGAGTTGGGACCGTTTGAAGAGGTTTACTTTTTGAAGGAACTATAAACAAGCGACAAAACCCTGGTGGTGCAGTGGTTAAAGCATTCAGCTGCTAACTGAAAAGATTGGCGGTTCAAACCCACCAGATGCTCCATGGAAGAAAGATGTGACAGTCTGCTTTCTGTAAACATTTACAGCCTTGAAAACCCTATGGGGCAGTTCTACTCTGTCCTACAGGGTTGCTATGAGTCAGAACTGATTTAATGGCAATAGGTTTTATTTTTATGATTCATACATATATAAGCATATAGTCAGGGTACAGAGGAACCACCACAAGAATACTGCAGGAATCAGGGGTTAAAGCTGGGGTACTGTTACCATATCCAGGCCCAAGGAGAATAGAACAGGAAGCAGTTACCTGAAGCTGGAGAGGAGGAGAGACTATGAAGGAGACTTCCTTGAGAGTAGCAATGACCATCTGTGGTGCCCTTCCAGGGGGAGATCTGGGGAATAAACACTCTGACCTCACTCTTCTCCTTGCTCCTATCTCCTGCCAGCATTCCCCACTAACCAAATCCAGCTATAAGATGGAGGGCAAGGGATTCTGTAGATTCAAACCATACAGGCCAGCCTTCCAGAGCACAGAACAGAATAAACAAGGGTCAGAGTGGAACTGGATGGGCAAATGGAAGGTATCCAACCTTGTTCTAGAGAGACAGAATCAGACCACATGCATTTCCACTCTAAGATTAGATTAAGTTACATTTATATAGGATACTAAGCCTTATTAGAACCAAAGCCTTCACAGGCCAGGAGCAGCGCAAGATCCCCCAGCACAGCTTGCCTTGTCCCACAGAGCTCCTAGAAGGCACATAAGCTGGTAGCGACTGGCAGTGCAAGGTAAGATCTTGTTGGATCAGATTCTCTCATTTCTTGCCACATCAAGTTATATCCATATTCAGGAAGATTTTGACAAGGGACTTCGAATGCCATGCGCAGGAATTTGGATTGTCGATGTGCAAAATGGAACCGTCAAACGTCTTTGGTCAGAGCAATGCCATGATTAGGTCTTTATTTAGAAAGGATTCTTTGGTGACACTAGGGAGTTAAGATTAGAAGTGGAAGCAAACAGAAGCTAGGAGACCTTTTAGAAAGTCATTGCAATAATCCAGGAGAGAGATAAATTCAGTATTGTCATTTGTGGCTTATACTTTTTAAAATCCCTGGTGTCTAATACTTTGTGATTTATAAGGAATGATACAGACTTTGTTCCTTCAATTTTGAGGTTTCTATATTATCGCATTGATTTCTCTTGCTTCCTTACCTCTAACATCCAGTCATCAAGTCCTAATGAGTCTACCTTTTAACTTCTCCAGTACCTGTCCTCTTCTCTCTGCCAATGCTTTGATGAAAGCCTCATTTATCACATAGATTAGCACTTCCAAAATTATGTACAAACTTTCCTGGGGATTCCATGAAAAAGAAAGGTCTTCTGGTCAAATACTTTTGGGAAGTCCTGGAATAAACAAATTTAAAGAGTTTAGTTTCCTGAGATTTTAAGAATGCCTATGTGAGTTTGAATTCCTACAGAGGGGTGCCACATGCAGCAATTCCCCCTTTTTGTAGAAAACGTTATCAACATCTCCAGGGACACTGGTGCCCCTCAGAAAATAGATGGCAAAATGCTAACCTGGACAAGTAAAGGCTTTCCTTTGCAGTTTGGCGTAATTTCTTGCAGTCAGCTGACTTTTCTGTGTTTATTGCCACCAGGAAAGGAATGACATAGCATAAGGCAGAGAAAAAGGTAATCAATTCTTGCAGTTTGGGTTTCAAAAATTAGCGAAAAACTAGCCCTGGGCATAAACACTAGATTTGGGAGAATAAGATGGGTAAGAGCAAAACTCCCTACCCAGACTACAGCAGATAAAGGGAAAGGTCAGAAGGTGAGTGCTGAGAGTTTAGACACAAGCAGGTACCTGAGAATGGGGCCCAGGTCCCAGCCTACTCACCAGCCCTGGGCTGAGTCCAATGGATGAAAGGCAACAGAAGTCCCAGATGGTTTGGTGCGATCTAATACCAAAGAGAACCTGTGCCTTCCTTGCCAGATAGAACCCTGGGATGAAAGCAAGACCTTGTAAATGAAATAGCTGAAATATGACTTCATGTCTATGTCCTGGTTTTTCAACTTCAGCGTTGTTGCCATTTTGCACAAGATTAATTCTTCATTGGGAGGGGGGTGGCGGTCTTGTGCATTGTACGATGTTTTGCAGCATCCCTGGCCTACCCACTAGATGCCAGTAGCATACTCCCCACTCCCAAATGTGACAACAAAAAATGTTTCCAGACATTGCCAAATGTTCCCTGGGGCAAAATTGCCTCTGGCTGACAACTACTGGTCTAGGTAGATAGAGCCCTCGACAGCCTCAGAGTTTCCTCTTGGCCAAGGGTAGGTTGTGTGAAGCAGAATAAATTACTCTGGAGGATCCAGAGAAACCTTCATAGATGATGTCCAAGAACCAGATGGAATAAAAAAATTTCTGTGGCAATGGATTCCAGAAAGACATCCCCCTCTTGATCATCCCCAAGGACAAAATGGTACACTTTCCATAAAACCTCCACATTGTAGCTGCACTGGTTAAGAACATAGATACTGGAGTCAGGTTGTCTGGGTTCAAACTCTAACCCTAACCTTTAAGAGCTGTTTGACCTTGCAAATCACTCAAATTTGTAAGCTTCAGTTTCCT
>NW_004443973.1:4438852-4440554 GCF_000243295.1 Trichechus manatus latirostris | reverse complement strand
TGTATCTTCATAATGCCATTGTGGCATCTTTCTAAATCTCAAATCTTTTCAGGTAACGGGTTCCGCATTATCATCATAGTCCCATGGCTCAAGGGCTATGTGGTGAGGGTATGGCATGAGAGCCCTAACCTGCTTCTCCACTATTATCTATTTTGTATATTGAGTTTCTGTTTAAGATTTTATTTGAAAAATGATATATATTCCTAAAAAAGGTTTGAAAATCACTGGCCCACAGTGGTTCCACCAGATGGCAGTCAAGGCCACCCAAGAGCAGCCCTCACCCACCTCTCCGGTGGCTCATCAACACAAACCTGGGATCAAGATGTAGAAAATTACTGGTACAGAGTACACTGAGCTATTAACATCATAGTTTTGCACATGCCATTCCAACTGCTTGGCACACCCTTCTCTCTCTTACAGATGGGTAGTAATGAAGGGAGCTTTTGCTGGGAAATATGCTTAGATTTGCATTTTCAAAAGAAAACTAATAGACTGGAGGCCTCTCCAGACTTTCGTGTAGAGGGGCCTGCTTCATGTACTCTAGGAATGTTTGCCAAGGTTGGGTGAGCCCTAGATGTATCACACCCTCCCGCAAAGTCCTGCCACAGCACTGGGGTACTCTAAAGAAGCCGACCATTGGAGTCTATTAACCGTAGAAAATCAATTTTTCTTTCCCTTCTTTCATATCTCTGCTTACCCCTCCCAAAGGTCCCCGCTGCTTTTCCCTCTCGGAATATAAACTCCTCAAGGAGCCTCTAGAATACCAAAGCCAGCCTCCCTTCTAGTGTGGACAACTTCTTTCTTCTCTGTAACACAACCCTCCTCTGAGGCAAGGGGAGAGCAGAGGGCCTGGCTACCTGTTTGCAAAGGGAAGGGAAATGCACATCTAGAGTAAAACACAAACTGTATCAGAGTGAATTACCCACTTCTACCTACATAAGGAAGGAACGCTAGTGGCACAGTGGTTAAAGTGCTGAGCTGCTAACCAAAAGGTCATCAGTTCAAACCCATCAGCTGCTCCACAGAAGAAAGATGTGGTAGTCTGCTCCTGTAAAGATTTTCAGCCTTGGAAACCCTATGGGACAGTTCTACTCTCTCTTATAGGGTCACTATGAGTCAGAATAGACACTACAGCAGTGGGTTTGAACCTGCATTAATTATCTCCATGAATTACATTTCCAGCTGCATATGTATTTGCAAATTACCTTCCACCTGCAAGTGTGTTTCAGTGAATCACCGTTCCACTTGTGATTATATCTCAGTGAATCACTTTTTGACTTGTACGAGTATTAATGCGAATTACCTTTCCACTGGCATGTGTGTCTATGTGAATTACTCTTCCTATAGCATGTGTGTCTCCATGAATCACCCTTCACCTGTGATTATAGCACAGTGAATCACTTTTTCACCTGTGTGTGCATATTGACGTGAATTACCTTTCCATTTGCGTTTGTCTTTGTAAATTACCCTTCCAACTGTGAATGTATCCCAATTACCCTTCCAGCTGCATGTGTACCTGTGTACTACTCTTCCACTTGTTCATGTGTCTCAGTGAATCACCCATCCTTAATACTTACGTTCAATACAGTTAGATTAGTTGAAGTCAGAAAAACATACTAGGTAAGAAGCCCAATAGAGTCACACAACTATACTGAAGCCCTCCTATTATCCAAGTTAAACTGTGATCAAAATATATGACAGG
>NW_004443973.1:4428452-4431169 GCF_000243295.1 Trichechus manatus latirostris | reverse complement strand
AGGGTCTGGGGACCATGCTTTCAGGGGACAGCTAGGTCAACTGGCATAACAAAGCTTATTAAAAAAACATTCTGCATCCTACTTTGGTGAGTGGTGTCTGGGGTCTTGAAAGCTTGCAAGCGGCCATCTAAGATGCATCAATTGCTCCCAACCACCTGGAGTAAAGGAGAATGAAGAACACCAAAAACACAGGAAAGGATTAGTCCAAGAGACAGAAAGGGCCACATAAACCAGAGACATCATCAGCCAGAGACCAGAAGAACTAGATGGTGCCCGGCACCACCAATGACCACCCTGACAGGGAACACAACAGAGAGTCCCTGATAGAGCAGGAGAAAGGTGGGGTGAAGAACTCAAATTCTAGTAAGAAGACCAGACTTAATGCTCTGAATGAGACTGGAGGAACTGCAGCAAGCACGGCCCCTGGATTCTCTATTAGCCCAGAACTAAAACAATTTCTGAGGCCATCTCTTCAGACAGGGATGGACTGGACTGTGGGACATAAAGTGATACTCGTGAGGAGCGTTCCTCTTAGCTCAAGTAGATACAAGAGACTAAATGGGCAGCTTCTGTCCAGAGGTGAGATGGGACAGCAGAGAGGGTTAGGAACTAGCTGAATGGACATGGGGAATCAGAGGTGGGAAGGAGGAGTGTGCTGTCACAGTATGGGGAAGCAATTAGGGTCACATAACAATGTATGTATAAATTTTTGTATGGGAGACTAACTTGAAATATAAACTTCATTTAAACTACAACAATAAACAGAAGAAAGAAAAAGAAATAGATCACCAGGCTTTTCTTGCTAGCCTGTCTTAGTCTGGGAGCTCCACTGAAACTGATTCAGCATTTTAGCAACACAGAAGCCTCCACTGACAGACGGGTGTTTGCTGTGCATGGGGTACACTGGCTGTAAATCAAACCCGGTCTCTCCTGCATGGGAAGTGAGAATTCTATCACTGAAACATCACTGCCCAGCTCAAAGATTCCTCTTAAGCCCAGCAAGAGGGGAATTAGATGGTAATCATTTTGAACAATTTTGTACAATATGCACATACTCCCCATTAGAGCAGAAGGATCCAGAGATGATACGTGACCCAAGCTGGCCATTTAGATGGAACAGAATACGCCTGCATAACTTCCTTGAAAATGGATACTAATTGAAACTCTCTCTTCCGTTTGCTAGTTGTGTGACCTCAGGTAAGACATTTAACCTCTCTTGACCTATTTTTACATCTGTACAAAGAATAGATTGAATTAGACGATTTTTAAATTTCCCTACTGCTGTGGCATTATGGTTTTAATAAGGAAAGTGAATTCTAGAGTTAGTGAAGCCTGGGTTCAACAAGACCATATTCTGTCACTTACCAGTCTTACAACCTAGAAAAGTTCCTCACCTTCTTAAGCATCAGTTTCATCATCTGTAAAATGGAGATGTAATAGTGCCTACCATGTTGTTGTATAGATTAAATGAGATAATACATGTTAAGTGCGTAAGACACTACCAAACACAGTAAAGCATCTCATGGCCACTGGCTGCTATTGTTGTTGTTACTTCTATATGGAACCAGATTTGAAAGTGAAAAGAAGGAAGGACTGAAGGAAGAAAGTAATGAAGGAAACCAAGGTGAAAACATCATAACTGTTCAGCAAAAGGAATGATTTGAATAAGAATCCATTTGGAGCATCATTGGTGCAAAAAGGGTGCAAAAAGAATTGATGGCTCTCCAGGTATATAAAAATGTACAGGATGTTTAACCACAGCCTAAGAAAAGAACGTAGCATTATTTATCTGAAACTCTATTACTTGCACAGCTTAAATAAAAATATAATAAAGTGTACTACAAATACAAATGGCATTGGATAAAATCATAACTCTCATGAATGATAAAGTCAATGAAATATTACATTTGAAACACTATGTTCTAGACCTATTTATTCTGTTGTCTTTCTTCATAACTTTGTCTGGATGACACGTACAATATTAAAAACCTGGAACATCCCTTCCTTCTAAAATTGGAATCATAACATTCACCATTCAAACACCATACAAGATTTCCTATCTGAGAAATAAAGTCCAGAAAATACCATAATACCTAAAGGTGATAATTTTTTAAGCAGCTCAGAAGAATAAACAAAGAATATCTATTTAAAAGTATCTCTATGTAGATACTATGTTCTAATAGCAACTTATAGATTTGCTTAAGTAAGCAGCCTTATCCCAGTTCACTTCTTTAGATGAGTCATGGGATCAGACTGGGTACAATACAAAAAAGTGAAGAAGGGTGACAGGATATAAGACAGGTAAGAGAAAAAACATGAAAGAACTAGTAACTCACAAGGTAGAGTAATACAATACCCACCTCGAAAGATGGAAAATCTCAACCAACAGGCTGTGGTTAGCGAAAGCAGTTTGACCCAGGGAACTTTAGCTTGAACAAAAATGTCATTCTACCTATAAAGCTGAGAGCAAGTGCCACTAAAATTCATGGAAATAAGGGATCAAAGGTAAATTCATCATTCAAAGGGCATGTCACATCCATCAGTCATATAAAAGGGCTATATGACCACAACTACCACAGCCTCCACCAGACTGAGTTCAGCACAACTAGATGGTGCCTGGCTACCACCACTGACTGTTCTGACAAGGATCACAATACAGGGTCCTGGACAGAGCTAGAGAAAAATGTAGAACAAAACTCTAACTCACAAAAAAAGAG
>NW_004443973.1:4398133-4428199 GCF_000243295.1 Trichechus manatus latirostris | reverse complement strand
ATGTGTATTAATTGTTTAATGAGAAACTAATTTGCTCTGTAAACGTTCATCTAAAGTACAATAAAAAATAAATAAAGTAAACCTTAAAAAAAATTTTTAAAAAAAGGCTGTAGGAGCACATGCACCGTATTTTTCAAACCACATTTGTAAAGATTTGCAGCTCTTGTTCCATTTTCCAGGCTTATATGTGCAAAGCAACATGTGCACAAATGACCCTTTCAGATGGTCACACTAGGAAATTGGCAAGAGTTTCACTATTTTGGGGGATCCTAGAGACCTCCTAGGAAATACAAGAACTAAATCATCCATTATCCTATATTTGCAACTTGATGTCAGGTGCCCTAGAATTCAAGGTATGTTTCAGGTGGTCCCGGATATCATACAGCAAAATGAGTTATGCTAAAGCTATCTATGCTACCGTCTGTCCCATTCCCATTATCTTGACACTATCAAGAGTTGTTATGTCATGAGGCTGGCAGGACTTTTATAAAGCCAACTGGTTCTTTTGCAAGGCGATGAAAGACAAAGGGAAACACTTCAAAAGTTTTCTTCTTAGTCTATATTCTCTCCACTGATGTATTTGGTAGGTACTGAATGAGCACTGACTTACAGACTATCATCTCCTCGGAGGAGCTGCTGCTGACTTACTATCTAAATAGCAATTAAAGCACTTGTAAGTCCCCAACTTGGTGTTATTCACTTTATATTCACATTTTAAAGCTATATTCACAGTAAAACAGCTAGAATCGCTATTTTCAGAATTTGGCTGTTAAGGTCCAACAGCCTTAGCATTCTGAAGTTATTTCAGAATCAGGAGATATGAAATTTAATCTGAGTTATTCTAATCATTCAAGTGTCTAATCAGGTATGTTGTCCAATTGCCCTGTTACATTTGCTATTTTAGCACAGTATTAAGTGGGAATTTGCTGAGACAAGGTGGTGGTCCTAGAAGAGGGTCTGCCCAGCAGCTACCTTAGAAGGCCTTTAACTGAGACAGGCATTCCATATCCTTCTTATTTATTCATTTGGTTGTAAGTAACCACCCTCATGGTTGGAAAAGAAAAAAAAAAAAACACAAAACTTTTTTTCTGCTTTATTTCATGTATAAAGTCTAGGAAGCTGTCCTGGGGCACCTCTGATATGTTTTCCTCTACAGACCAGCCTCTCAGTAAACCCAGAAGGCCTGACTTTGTGCCAGAAGCATGGAGCAGAGATGAACCTTCATAGGAAGCAGGAGGCTCTAACAGATTACTGTATTTCTCATACCTTAATATGCAAACAAATCACCTGGAGATTTAAAGTGGAGATTCAGTAGGTCTGGGGTGGGGCCCAAGATTCTGCATTTCTAACAAGCTCCCAAGTGATGCAGATATTGCTTGTCTATGGAGCAACCTTGAGTGGTGTGGCCCAGGAGAATACAGAAAGCTAGAAGTCCAGTCATCTCAGTCAGGCACCAGTCCTGCTCTGCCACCACTGAGCTGTGCCACTCTGGGCACATTATGTAACTTCTCTGTGCTTCAGTTCCCTCCTCAAAAACCTAGGCAAGAAATAAATGCTCTTACCAAATTCAGGGATTTGAAGAAATCATGAATGAAAAAAATGCAGGTGAAAGCATTCTTAAAAAGTTTAAAGAACTATCCAATTAATAGTCTTTAAAATCATTTAAGGACACAAAAATAACTCCTGCCCTAAAACCAACAAACTGGATGTCTTCGCTTCTGCTGTCAGTTTTACATCCAACTGAGCATTTCAATTTTATATTCCCCAACAATCTGCTGCTCTACGTGCCTGCCCTCTGACAAGGGCTTCAGCTGATAACTTGGCCTTCTAACAAAGCTATTTCTTGGAGGCCCCTGGACCATGCCCAACAGGAAAGCACAACCGTCCTGATAACTATTCCTTCCAAAGTCCTAGGTTCCATTAAATTATTCTTAAGACACCAAGTTATTGAATTAAACTGTAGCAAGGAGTAGAGGTCAATCTTCCATCTCTTTATAGTTCATAATTTATATAACTTTCTCTCTTAAAGTTCACCTATTCCTACCGGTTTGTTTTAAACATGACAAAAGTGAGGGTTAGTAATGATAAACCTCTTGCCCAATATCACAGCAATAATTGCTGCTGTTGTTGGGTGCTGTCGAGTCAGTTCCAACTCTTGGCGACCCTACGGACAACAGAACGAAACACTGCCCGGTTTTGCACCACCCTCACAATTGTTGTTATGCTGGAGCCCATTGTTGCAGCCACTGGGTCAATCCATCTCATTGAGGGTCTTCCTCTTTTTGTTGACTATCATGGACTGAATTGTGTCCCCCAAAAATATCTGCCAACTTGGCTAGGTCACAATTCCCAGTATTGTATGCTTGTCTACCATTTTGTAATCTGATGTGATTTCCCTATGTGTTGTATATTCCATCACTATAATGTAATAAGATGGATTAGTGGCAGTTATATTGATGAGATCTACAAGATCAGATAGTGTCTTAAACCAATCTTTTGAGATATAAAAGAGAGAAGTGAGCAGAGAGACAGGGGGACCTCATACCACCAACAAAGCAGTGCCAGGAGCACAGTGAGTCCTTTGGACCCAAGGCTCCTGTGCTGAGATGCTCCCAGAACAAGGGAAGACTTATAACAAAGACCTTCCTCCAGAGCCAACAGAAAAAGCCTTCCCCTGGAGCTGACACCCTGAATTTGGACTTGTAACCTACTAGACTGTGAGAGAATAAATTTCTCTTTGTTAAAGCCATCCATGTGTGGTATTTCTGTTATAGCAGCACTAGATGACTAAGACACTGACCTTCTACTTTACCTAGCATGATGTCCTTCTCCAGGGACTGGTCCCTCCTGATAACACGTCCAGAGTACATGAGACGACGTCTTGCCACCTTTGCTTCTAAGGAGCATTCTGGCTGTACTTCTTCCAAGACAGGTTTGTTCATTCTTCTGGCAGTCTACGGTATTTTCAATACTCTTTGACAATGCCATAATTCAAAGTCATCAGTTCTTCTTCAGTCTTCCTTATTCATTGTCCAGCTTTCACATGCATATGAGGTGACTGAAAATACCATGGCTTCGGTCAGGCACACCTTAGTCTAAAGTTCTTTCGCAGCAGATTTGCCCAATGCAATACATCATTTTATATCTTGACTGATGCTTCCACGGGCACTGATTGCAGATCCAAGTAAAATGAAATCCTTGACAACTTCCTTCCTTTCTCAGTTTATCATGATGTTACTTATTGGTGCAGTTGTGAGGATTTTTGTTTTCTTTATGCTGAGGTGTAATCCCTACTGAAGGCTGTAGTCTTTGATCTTTATCAGTAAGTCTTCTTCGCTTTCAGCAAGCAAGGTGTCATCTGCATATTGCAGGTTGTTAATGAATCCTCCTCTTATCCTGATGCTGCATTCTTCTTCATATAGTCCAGCTTCTCGAATTATTTGCTCAGCATACAGATTGAATAAGTATGGTGAAAGGATACAACCCTGATGCACACCTTTTCTGATTTTAAACCACACAGTATCCCCTTCCCCTTGTTCTGCTTAAACGACTACCTCTTGGTGTCTGCACAGGTTACTCAAGAGCACGATTAAGTGTTCTGGAATACCCATTCTTCGCAATGTTATCCATAATTTGTTATGATCCACACAGTTGAATGCCTTTGCGTAGTCAATAAAACACAGGTAAACATCTTTATGGAATTCTCTGATTTTTTCCATCTGACATCAGTAACAATATCCCTGGTTCCATGTCCTCTTCTGAATCCAACTTGAATTTCTGGCAGTTCCCTGTCGAGGAACTGCTGCAACCATTTTTGAATTATCTTCAGCAAAATTTTACTTGTGTGTGATATTAATGATATTGTTTGATAATTTCCGCATTCTGTTGGATCACCTTTCTTCGGAATGGGCAGAAATATGGATCTCTTCCAGTCTGTTGGCCAGGTAGCTGTCTTCCAAATTTCTTGGCATAGATGAGTGAGCACTTCCAGCATTGCATCCGTTTGTTGAAACATCTGTTAGTATTCCGCCAATTCCTGAAGCCTTGTTTTTCGCCAATGCCTTCAGTGCAGCTTGGACTTCTTCCTTCAGTATCATTGGTTCTTGATCATATGCTACCTCCTGAAATGGTTGATTGTCAACCAGTTCCTTTTGGTACAGTGACTTTGTGTACTCCTTCCATCCATAATTAGGGGTGGACAAAGGACTGGAAACTATGCGTTTAATCCGTAGTTCAGTGTAATTGCCTCTACTCCACCTTGGAGAAAGTTTTCCTAAACCTTTCTCTTTTTCCAAGACCTTTGCAGGCAACCTGCAGCCACTCTTAGTTTTGTGGCAGCAGACTGCGATGGTACCACAGGACCAAGGCAAGTTAATTTTTAACCAGAGGCAAGGAACAGAAGCCACAGGAACAACAGAGAAGCTTTCCTCATGGATACAGTGGAAGGGACTAGAATAAAGAAGCATGTGACTTTAATAGCAGGTCACCCCTCTTCTAGCCTCTCAGAGGACAATCAGGGAAGACTAACTGAAATAAATACTCACTGGGTCTAGTGATGTACTCCAGAGATGCTCTCTTCTATTTTAATCTATTTTAATCCATTTAAGTAGACCATCTTTTAAAAAGTATAATGCAACCAGAGTAACTGCTTGCCATATAATCAGGAACAGCTGGCTCCAGGGTCCATGGTGGCACACAGCTCTAGCAAAGAAAAGTGTGAGCAGCAGAGCATGCCAAGACTCAAAAGCTGGACCAAGGAGAATGTACTGCACATGAAAGGAGTCAGAAAGGAGTCTGATTAGTCAGAAAAAGTAGTGATGGGTACCAAGCAAAGAATGAATTATGGAGTTGTGTGGAGGGAAACAGGCTCACGGCAGATTTATTATGCTCCATTTCCACTCCACTAGCAGGCTGCACAGAGTCTTAGAGGGACAAGATTTACTCAGGACCAAAATTTTACATCCAGGGATGCTATCTCAAATAATTTAATTTGGTGAGATGAGAAAATCACATCTCGTAAAGTTATCACCCCATTGCAAAAGCCCATGTAAAATTTTACAGCTGTTGAGGTGTGTGGTCATAGCACGATCCATTATTATAGGCTATATGGAGAAAACAGACTTTAAGATGAAATTATTTTAATAAGAAATGCTACTACTCGGTATGTGCAGTTTGTTCTTTACAACCTGAACTTCATAAATTTTTATAAGGTGTCTATTTATTGTCAGGCTCAGGTGCTGCTGTGTCACCGTTGCTCAGTCAAAGCTTTTTCAAATAAAAGAATTTTTATCTGGGTGTGATACATTATATGATATTAAGATATACGACCCCATACCACCTCCAGCATCTCCCCAGTAACGCATCTTCTAGGCAAATGTTAAAATATTTCCAACCACTGTTGAATGGGTTACTCTTTCAGCCACTGTACATGTAAGAGCGTAATGCTTCAGCAGGAAGGGACCTTGACTAATGCTAGATGGATGAGAAATGACGCTCAAGAGCACAACAAAATTCATGCCAAGGAAACTTCTTCAGGACTGTGTGTGGGTGTCTTTCAGGTTGGAGAAAGGAAAGAGAGAGAAGAGAACTATTTCCAAATAATAGCAGTTATTGTTTTCCAAGTGCTCATTTTGTCTCTACTGCAGGATAAACATTTATACACATTATCTTATTAAGTCCTTGCAACCCTATGAAATATGTAATATTATACCCATTTTACAGGAGAGGAAACTTCAGCTTACAAATGTTTATAATTTTCCCAAGGTCGCACAGCAGGGATTCGATTCGGATCTGTCAGATCACAAAGAACACAATCTTATCCCAATGCTGCCTCCCATTCTACATCCACCATTACTTCCATCCTCAGTATCATTCTGGCCTCTTGGTTATCTAGGAGAACACTAAGTAGAGGAAAAGGACTTTAGGAATGTTTGAAGGAAAAAAGAGATTATGAATTACAGAATTTAAGACCTTACTGAGGCGCTAAAAATTATCTTGTCAAACTCCTCTAAAAATTATCTTGTCAAACTCCTCATTGTACTAAGAAGGAACAGCAAGGTGGTCACAGGATTTGCCCAGCCACACAGCTTGTTAACAGCAGGAGCAGGATTTCCTCCTCAGCCTTCCATGTAGTGGCTCCACTTATGAAGTTCAGGTTGTAAAGAACAAACTGCACATAATGAGTAGTTGCCATTTTTTATTAAAATAACTTCATCTTTAAGTTGGCTGTCTCTATATTTCGTATAATAATAGCTCGTGCTATGGCCAGAGACCTCAACAGCTGAAGGCAATACATCTAGTTGGGGAGAAGAAGGAATTGTGGAAGGGGTAGTTTTCCCTTCTCCAATTTTGGGGAGATTTTTTTCCCCCCTCATTCACCTCACAACCCTTTCTTCTCCCCCTAAAAGTAGGATGGACAGGATAGATTTGTGATTAGGTTTGAGAAGGTAGGGTCAGGAAGAGGAGAAAGAATATTTTGGTGTTTTTCCTTTTAGTTCCTCAATTTGAAGATAAAAAGTGTTCCATGTATTTCTTTAGGAAAGGGAAGAGCTCATGGGAGGAATGATCAAATATTCAGTCAAAAAACATTCTAAGTATTTACTACTTGCCAGAAACTCGAATAGTCTTTAACCTGATGAATAAATCAAGAGGCCTGCTCTCAAGGAGCTTACAATCTAGTGAGAAAAATCAATATAAACAGATCATTACAATCTAATAGGGTAAGCAACGTAAGAGAAACACAGAAAAACTGATACGGGAACATGAAACGATTTATCCAGCAGTTTAGCTCAGGTATGAAGAATGTGTGGGGCAGCCTGTGGGATGTTAACAAAGTTGCCCCCAGGAGTCTTGGGTGAGGAGCAGAAGAACAACTGCAGAATTCTGGCTAAGAGGGGACACACTGGGGCCTGTGCCCTTTGGCTCTTAAGTGAGATTATGTTCTAAGACATAGTAGGTACCCAATAAATACAATGTGCTTAAAAGCTGGAATAATAATTGAAGCAATTATTCTTTCATCTTTTAAAGAATCCAGGAAGACCTCTTCTCCTACTTTTTGTCTTATGTATGTTCTTCCCCTCCTACAGTCATTCTTCAAATTATTTTATCAATAATGCAGAGAGGGGACAGATGGTAGTGACCAGCCCATCAAGCTCCCACTCCATGCAGGGATTCTTTATACATTGTTTCCGGTGGCTGATCTTATCATCCATCACATACTTTCAGCTAGAGTGGGCATGAAACCTTAAGGCAGTCATCTCATTACTGGACAATATGAATCATTAGAAAACTCTTTCTCATATTGAGTTGAAATCTGCTCCCTACAATCCCACCCACTGAATCTGGATGTGCCTGCTGGAACTTCAGAAAATAAATCAACTTCTTTGTCCACATGTCATCCCTTCAAGCATTTGCACGCAGCTATCATGTCTGCTCTAAGCCTTCTTATCTGGCAAAAGATGGTGAGGCACATGCCATGTCCTCTTGATATAGGTCAAAAAATAGTAGCTATGGGTGTGGGGAGAGACTAACGAAGATTCTGCTTTCTGTCTTTCATTATGCTAGGCCACTTAAAAGTAGCCTCAACCCGTGCTGAAACCATGATCGGGAGTGCACGCTTTCTCATGGTCATACAAAGACTGGAGAGAAATGAAGAGGTGGTCCAGTCTCTGGAGATCTCTTTGGAATGGTAAGACCTTCCCAATCAAGCACAGATCCTACCAAACCCAAAACCCATTGTCATGGAGTTGATTCTGACTCAGCAACCCTATAGGACAGAGTGGAACTGCCCCATAGGGTTTCCAAAGCTGTAAATCTTTATAGAAGCAGACTGCCACATCTTTCTCCTGCAGAGTGGCTGGTAGGTTCGAAATGCCGACCATTCAGTTAGCAGCCAAGCACTTAACCACTGCACCACGAGGGCTCCTTACCGGTACTACAGACCATTACAAATCCATCCCGCAGAGGGCCCCTCAAATAACCACCATAATATGGTGGAACAGTTCAGATGTTGCCTTTCAAATTTTCTTCTTAATGTTAGAAGATAAACTTGCTATGTAGCCAGTAATTTTCCTCTTCAGAAAATCCATAAGGTTTGACATTGTTCTCTCCCACACGCAGAATTCCTTCTCACATTTAATTTGATTGGTTCTATCACTTTCTTGGTAGGTACACCTTTTTGCCAATCACTCACTTTCATCAACCCCTGCTCCCTTCAGTTACCATTCACACTTTCCTTGTTGTTGATGAAAGAACTTGGCATCTATGAGGACTGAATCAGGCTGAACCTAGGGCTCAGTCATAGCATGACCCCACAAAAAGGACAGACTAACCTTTGACGTTTATGCCACCTGACCCTCAATCACTCTCTGAGGTTTCATAAATAACAAAGGGATATTAAACAGAATAGAACCCTATTGCTGGATTAAAAATAATTAATGAAGTGTCATGACATAATGTTGGATCATTTTAATTTCATTTTTGTTCATTAGCATAGATAGCAATGTTATAAAAATCTATAATTTGCATTTTTAAATGGATCTATTGAGGTGCACAGGAGTCCCTGGCTGCACAAACAGTTAAGTGTTCAACTACCAGTCAAAAGGTTGGCAGTTAGAACCCACCCAGAGGCACCTCGGAAGACAGGCCTGGTAATCTGCTTCCAAAAGGCCACAGCTTTGAAAACCCTATGAAGCAGTTCTACTCTGCACTCATGGGGTTGCCATGAGTTGGAATGGACTTGATGGAAACTAACAACAACAACTGAAGTGTATAATCTGAAGACTTAGAAGAACTGTTACACATACAAAGTAAACAATTTCTGTTGCTATCATTCTTTATAATTCTTGACAATTCAGAAACATGATCCCAAGAAATCAAATATTTCTAAAGATCAGACTGCCTGTTACCCATGCCAGCCAAGAGTACACAATACTGTTCCTTTTCAAATGCAATATAAGAGGAAGACAACAGATCTGAGAACCTGAGAAATTCTCAACAAATTTAAACCTTGCTTATGTAAGCTATACACAGTGAGGCAAGAAAGACTTCAAGGATTTGAAAGGGTTTAGAGGGGTCTTTCTGCCAGGACAGAAGTAGTTTCAATGTATACCATCACATCTGTGCTTCTGGCACAGAAATTTTGCTCTCTCCTTGCCAGCTGTGGATGAAGGGAAGACAGGAAGAGACCACAGAGAAAGGAGCCTGTTGTTTCCCCCCAGAAAACAACAAGGACAGAACAAATGGCTGTTCCCAGCATGCTGAAAAGGGAGAAGCATGGAGACAAGAGAGGGAAGAGACACTGCTGACAATCAGTAGTCATGGTGGTCTCATTACTGGCCATAAAGTCACTGTATGCAATGTGGTTACCAAAGTCACTGGGGTTGACTGAACCTGTCAGTCATGCAGGCAAAGGCAGAACTCCATAGAGCATTGGTTAGAAAACTTCAGCCAGACATAATTATCACCTGTGGAGCCAGGGAAAAAATGCTGGTTCCAACAAGACCTCACCTCTCACCATCATTTCCTTTTATAGGCATAGGTTTGGGCCCTGGAATCTGTATATCACAAGCTCCCATGGTTACTGAGGTAGGTAGCTAGCAGTCTACGTTGCCATGCAGATCAATGGTGGACTAAAACCTATGGGTAAAGCAAGCGGGTAGTCAATGAAAGAACACAGCCTGGTTCTCCAGAATTCATCCATGAGAAGCTCTGCATGGGTGACTCTCAGAGCAATTTAAGTAAGGAGTACTCTCTGTCTGACTGAGACTGGAGGAACCCCCAAAATCATGGCCCCTGGAAGCTATGTTAACCTAGAACGAAAACACTCGTGAAGAGTGTGCTTCTTAGTTCAAGCAGATCACGAGACCAAATAGACGGCTCCTGTCTGGAGACAGGATGAGAAGGCAGGAAGGCAGGAGCTGGTTGGATGGACACAGGAAATCTGGGTGGAAAGAGGGAGTATGCTGTCACATTGTAGGCATTGCAACTAGTGTCGCATGACAATATGCATATGAAATTTTGTATGACAGATTAACTTGGACTGTACACTTTCATCTAAAGTACAATTTAAAAAAAAAGGAAGGAGTGCCCTCTTGTTACTGTAGCATGGGGGAACTGAGCTTGGCATCTTTAGTGGACTTTTACTCAGAACCACAGGTCATTCTGATGTGCACTCCGGGTTAAGTACAAGCACTAATCTAGAGTAGTGTTTTCCAAGTGTGGTCTGTTAATTACCTAGGATACTCATAAAACATTTACATACCCAATTCCCACCTCATACCTGATGAGCCAGAATCTTCAAAGGTGAAGTCCAGGAATCTGCATTTTGAGCAAGCTCCCAGGGATCCTTTTACATGCTAAAGTCCAAGAATCACTGTACTTAGGCTTTTTACAAATAGCCTGGTGACCACAAGCATGGGACACAGGGAGAAAGCCATGCAAAAAAGGTACAAGACTAAGATTTTACCTTCCATATTCTTTGTCTTTAAGATTTTATTCCTATGAAAGTAAGAGTGACCATTAAGAACCGTATATGCAGTAATGAAGTATGTATGCACAAACTCTGCCTATAGTAATCCTGCATCTAATTTACCAATTATATATTTCTCTTGCCAATTATTTTGCTTTCTGAATTCCAACTTAGAAAATCCTACTTAAATGTTAAAATAAACGCCTGTGAACCCAGGAGGAACCAGGTGATGATCCAACTACAATTCAGCTGCCTGAGAAGACAGTGCCCTTGATGAATCCACCTAGGTTACACAGACCTTGGTTATAAAGCTGGCTCCTATATCTGGTTCACCCTCTGATTTGGGTCACTTCCAAGCATTCCAGTTCAAGAAGCACATTCATGCAGAAGTTACGTGTTAAGCCACTTGGTCTTTCAAAAAATTCTAGAGCTCACTGGAGAAACCGCCAGAGTATGGCCCCTGGAAACTGTTTTAGCTCAGTAATGAAGTCATTCCTGAGGTTTACCCTTCAGCCAAAGATTAGACAGGCCCATAAAACAAAAGGAGACATCAACCCAGGGTCAAGGACTAGAAGGCAGGAGGGGACAGCAAAGCTGGTGATAGGGAACCCAAGGTCGAGAAGGGAGAGTGTTGACATGTCGTGGGTTGTTAACCAATGTCATAAAACAATATGCGTACTAACTGTTTAATAAGCTAGTTTGTTCTGTAAACTTTTATCTAAAGTACAATTAAAAGAAAAAAAAAACCTAGAGCCCATATTATATACTTGGTTAGTAAAAATTCATCCGTGCTTCACATGATCATAAGTTTTCAATAGTTCTTATAGTGCTTACCCTTCACAATTCTATTCTTTTATTTCACCGTTCTCCTAAAGTAAACAATGAAAAGTGGATGAGAAAATAGAAAATGTATCAGTGAAAAATACAGAGTAAGTTTCAAACTGAACATTCAAAAATCAGGAACTGCAGAAGTTCTCTCGGCAAAAAAAAAAAAAAATCTGTGTGCCCAAGAGGTATTTGATATTAATAATTAACATGTACAATGTATAATAATAGCCACCTTTATAGGTACTGTAGCTACTAGCAACTTTTCTAAGTCTGTTATGTGTATTATCTCACTTTACCTGACAACAATCTCATTTTCCGTTTGACTTGGGAAACTAATGCACAGAGAGGCTAAGCAACTTGGTCAAAGTTATACAGCTAATAAGTGGAAAATCTGGAATTTGTATCTACAAAGTATCCAGAGTTTGAACTCAACCATTAAACTATACTATTTCTCATTTTTAATAGTTCAAGGAATGAGATGCACTTAATCTGAATTTCCAGATATTATCTAAGAACATGTGCAATCACCAATTTATTTAAATAAAAATATTTCATATATATTAAAGCAAATGTATATGTTTACATACAATTATGTTTACTTGGACACAAACAATGCCATTGCATGCTTTGTATTCTTAAACTAAGCATTAGGTTTTTCATAACATATACAGTAATACCTCTTCCTAAGCCTGCAAGAAGTTTTCCCAGCTCCAAGGTATCAAATCTGAGAACATCACAGATTCTATCCAATTTCTTTGTGACATTTTAAATTCTAATGTTAACATCAGAAGTTTTTTACTTTTACTTATAATGTTTAATTTCTCTAGGCTCAAATTTTAAATACTATAAATTCTCTGGGTCTCACTTTCCTAAATTATCAATAAGGATTTCACAGCAAGATCCCATTTAACTCTAAATACATGGTTTAATGATTCTGTTTGACTGAATGTTAGTCAAGTCCATATCCCTACCGAATATTTCACAGAAATAGCTATCTATTTAGCCTGAGATGAATTAGAATCTGAACCCTGGTTTGCAACCAATATGAGCCGACCAAACGTTCAAGCCTCTAGTTTAGGAAAATCTTACTTAATAGATTGTTATTGACTGAATGGTGACCCCCAAAATATGTTATAAATCCTAACTTCTGTGTCTGTGGTTATAATCCCTTTTGGGAATGGGTTGTCTTTGTTCTGTTACTGAGGAAGGATTAGTGTAGGGTGTATCTTAAACAATCTCTTTTGAGATAGAAAAAGAGATTAAACAAAGCAAGCAGAGAGAGAGATGGGGGTAAGACAAACACCAAGACACATGGAGATCTCCGTGGAACCAAGAAGCAGAAGCTGCAGAGACAGGGACCTTCCTCCAGAGCCCACAGAGAGACAAACCCCTCCCCTGGAGTTGGCACTCTGAATTCAGATTTCTAGCCTCCTGAACTGTGAGAAAATAAATTTTTATTTATTAAAGCCATCCACTTGTAGTATTTCTGTTACAGCACCACTAGACAACCAAGATACAGATTAGCCATCAGACTGGCTATTTTAACTAGTACACATCGAAAATCACAGCTCTCTGTAGAATTTTACACAATCTCAACACAAGTGTATTGAAACAAAGACTTAAAAGAAATAGCTGAGTATCTCACAATGGGCCTTTTCTTACTTCAGCTCATAAGTACTTTTATTTAAATTCCACAGTTTCTTCTTAATTTCTTCGTAAAAAAGTACATATCACAGTATGGAAAATAAACATTAGATGGTTAGTGAAGATTTAACTGAAAAATACTCACTGTCTTGCTCAAAAGCAATAGAGAAATAAAACTTTTTATTCCAAGAAAAAAAGGTGTGAAACAGTATACATCTGCAATTCTTTCACATGCAAAGGACAAAAGCATAATAGCCACTGACATTCATGTTTGGGGACCTATGCTCGCCCCACTAGAATTAGAGAGCACCCCTTTTCTTACTGTCAGATGCTTACACACAAAAAATAAATGGGATGTAGGCCCTCAGTTAATATTGGTTATGTCCATTTATGCAATCTTTGTTTTGCTGATATAATGATAACATAATAGTTGAATGGCTATTCTAGAATCTCGGCCAAAAAGAGAAGAAAAGTTGATTAGCTTTAGCCTGCATAGGGCAGGATATCTCTGTGTGTGCTTTCCTTTTTTTACTTTTAAATTCCATTTCACACTATAAATTCAGAAATGTAAATGCTTAGCACATTCATATTTATTTCCAAAATAAAATGCTCGCTTTGACCCATGAATTTCAATCCTTTTTATTTGTTGATGACAGAACCGTCTTTATTAAAGAGCTAAATCATTTTTCATAAAGTAGGTATGAAAGCGTGGTCATCTTTTTGTATCAGTTTATATTTATTTTAATCTATATCTGCTATTTATGAGATCATAGAGTTGATGTGGCACCAAAGGGATCAAAAATAAAATGGTGATTGATTTTTGTTAGTATATATGCCTTCTCCTGAATTCTTTCACTGACTTCTGAAAAGTATGCTCATAAATTTCCTTTCAAACTGATTATACTGTGCCAAATGTTTTGAAGACGAACAGAAGGTAAGGGAGAGTGTTAACTCTGCTAAGGCTAGATGAACCCTAACTGACTCAGGGGGTGATAAAGTTGTAACAGTATGGTCATCATTATAAACAATGACTACTATTTCCTGAACAACCACAATTAGCACAGTACTCCACTATTGGCCCCACAAATATTATTTCATGTATTCCTAACAACAATCAAGTCAACCCATTTCACAGATGAAAAAATCGGGCCCAAATAAGTTAAGTAAACTCCCCAAGCTCTGAAAGCTAGTGAGTGGCAAACCCAGGCTTAGACTCAGGTTGGCCAGCTCCAGTGCCAATGTTTTCAACCTCCACGTGACACTGCCTTTAAGTCCAGACACTACAGTTCTCCACCCAGACTCAAAATGAGAATCACTCGGAGAGCTTTAAAAAATACTGATAAATTAAATCATTCAATCATTCCCTAGAAATGGGCTAAGAGCATTGCTATTATTTTTACAGCTCCCAAAATGATTCTAATGTGAATCCAGGGTTGAGAACAACTGGATTAGAGGATACCAAGGAATAGTCACTTTTTCTTTTTTAAAGAAATATAAGTATTTCTCTAACTACTGCTAGAACAACAACAGAAGTTAAACTGTTCATCTAGAACTGGAATCTGAAACAGGAACACCAGACTGTGGCATGCACCAACACCGGGATCCTCAGACCAGCCACGTTTCCTCTCCTAACCTGCTCCTTCGGCCCTAACGTGACAATCCCACATAAAATCTTAGTGCTGCAGTAGACAAGGAATTTGTGTAATCCACACCCTCCTCATCTGGGCTGAGATGCACAGAAAAGAAACAGCTTTACCCCAGGTCTCACGCTAACAGTAAAGGCAGAATGAGAGCTTGAATCTCCTGTGCCCTATTTCAGTGGTCCTTTACTGAAAAAATTTGGAAGCAGAAAATGGGTGGGGCAGAGAGTCGGCCAAGGCACCTGAGGGGAATTTCATGAACCAGAGAAAGCAAAGAAAAAAAGCCAAAGTCAAACAAGAAAGGAGAACAGCCACAATCTGCAAATAATGGGAAAATGAGAAGGAATACATAACAAAGCAATATAACTAGCCAGAGAAAAATATAATAGGAAGAACTAGCAAGTGAATTAATGTAGCATTAAAATATGGGGAAAATACAAGGAAATAACCAAACCTTATATTCAGCTTTGGGAAGCATGTCAAGGCCTAAAGCACTTTCAAAATAGAAAGTAATATGAAGCAAACACTAACTGTAAGAAAATCACCAGGCAGAGAGGCAGGGATTGCCACAACCCCCAAACCTGTTAAATATCATCTATCTTGCTACTCAGCCTGTAGTTCGAGAATCAGCTATTTCAACAGCATCTGGGAGTCCATTAAAAATGCAGAATCTCATGCCACATCTCTGAGCTTCTCAACCAGAATCTGTATTTTCATAAGATCTCTTCCTGATTTATATGCATGTTAAAGATGGAGAAGCACTGGCTCTACTATAAGAACCAAATTGAGGTTTAAAAAGAAAAAACTGTTACAGAAGTTGGGACTAGAGAACTAGATAGAATTTAACCTATTAAATTATTTGATACCTTAACAATATGCCAGGCCTGGATACTTCAGGAAATGGACTGCCCGAGGTTAGGTATGGTTGGTTCAGAGCCCTTAGCAGACAATGCAGCAAGCACAAAAATAAGAGGAACACTAGGATATGTGCTCCAAGAGGAGGTCAAGCAAAATGCAACAGGGTTTGGAGCAGCAAATGATGGAGTTCAGAGGGAGATAAGGAAGCATGTAGCAAATTGTGCTGACTCTGACAGATAGAAAGTGTTGTAGAGAGATGGAGGCCCTGTTCCAGGCAGAGGGAACAGCATAAGCAAAGATGCAGAACTCAGAGTCCTGCTGTGTTAGAGGAGCAGTGCCTTCAGTCTTAGAGCAGTGGTTTTCAAACTGTTTCAAGGGGACTACTGACTGATGATGTCTCAGAGACTACTAAAGGTAGGGATGGGAGGTGGTGGTATTGCTGGGCCCCCATTTCAACCACATAAGATATTTTAAAAATCAATTCCACAGTTAAAAAAGAAAACCTTGAAAAACATCACTGAGCCAACACATAGGGCCCTTCTAAAATTATCACCTAGAGCCATGCCTGGCATGTAGTAGGCACTCAAATATTAATTGAATAAATTAATAAACAAATGAATCAATCAATCAATGGGATCAAAGTAAAAAATGTGGAACTACTTTGGGCTGGAATGAAGAGGGTCTTAAATGTTAGAGAGAAGATGTGTATATGATTTGGTAGGCCACTGGGGAAAAGCTTATCAACCAGTGACTGAGCTTGGCTCTGCCTTTGGGAGCTTATCCTGCAGATGAAATGTAAAATGGATAGGAAACATGGGAAACTAGTCAGGATGCCATCATGGTAATCTAAAAAGAGGAAGAGTCTGAACGAAGACAGTATCTATGGAAACAGAAAGATGGAGAAGCAGGCTTCATGAGACATTGTGGAGATGGAGTCTATTGGATTTGTCAGTAAATTATATTGTGGAAGGCAAAGATAGTGGGAAGATCCTGGGTGACTAGGAGAAATATGGAAATTGACAAAGAGAGTTGCCCCCTCTTCGTTTAGATCTGTTAGATTTGACCACTTGAGAATAATATAAAGCCATCTCTTAGGTGGTTCAAAATGCAGCTATGGAATTAAGGAGGGAAAGCAGGGTTGAGGTGTCACTTAAGGAAGAAATAATTTAGTACTAATAACAGACGCCACTGAGTAAGAAGTAAAATACAAACCAGCAAAAAGGAGATAATCTATAAACAAAGAGGATCCAAAGAGATCTTCAGAATAAAAAAAAAGAAAGGGCAGGGTAGGGACAGAAAAACCCACTGCCGTCAAGTCGATTTCGACTCATAGCGGCTCTAAAGGACAGAGTAGAACTGCCCCATAGAGTTTCCAAGGAGTGCCTGGTGGATTCGAACTGCCAACTTTTTGGTTAGCAGCTATAGTACTTAACCACTACACCACCAGGGTTTCCAGGGGCAGTAACAGGGGTGGCAAAGTTGAGATGGAGAAATGGTGGCAGTGGTGGGGAGAGTCACAACAACAAAAAAAAGAAGCAAATAAAAAGTGATGAGAAGTTGGGACAAACAAACATACTCATTCACTGTTCTTCAGATCTTTGAAGACATGGGAAGGGCAGAAAGTCAATTTTGCTCTTCATTTCTGTGAACAAAGATTTTCACAAATGAAGGAGTCACTCCTGTGAGAAGTCAGCTAATTGCTCATGTTTTTACTACAAATTGCTGCTGCTAAAAATCAAGCAATAGCCTGACATCTTCAAACTCAGCTAGCAGAAGAGAGTTTAAGTGGGGGCCAATCCAAGGACTTGAGACCCTCATCTCTTCCATGGTGCCCATCTCCATATAGCATTATTCTATTGAGACATTTAACATTTTGGAGTTGTGTTTGTTTTGAAGGATTTTTTTTTTTTTTTAATCTAAGCCAGGTCACTAACCTGAGAAAAAGAATGCTAAGAACATCTGATACACTTTGTTGATACTCATATAATAATTACACTTTGAAAAGTTATCCTCCAACAGCTGACAGGTCTGACTAGTGGGCAATGTTTGGGTGACAAGTACTAACAGCAGTTCCTCTCTGGTTTGACTGTACAAGAAACACCAATACTGGTTTTCTTTCTGCCTCGGTTCAAGAGGGATACATTAAATTCATTGTTTTCTGTTTGTTCTGTGAATATGTATATTGTTAAAATACTGTAAAATATCAGTGTTGTTTTCCTTAATATAGATGCTACTTAGTGCATTAAATTTCTATACAGAGATCATTACTTATATAATATAAAGTGATATAATGCCTGACAAATAAAGTACCTAAGAAATTACATTGCAAAAACATTTCTATCACCAGGATGATTCCAGAGAGGATAGCAATTTTTCCTTTGTTATGAGAATGTACCTTCCGAAAAGCATTTTACTACAAATGCATCCAAGAGAGGTCAAGGTGATCTACAAGAATAGCTATTTGATTTGTGGTTTTCATCCCAAGCTTCCTCAAATGACTTTTGGACATGGGTAGGAGTACAAATTATAAATTCACAAATACTTGATTTATAGAAATACAGAACCAGAACTGCCACCAATATTGATCAAATAAACATATTTTCACCTTAAAAACCTCACTTAACAACAAAATTTGCAATGCAGTATCTCATGTTATAATAGCATTTATCTGTTGTAGGGAAAGGGCAGCACACACTTAATACACATACGGCATCAAAATAAAAGGATTCTGAAAACCAGTGAAAGTGGTGCTTGAAATATTAAAAGGTGCTCTTTCAAGCCAAAACCTTTACCTTTCTCTAAATGCAGCTTATTGACTTTATGAAAAGGCTTCCTTTTAATTTGATAAATGTACTTCCTGTAGCTTCACAGTATGCAAAATCTGCCAGTTTCTAAGCTTTAGGCTGAACTCTAAAACACAGATTAAATGTTCTGTTTCTTCTATTTGAGTATTTTTTGCTACATCTTGACAAAGTTTCCATTCACCTTGGTGTGATGCTCCTGAGCAAAGCAAAACCAAGGAGAACTACAAACCTCATCTCTGTATGAAAAGGAAGACGACGTCCCCAATCCAAGAACTTTGGAGAGCACTCCAAAATTGCTTTTATTCTGTACTCACTGGGAGGAGAGAGGTGTTTGTTGGCAGTTTATTTTTCTTGAAGGACCCACAGCACTCCTCTTCCAGATTCACTATTAAAATTGTCCTCCAGAGCCTCGGGAAGCAGTCGCGGAAGTAGCGTCCTGCCAGCTCTCCCTTCTCCCCACCGGCCCCCGCACGTAGCAGTGGTAGAGCAGATGGTCCTCCCCCTTCCCTTCTCATCCCTTCCGCAGTCCCACAGTGTCCTCCCACCCTGCGCCTCAACCTTCACCCAGCGCCTGGTAGCCTGGGCTGCCCCTCGGGGCTCAAATCAAGTACAAACTTTGGAGACCTTTTTGCCTTACCGCCTGTGTATCTCCCTTTCCTTCAGCTGCAGCACCCTCCCGGGTCCCTAAGCCTCGACTGCTACCCTCCTCCCACACCTCCGTCCCCAAACTACCCATTTTCCTGTAATGAAGAGGGAGACGTCAAACATCAAACTTCCCAGCCCAGGTGGCGAGGCGCTGCGGCTAACCACAGGGGAGCACTCTCCTTGTCCTCTTCCCCTTCTTCATCCTCCCCTTCCGTCCTTCGGAAGCGGAGCCTGCACTGGGCACTCCTCCGCCCCTCTAGCGTCCACCGCCCACTCCTAAACTCCCGGAGCTCGTAGGAGCTTCGCCTCCGTAACCCGGGGGAGCGGCGCCTGGGCGTCCCCTCTACAAGTGGTACCGTGGGACAAAGTGCAAACTCTATCGGGAGGGGAGGTCCCGGCCTGGCTCTCACGCTGCGCGCCCAGGTATCAGCTAGCCCCTCTTAGGCGGGCGGGGGCCGGGCGGGAAGGCAGCGCCCGCCCCCGGGCCGCCGGGCTGGGCTGGGCGCCCGGAGCTTACCTTGGCGCGCGGGGCACCGGCTCCTGCAGCCAAAGAGCTGTTGCTCGCTCTCTGGCGGCTGCGGTGGTCCCGCCGGGGCTGCGCTGAGGCTTTCCGCAGAAGCTCTCCCGCAATCTGCGGCAGCCTGGGCGGTGGCGACGGCGACAGCTCGACCCGGCGCGGCCCCGAAACTGTCCAACTCTTGCCGGCGCAGGGTTGAAGCGCTCGGCCGCGGTCCCCGCCCAAGCGCCTGCGCGCCGGGCCTCGCCCAGGTGAGAGGCGTGTGTCCGGAGCCCGTGGGGCGCGCCTGGCCCTGGGCTACGCTCGGTTGGCCCACCAGCCCGCCCGGCCCCCTGGCCTGGCCGACGACCCGTGGATTTGAACACAGACGCCACTCCCGTGCGCTGAATCTGGTGACGGTTTACCAGGAAGGGACTTGCGATGCACACACACCAGGGCGAATGAGGCGGGACCGTTCGGGGGCTCGTTGACACTGCAGAGTCTCCAGCAGCATCGCTGCCTTTAAATCCCGCCTTTCGAGACGTGCGCGCACAGAGAGGGAGAGGAGGCTCTGTCCGACCGGGGGCTCAGGCGTGGTCCTCGGCCTCGGGGATCAGGTCTCTGAAAAAATTCTTGGCAACCGCAGAAAGGTCCCCAAACCGCGATGCGAAGCGGTGCGATTGGGCGGATGTTTAAAATTTAGTCAAGGCAGAGTGAAAACCCTTCTTGGAGATCGTCAGACCAACTGTTTGTTTTTCCTCTTTGACCAGTTCTTCGTTCACAGACCACACGGAGCAGCCTGGGCATTTTTGGCGGAGCCGGGAAGGCCCGCAGCGCTGAAGGCATAACTGCCTCTCCGTGGATCTGAAGGACTTGTGGGTGGGGGGACTCATTTTCCTCAGATTTCCTTTCCGTGTTTCTTTAAGTTTTTAAAACAAAAACATGTCATCGGTTACCCTGATGTAGGGCATCTTCTGAAAACAGTGCAAACATAGCCAAGGTGCTGGGTTTTGAAAGGGAGAGCCTTTGGAAAGGAAACATTTAAGGGGAAAGGAAAAATAATTTTAAAAGAGCATTTTCTGAGATTACTTCTTTGGGGGAGAAGTTCAAGAGTAATAAATGACGAGAACACTGTGTTATACAGCTCTCTTTTTGACCAGATGATTTTAAATTATTCTTTGGTTCTTTTCTCAGTTGATGGACACTAACTCCTCCATCAATAATTAATCCAGCAGCTGTTAATGTCTTGGCATAATCGTTCAGGGTAAATATCTTAGCGTCCAGCGAAAGCCAAGGCTGCCCTCCAGGGTGGGTTTGAGATTCGATAAACACACACACACACCATCTCAGAACTTTCTCAAGGAGCAGGTTGTGTTTATTACCCACCTTGGAATTTAGGGTTCTTGCAGGCGCCAGCACACCTGAGGTACCAGCGTGAGAAACAGAACTAACCTGACTGATATTTTTTATATTTTTAAAATTGAAATATCTTCACATCCAGGTAGGCATTCTCACTCATTACTGAGGACACACACTTACTGGTATGTTTATTCTTGAAATTGTACCTGATTTGAAATTGTTATAGGAAGCAAGTACCAAAATTAAATCATCATAACCCAAAAGAACATGAGCTATGAGATTGCTTAAATTCTTTATTTAAAAAAAAAAAAAAAAGGTCTTAAGTTCTCTCTGCCCCATCATTGAAAATCATATTGAAAACAAGTCTTTCACCAGCCCCTGAAGGTCAGTAAGGTGGCGCTCTGGCAGACTGAGACAGGCAGGAAATTCCAGAGTCAAAAGCTTCCATGAGAAAAACACCCAGCTTCTAGTGCCCCGCACTTCAGAGTTGGGAACATTGTGGTTGTTGCTACTGAGCTCAGATAAGTATTTGTATCTCCAGGCATCTAAGGTGGAGAGAAGGGGGGTGGGGCTCTTAAAGCCTCAAGTCAACACCTTGGATTGCACTTGGAGGCAAATGAGTAATCTTTGCAGAGTGGAACACCTGTGAGAAGTGTTTCCTATGGCTTGCACCATTTAGCAGCGTGTGCATTTTTTATGTCCTGCAAACTGCAACTATATCCTTCTCTTCTCCCTGTCTATTTTTAATCACCTATAGCTAAGATTTATGGTGAAGAATAATTTAAGAGTTGCATTTCCTAACAACAGCTACAAGAAGCATAAAATGCATGCTACTTTCAATTGTTCATAATACTAAATGACTAAAAACTGTGCCCTTCATGTCCTTAGGCCACGCAGGAGTAAGACTTCTAGAGGCCCAAGCACTGAAACAATTGTACTTCAACATGAAAACAGCATTAAACTAGAAAACACAAGATTTAAACGTATAGAGAAATTAAAATAGCTTCTCTCTTGATTTTCTGGTTGCATATTTGTGCTTATTGGATAATATGGCATTGCCCATGCCTTTCTAATACTATCTGATATAGGTAGGTCCTCTTATCCTCAAACTATCCCATTACCATTTCCCTAGAACCATTATTGATGGCTCCTGGCAATAATGGAGTAAACCAACTCTGGAAACTATAGAAACAGGCAAGGAGCATTGGGAGAGCCATCAGGACAGCAGCAACACACAGGGAAAAGTCCATGAAGGAGAAGGTACATACATCGAAGAAGAACATAACATTTAGGCCTTTTTTTTCACTATTTGTGTTTATGAGGTGTGTGGTACATTGATTCCTAAACATTTATGACCTTAGGCAGACAAAAGATATCTTTTAACTATGTTCATATATTCACACTTCCCAGTAGATAAAGAACTTGATGATAATAAGAACATCAACCAATTTGAGGAAGCTTTCATAAATCACTTAGTTTTACTCTATAAGAAACAGATATGAGCTTATGCATAAAATGTTATATTCTAAAACAAGGGCCTATAGACGTTTTGGATTGTGTTGCAGCCATCAGTGAGGGGGCCCGTGTTTTGAAAGTGACACTTGTCAGAGACGGATTACCCACTAAGCAAGGTACACATGGGCTTAATTGTGCTTATTTACTAATCTATAGTACACAATTTCACCTGTTTTCCAGGTGGTGAAATTTATGTGAAATTGTGCACTACAGATCGATAAATAAACACAAGCCTGTGCGTACCATGCTTACCGGTTAATCCAGTCCCTGCTTGCAGTGGAAGAAAATTGGCTAGGAATCGGAAGATGAAAATTGCGATTTCAGTCGTCACTTTCAAGCCTAGAGATCTCAGTTTCTTTACCTGTAAGACAAGACTAATTATAGCCGTCTTATCTCATTGGGTTACTGTGATTATCAAAATGCATAACATATGTGCAATACTTGGAAAACTATATAGGGACACAAGATGCCATTAGTTAATAGTCGTCTTGCTCATATCCCTCTTTTCCTCTGCTGTTTTTGCAGTATTTTGCAAACTTGCCTTCAAAGTGCCTTACGAATCCTGGTTAGCTTTTCAGTAATCTCCACTATGAACACCTTCTGGTGACTCTTCTTTCTGATGGCTCCATTGTCATTTAATGGACACAAAGGAGTTCTAGTGGTGGGTGAGCGGACTTAAGTAGTAGTGAAGAGCTCAGCTGATAACCAAAAGTTCAGTAGTTCAAATCCACCAGCCACTCCTTGGAAACCCTGTGGGGCAGTTCTACTCTGTCCTATAGGGCTGCTTTGAGTCGGAATCAACTCGAAGGCAACGAGTTTGGATTTTTTTGTTTTTTTTTTTGGTTTTACCATTTACTTACTAGCTGTGTGATATTCATCATTCCATTCCCTCTAAACTTCACTTTTCTCATCTGTAATCTGGGAAAATAAATATACCATCCTTATAAAGTTATCCCGAGGACCAAAGCAAATATAAAAATATTTTGCAAACTGTAAACCACCTAACAAATGTTAATTATAATTTAACAAGCACTTGGGAAATAAATAGGAGGTTTATCTCCGTATCTGGCAATCAGGTCTAAAATGTCCTAGAAATACAAAATACATATGTCTGGGACTTATATCTAGAAGGAAGATAGTATAAAAATTTTTCGATAGGCAACTAAATTATATTTGTTTATAAGGGTGCAACGTATATCTTGCAAGTGTCAGAAAATATTTTATTTCAACTACCACAAGTTATAAGAAATTAATGGAATAGTTGTTTCAGTGACATTTCTCTTCAAAGCCCTCAAGTTCAATCAAAAATTTTGTATTTGTTCAAAACTACCTACATTAATTATTTAAAGTATGTCTGCTTACTCAAGAGATATAACAATGATTTATAACACAAAATTTTGAGGTTTTTTTGATCAGGTGATTTACAATATAATTTTTTCATAAGTTTGACGAAAATAATGGGTTAGATAGATTTTTAAGGTTAATGAGTTGTTTTATTCAGAAATTGCAAATTTGACCTAGACATTTCTCTCTTAAAAAAATCAATATAAAAAAGTGTAGGAGTTTGTGTTAAATAGAAATCTTAACATTATTTCTGAGCTGTCAATTTGTGTTTAACATTTGTCTCATTTTTAAATCTAACTGTATTATCTTTTAAAATGTGTGTAGTGTCTGCATTTGGAAGGTGAAAGGATATAAAACTCGTTAAATCTCAGGCTTACTTGAAGAGCTATGCTTTTCTTTTTTTCTTTCTTTTTTTCTCTCTCTCTTAAGGGATTGTTTTTATGTGAATCATAAGTATTCTTTGAAAAAGAATTATACTCTTAACCAACAATTGTTTTTTAGCTGGAGAATGAGTTCCCTTTCATCTTCCTTTTTTATTTGAAAACTCTCAGCAGAAAAGGGCCGTGTATTTAATTTCCTTGCTCACTAATGTGTCTCCTCATTTTGCATTGAGCACATTATGGTTTTTTTTTTTTTTTTAAGGAAAAAAACATCAAATTCTAAGTGAGTGATAGATCTGATTAATACAGCAACTTTATTATTATCATTGTTTTGCATTAGGTGAAAGTTTATACAGTAAATTAGTTTCCCATTCGATAGTTTGTACAGAAAGTGTTTCATTGCCTTGGTTTTGTTCCCTATAATGTGTCAGCACTCTCCCCATTTCCTTTCTAGGTTCCTTGTTTCCTTTCGTCCGGATTTTCTACCCTTTCTTGCCTTCTCATCTTTGATTTTGGGCAAATATTGCCCTTTCGATCTCGTATAGTTGATTGTTTTAAGGAGCACATTCCTCTAGGGTATTATTGTTTATTTTACAGGCATGTCTATGGTTTGGCTGCAAGGTGGTCTTGGGGAATGGCTTCAGTTCCAGGTCGGAAGCATGTCTTAGGGCCATAGTCTGGGGTGTTCCTCCAGTCTCTGTCAGACCAGGAAGTCTAATCTTTTTTGTGAATTTGATTTTTTGTTCTACAATTTTTCTCCTGCTCTATCTGGGGAACATGTTATACTTTGTTTGCCTTGATATTTTAAAATTAATTATTTAAGTATTTTTCCCAAGTATGACTGAGCTCTGTTTGTTTTCACCATTTCCTCATAAAAATCTGTCCTCTTAGATCTAGTAGAATTGATGCTTTGCTCTGACATTGTGCCCCCTCTCTGAGGCAATAATAATATTTGCGTCCAGAAGTGATCAATATTCTAAAAGTATTCCTTTTAGACACTAACCATGGCTTTGCAGTAATAACTGTGCCTCTTCTCATGCATCTGTCCCTTTGAAACCTAATCCAACATTGCCTTGGGCCCTAAGACGAAGGTTTCACCGGTTTCACAATACCCACAAATCCTTTTCTGACTAGATTGCAAAGTGATTACCCTAGTTAGCACAAACTCCCATTTGGCTCTTTTCTCTGAGATAAACATAAAATAACTAATCTTCTTTGAACTGCATTTGCAATTTTGATTTCCTCCCACTTTTTGTAAATCTGAAGATGTGTTAATACTCCTTTCAGAAATGGTGATTTACTTCCTAAGCTTAGTTCTTCAGTCCACTCCCTTGCGTACCTAAGTCACAACTGCCTAGTAACTGGAGAAGCTCCCCAATGACTAGTACTTTTTGATTTAAAATTCTGTTTTCTTAAAAGTTCTTCATTTTAACCTATGGCATTATTTTAGAGAAATTACTAATGTTGGTGTGTGTTGCATAGTTTTCAAAACTTTCAGTGCCTGAATAGCCAGAATTTAGCCCTACTGAAGAACACTCTGTCCCACGGACGGTACATGCACTGTTTCGTTTTACCATCGCAAGAATCTTATGAAGGAGGAAGTAATAATAACACTATTTAAAGATGGGCAAAGTGAAGCTTGGAAAGTTTGTGATATGCCCAAGGTCACAAATTAGCAGAGCCAAAATTCTTACTCAGATTTAACTTGTCTTTAAAAAGGACTTTATTTGTTACTTCTTGAGGTTGAGTAAGATTATTGATTAGAACGTAAGTTCCACTGAGAGTAGAAACCATATCTTACTCATTCTCTGGGCCCTTATAATGCCTGATGTAGAGGGCCTTACAAAGAGCAGCTCAATATCTGCAGAGTAAATGGTTTCACATATTCTGCTTTTCACTTTCTATAACTACTGTCTCCATAGGTTTTGAAGCCATTCACAGTTTAGCCACCTTAAGGCAGGGTTGTGGGAAAGGAGTTAAGGGCATTGGAGAAGATCCCTACTTTCTGACAAATTCCAAATATGCTGTAGCCTTTGACCTCTCAACATCTTCTATTTTGGATGATCATCTGGACCCCTCTAAACAGCTCCTTACAGATGGTAGCTATGTCACATTTCATTGTTCCAATAAGATTGTCAGACCCTTAAAGCCAAGGACAGTTTCTTATATTTTGCTTGCGTTTGTCCCCCACCTGCTGTGCCTATGACCGACCTGAAACAGTTGTAGGTGCTCAGTGAAGCTTGTGAAATTCACCTGATTTTCCGTTTTTATTCACAAGTATGGAAAGGCCAGAACCTGACTCCCTGCTATAGCAAAGGAAGTGATTTTTTTAAGAAGCCAGGACCAGTCATTTTTTAAACATATATTATGTATTGAATGTACCCACCGCCTGTCTATCAACTTGTTGTACTGTGGTAGCTTGCATGTTGCTAGGATGCTAGAAGCCATGCCACCAGTATTTCAAACACCAACAGGGTCTTCCATGGTAGACAAATTTTAATGGAGTTTCCAGACTAAGACAAACTAGTAAGAAATGCCTGGCAATCTACTTCTGGAAACTAGCCAATGAAAACCCTATGGATCACAACAGAATATTGTCCAATATAGTGCTTGGAAGATGAACCCACGAGGTTGGAAGGCGCTCAAAATACATAGTGGTAGCAACAATGGACTCAAGCATAGCAAGAATCATGAAGATGGCACAGGACAGGGCAATAATTTTGTTCTGTTGTACATGGGGGTCACTATGAGCTGAAGCCCACTGGACAGCTGACTAAAAACAACAATAATAACAAGAAATTATTTATTATCATGTAAAGAGAAAAGAAGATAACTAGTGCAGCATAATCACAATTAAAATCAATCAATGCATTCAAAAATTGAAAGGAAATGCAAATCCATCTATGTAAATTGATTTAAAAAGCTTTGACTGATGCATAACATTGGAAGCACACTATAGGCCACATAATATATACCTGCATATATCTTCACAATTCTACTTTGTAGTGCATACCATCTAATATTTCTTTCATGTATGTTAAACTTCACTGATTAAAAAGGCTAAGAGAAAGAATTTCCTTTTTATTTCCTTTGTTACACTAGAGGTATAGTTATATGTTATATGAGAGTATTAAATAATCAGGCATACTCTCATGCACTATTAATGGGGCTGTAAATTGATATAGCCTTATTAGTGTCCATATCCTTCAACACAGCAATTCCACAGTATCCTAGAGAAACACTAACACATCTCCACAAGCAGTATGTACAAAGATGTTCGTTACATTATAGTTTGGAAAAGAAAAAACTGGAAGCAAACTAAATGCCCAGCAATAGAGGAATGGTTAAATAAATTATCTTACTATGCAAGAACTAAACCTTTAACAAGTAGAATGTATTAACATACTAACTTTTATTATAAAGCAATAAAATGCTTTTCAAAAAGCAATTGGCAGAGGATGAAGTAGTATACGCTATCAGCTAAGCAGTGTGGTGATGGTCAACCTTGTTCACAAAATTTACTGAAATCCAGGGAGTTTTGAAATCTAAAGTTCATCTGTTCTAATTTATGCATTGCTTTTGTTTAATAAAAAATTATAATAAATATTAAACACAGTTTGAGCAAGGAATGAAGAGGCGTAATCTATCCAGGTTAGCACTGGGGTGACAAGCTTGTCCAGAGAATCATAAAATTAAATTTCATCTGTTTTCATCCCCGCTAATCATTATATTCCCTCGCCTAGATGAGCACCCCTAATACTGGGAAGTTATTCTTCTCATAACCTCTGCCATCTCTGGGCAGGTCCAACTATTAGATGTTTCTTTTTTATGATGTTGTTCTTAGATGCCGTCAAGTTGGTTCCGACTCATAGCCATCCTACGTACAACGGAATGAAACACTGCCCTGTCCTGCTCCATCCTCATGATCAGTGCTATGTTTTAGCCCATTGTTGCAGTCACTGTCAATTCATCTCCTTGAGGTCTTCCTCTTTTTCAATGACCCTCTACATTACCAAGTATGATGTCTTTCTTCAGGGACTAGTCCCTTCTGATAACATGTCCAAAGTACCTAAGACGACGTCTCGCCATCCTCCCTTCTAAGGAGCATTTTGGCTGTACTTCTTCCAAGACAGATTTATTCGTTCTTCTGGAAGTCCATGGTATATCCAATATTCTTCACCAACACCATAATTCAAATGCATCAATTCTTTTTCATAGTAATCCTCAATCTGCCATATGAATTTTCCCCACCTCTATTTCATAAGTTTATTTCTTGTAAGCAATTTTCAGATTCTATGCCAGGCTCCCTGCCTATCCTCTCCCACTGAAAGGAAAAATACCATCACATTGGCTACTGAGGTGAAAATTTGGCAGAAAGCCAGCATACCTTTCTTGCTCTGAGTACACGCCAACCATAACAACTAAATAGGTAGCCACTAGGCCCTCCCTCTCCTCTATTCCTAACTTGTAGTTCACCCTCCCTCTCCTCTTTTCAGCACTCATGATGTCCACCACACTCCCTACCCCAGATCATTTTCGACTATCCTCTTCTTACCTCATATTAGCTCCTTATGGAACATTCAACCGTTTCAAAACCCCAACTCTCTTATTCATCAGGAAAAGTTTAACTCTTACATTCCTGGAAGGTAGAAACTAACTTTCTTCCTCAACTCACATTCCACACCACAAGGAACACCTCAGAATTTCTCTTTTTCTCTCTGAAAGGAGGCCTCCTCTTTGTACTCTTGATGCCATTTTCTCCTGCCTTTTTCAGTACAACCCTCCTCTATACTCTTGATCATTTCCTCTTACCTTGCTCCATTATTAGAGATGATTGCTGTATCTCTGCAATACCTCCAATCTCTCCCACTCTACTTACTCTGTCCTCTCACAATATATTCAAGGGGCTCTTTTTTTCACAATAAGAAAACTCCCAAATCCAGAAGAACTTCCCTTGACTTTGCTTCATCCAAAGCTGTTGTCTTCTTTCATTCTTCCCATTCTCATCAACATTAGTTTAACTAATATTTTTGATAACAGGCTACCCTGTTGAAATCTCTGATTTAAAAGCTCAGTCTATTTCGGGAGGCAAATCCACAAGAAACTTCTTGGAAAAAAACTGCCTCCACTTGCTACCCATACTTTCTCACTAACCATTTCCTCAATCTGATTTCTACTTCCAATACCATCAGTGATCTATGGACCCCTAAATCTCATAGCTTTTTCTCAGTTCTCATTCTCTTTAACTTTTCTCATTTTAGAGGATGTGAATGATTTAAAAAGTATTTTCACATGTTATGATCATAATTAATTCTCACAATGATCCTGTAAAGGAGCTATATTCCACTACAACCCCAAACCTAACCCTAATTTAGCAGATGAGGCGCAGGGAGTGTAAGTGCTTTACCCAAGGTCACCCAGCAGGTGTATTACAGAGCCAAGACTTGGTTCCATGTTCTCTATGGGCTGACTAAATGAACAACTAGATGCATCTATATTAATCAACTGCATGCATATGGAATGCAGAATACTTGAAAACATTTTTCTTTCTCCAACCTAATCTGACAGTGCTTCATGCAGCACTGGGCATGGAATTGCTGCCCAGTTATTGTTGCTGTCTAGATTTCAACACTGAACTCTCACCCACTTAGGCTCCTGGTGGGCAGGATGGAACTTACTTGTACTGAAATGCTGTCCTCAAGAGCCTATCAAGGAAAGGGCCTTATATGTGAACCAGCTTTGCAGTTAGGGTCTTTTGGTGCCTGAGTTACACAACAGCCTAAGGCTGAAGAGCAGATAAACCTTCCTTTAAAACCTTCCTTCAGTGAAGCTCTAATTTACAAATAATCACTTTCGTTCAAGTACTTTTTAGTGATTGAAGAAATTGGAGACTCTTAAATTCCCAAACTAAATTTGTTGTTGCTTTCTCAACCCATACAACCCAATTCCCATCTTCTTCTATTCTAATCATCCCAAAATTCTTATACTTTGGTATCCTCTAAAAATATCTATAACAATGATTATCACTTTCTTCCTTTTTTATAAAAATCACGAACACAGGCTGTCTAGAGTTGCTGCCTTGTCT
>NW_004443973.1:4386758-4397288 GCF_000243295.1 Trichechus manatus latirostris | reverse complement strand
CCTTGTATCTTCATTCTCCCTTGCTCCCGAAGGGGTGAGACCAGTAGAGTATCTTAGATGGCTGCTCACAGGCTTTTAAGACCCAGGACGCTACTCACCAAGGTAGAATGTAGAACATTGTCTTTATAAACTGTGTTATGACAGTTGAGCTAGATGTTCCCCAAGACCATGATCCCCACAGCCCTTGCCCAGAACTTTTTTTTTTTTTAACTGCCTACATCTGTTGTCCCAGGAAAATTGTTGTCTGAGAAAAGTAGCTCTCCACTTGCTTTTTCTAAAGTAAGAGGCAAAAACACATCTGGGTTTTTATCTTCTAAATAGTCTCTTGCTTATAGTCCTAATTATTCCCGTCATTTCCTTTTATTTGTTGCCATCCTATTTGAATATTTTACTGTCATTTGAAATGTTTTCTGTAACTTGCTGCTTATTGTCTTTCTCTAATATGTAATTTTTCCTTAATTTGTCTTGTTTACATAGCTTTCTCCTCTTTTACAATTTCTTCATAAATGGATATTTTTAAATCTCCTCCATGTGTCTATATAACTTGTCTAAGATTTCAGTTAAGCATTTATTTGTGTGAACTGCTGTCTTTTCCTCTCCTTTTACTTCCTTGGCTAAATCCACCTTAATTATTTTTTTTCTATTCTTTTGAAGAGCTTATGATAAAATTGAGTAAAATCTTTATATATTCAATTAATCAGTCCATAAAACAAAATTTCACCCATCATGTGCACAACACTTGAACAATATTGTGTTAACCTTTGGCTGGAATGGCCGAGGAGAGGGAAGACCATGAAAGCAGAATGGAATACAAGAGTTATAATCAGGGGAAACTGTGGTGTGACACAGCAGAAAGGATGTCGAAAAAAATCCAAATTCAAAAATACGTAAACATAATAACCACGTATAAGTTGACTCTATGAACTCCAAGGTAACTTAAGAAGGAGTAAGCAGCGTTGATCTGGACTCATCAAGGAAGGCTCTTCGGAATCATGGGCTTTGTGCAAGAAAGTGTTTAGGATGTCAGTGGTTCCAGCTGGTATAGCAGAAGCATTCCAGCTGGAGAAAATGGCACAGAGGTAGAAATGAGCAACATGTTCAGACAATATCCAATTTGTTGTTGGGTGGATGAGGGAATTGGAGTCAGTGAAAATGAGAGAGCAGGAGCAAGTTGGTGTCAATAGAAAGAAAGAGTGGCATTTATCATATTTGATTTGTAGAAACTCTTTACATAATTTTGATTCTGATCCTTGTCAGTTAGTGTGCTGCAAATATTTTCTCCCAGTTTCTAACTTGTCTTTTATGTTTTTTAAGATGACTTGATGAGTACGAGTTTTCAATTTTAGAGTAGTCAAACCTTTTCCTTTATGATTAGCACTTCTGTATCATGTTTAAGAAATCATTTTTTTAACCATATGGTTAGAAAGATACTCACCTGTTTTTTCTTCTAAAAGTTTTCAAGTTTAGCTTTTGACATTTACATTCTTAATCCATCTGTAATCAATGTTGGTGATCCATATTTTTTCCCAGCTCAATTTACTGAGTTACCTCTCCTTTCTCCAGTGATGTTATATCCCCTGGTATATACTAAAAGTCCCTATATGCACAAGTCCGTTTCAAGATCTCTGTTCTGTTGTACTGCACAATTAAAAAAATAATATTCTTGACCATTGACAGTCTTACGTGCTGTCCAAATTACTATAGATTTATAATATATTGTTATATTTGGTAGAATATTAAATCTATAAATAAATTTGAATATGATATATAGGTAGGTAGGTAGAAGTAGATAGAGAAAGAGAGAGAGACAGAAGATAGGGCAAGTGGACCAATGATGATCGTTTTCGTCACCCGAGGATTATGACTAATTCTGTACACTTGAGGTCCAAAGATTACAGTGAGAAAGGAGGGAGGGGGAGACTACTTGGGACACCTTTGGTAAGTATTTTTGAAAATCAGATCATATTTTAGAATATTTAATGACATGGAGGGAAGTGAAGTAAACACAAGAAATCTGCACCAGCCAACTCAACATTAGACACCAACTATTAGTTAGGATAACCCACAACTTTGAGAAAAACCTGTTACCTGTCCCGGAGCCACATTCTCTGAGGGCATGTACGTCCAGTACCCAAAACAATACCTGCAAATAATAGCCACTCGATAAATATTTGAAGAATGAGTGAATAAACAATCGAATGGTAGAGAGCATCATGGACAAAGTATGTATATTTTTAACTTAAATCTTCAGTACGATCAATTTTCCAGACTGAAATTCTTCAGTTGGAGGAGAGTCTGTATTCACAATTCTGTGCATCTAATCAAATTATATTCCTTCTGCATTGCCATGCAATTGTGTTAACGGTCAACAGCATTTATCAATAGTCTAGCCAGAGGGACACACTGTACTAGATACAGGGGGGAGCTAAGAAAGGAGATACGGTATATGGCCCCTGTTGTTCTAGTTTTCATTCAAGCTGAGAATACAAAATGAACCAAAGAGAAAATGTCAGAACACTTGGAATAATAAGTGTAAATTAACTCTGCGCAAGCTGTGTGCATTGGTGCTGAAAGAATGCAGTTAAAGTACCAAGCACCCCTTTGGAAGGTGAGAGGGAGTGGGGTTCCCAAGAGAGCTTTCTTATACTCTTGGAAGATTAACTGTAACCTGTTTTTCAAACAGTGGTCACAGCCATCAGTGAGTTAAGATTAACATTTATTTTGACTAAACAAAATAGTTTCATAGAGTAGAAAATAGAGTGCATGAATGGTATATACTAAAAATAAGAGTCAGTTTATTAAACTTTTATTTCCAGATACTGATATGGTTTTATATATGTATGTGTGTACTGGGTTGTAATATGAACTATATTTCATATTGTGGGTTGGTGCAACATGTTTGAAAACCACTGCTCTCATAATACCACAGTACATTTAGCAAGAAAGGGGTCTGTGTGGCCAACAGAAAATGACAGTACAGGAACAGCTACCCTTCTACCCTGTATACCTACAATGATAGCTCCTCAAGGCCAGGCTACAGTCGTTCTTTGATAGGCTTATATTTTTTTGCCTTGTCTTTCTAGATTTGCAGCCAAGCAGTAACCTTGGTTTAAAAGAATTTCCCCCATTTCTTACGGTCACTTGCAAGGCTGGGAGTTCTAGATGTGACTTCCCAAAATTTCACAGCCTTGCCATCAGTTTAGAAGTTGTTGTTCTATCTTTCAAGCCTTTATTCTGCCCACTCAACTTACTGCAACCCTCTTCAGCAATAACATGGGGGATCCTATTGTCCCTGTCTCGTCTGTCATTCCCAGTCTAGCAGAGCAATGTCATGGTAAGCCCTGGAGACACAAGTGAATCTTGTACTTAAACTTACAAAAAGTATATTGTTATTTTAACTTTTTATGTAGAAGAAGTTTACATTCATTAAATGTAGTACATAGGCAATTATGCTATCCTCTAAGAGTACATCTGTAATTATTCTGTAACAATTGCTTTGCATCATTTCTTTTCTAAATAAGCTTTGTAAGTTTTTGAAATTAAGAAAATAACATTCAGACCAATAAAGTGGAAATCATCAGCACTTTTCTTCTAATGCTTATCTGTCAAAAGCTCTTGAAACAATGAAAAAAAAATCTTTGAAGAAACAGGACAAATAGATTCTATATGTGGAGCCCAGTCATGATCGTTTTGATTTTTGTTTGTTTAATTTTGGGTTTTAGTACCTGTCTTAGTTATCTAGTGCTGCTATAACAGAAATACCACAAGTGGATGGTTTTAATAAAGAGAAGTTTATTCCCTTACAGTAAAGTAGGCTAAAAGTCCAAATTCACGGTGTCAGCTCCACAGGAAGGCTTTCTGTCTCTGTTGGCCTTCTCATCAGTGTTCCCCCCGACAAAGAGCTTCTCCGCGCAGGCACCCTGGGTCCAAGGGATGTGCTCTGCTCCTGGCACTGGCTTCTTGGTGGTATGAGGTCTCCCATTCTCTGCTTGCTTCCCTTTCCTTTTATCTCTTGTAAGGTAAAAGGTGGTACAGGCCACACCCTAGGAAAACTCTTTTTACATTGGATCAGGGATGTGACCTGGGTAAGGGTCGTGTTACAATCCCACCCTAATCCTCTCTAACATAAAATTACAATCACAAAATGGAGGCCAACCACACAATTCTAGGAATTATGGCCCAGCCAAATTGATACACACATTTTCTGGGGGACGTAATTCAAACCATGACAGTACCTTTTTTTTTTTTAATTGAGTGCAAAACAAGACAATCTAAGAGCTAAGACAAGATCAGTTGTACAGATCAATCCTGAATAATACTTCAAGTGAGCCAGCACATAGGTAGCTGGCATCTGCTGAGTGAGGAACCAACTAGAAAAGAATCAAAGAGTTGGAACACAAACCCAACAAAAAGCAGTAGGCCAACAGATTAGAGACTGAGTGCCTGATTTTTACCATTGTCAAATATCTCCTAACTTCAATGAGAACTCTCTGTACCACTGGACTTCATGTACTCTGATGTGAGCAGAGAAACTGCACCTGTAGATGACAAGCAGAACATGAAGCTGAAATTATGTCAATTATCTGTTACAGAGGAGAGTGCCAGAAGTAAATTGTACTTGGGATAATGGCTGTTAACTAAAGCCAATACACTTGAGTAACTAGAATGCATTTTCCAAATTTTATCATTTATTTTTTATAGAAACATAGGGGGAAAATAAAGAACCTTTGAAAAGTTACACTGAATTTATTCAGGACAAGTCAAATGAATTCTATTGCACTGAAAGGTAAATGTTTGAGGTTGTTTAAAAAGGAGGCATCTTCCTAAACGTACATCCCATCCATACAAGACCAGTCCTTCCCTTTCCTTTGGTGGGTGAAGCTTGTGAACATTCACAACAGAAGACATTTCATATTTCTCATTTTTACTGTTTTCTATGCTCATCAGACATTTCATCATATTGTGATTTTCAAGGAGTGTGGTCTATGGAAGTCCTCCAGATTGTCCTTGGGATAGTTTCAACATACCAATATTTACTATCTACACTTTTATGTTTGGAATGATTTAACTTGTTGGTGATCTCCTCTCAAAGTGTGGTAGACACATCCTCAGAGCCTTTTATTCAGTCTATTAACATGCGCTATGGACTACTCTGAATATGAGAAGTGTGGGTTGCCTTATAAAAAAATATGACGTCAATTCTTCTCCGCAAAATTAAGTAGGCTTAGTAAATTCATTATCAGGAGTAAATATACAAATGCTTTAAAAAAAGATAACCTTCTCTACAAGTTGTTTGTTGGTTTTGCAGGTGGTCTCCTCTTCCTGCGCAGAGATTATGGTGTAGTTAAAAATTTAAATTATACAATTTATATATATGCCTAAAGCCCTGCATTTCTTCTATTATAAGCTTTTTTCTTTGAAGTTTTCAAAATCCATAATGAGACTTTGGAGGAAATGCGGAATATTTACTGTAGTAGGTGCATAAGGAGGTGAAGAAATATAATACTTGACATGAAAAAACACATCTGATATCACCATTGATGCTGGAGAGCATCCTGACCTCTGCATTTATCATCTGTTGGGGAAATGAGCAGTACTTACCAGTGGGGTTCTATAAATAAACGGTAACTAACAGGGAGGATTGCTTCTTGTTAATTAAGAGCCACTCAAGAACCGGCTCTTGACTTTCTTTTCTCTTGTTGTAAATCTTCCCTTTTTGGAGTCCAGGATTGTTGTATTTAAATAAAACACACATCTGTGTTTATACCAGATGGTAGATAGACATTTCCTATTATTATTCATTCTTTTGTCCCTTGCTACAGATGTTATAAGTATCTTTTACCCTGTTCCCCTCTCCCTCAGGCTAAAAATAGAACCTAGCATTAAGCATAACAGTAAATGAAGAGGCAGAGAAAAGCTGACATGAAAACCAGGTGCATAATTAGATTAATTTTGTCGTTCTCGCTTGGTCACCTCAACAAAACAATAAACTTGCACTGCAGCCAAAGCTACATATGTTGTTTTGTTTTGTTTTGCATAGAAAACTCTGGGATAAAACCTGACTCTTTTTTAAATTGAACTTTTGTAAATGGAACTTTATAGTATCCCATACATACAGAATTGCTCTAGTTGAAACCTTCTGATCTGTTTTTCCAGTTCTGACTTAATTTTGTTTATTACCTCAGAGCTGTATTAATCTTAAAGTAAACAAACATTCATCTGATATTTTCTTAAGCCACAAACTCAGTGTTTACTTTAATGACATTACTGGAGTCAGGAGACACTGAGGCTTTAGCTGGTAGCATTCCCCAACTCCTTCATCATCCTCCTCTCTGGGGATGAGAGTGAGGATGGAGAGTATGACGAATAACAATGCCCTGTCCTCAGCTTCACTTGATACACTGAATAATATTCATCTAGGGTCTACAGCGTTTCTCCTAAGAACTTCAGTATCTTGAGGACTTTATGTTCATTGTCACTTTCTTTCCATAACTTTAAGACTTTGGTAAACTTAATCTCTTTTTACCAAAAAGCTGAAGACCTTAGATTTGAGAATGGATTTTAGTACATTCTCTATAAAATCCTTTATAATAAATAGAAAATAGACACAAGTTTATTTCTAGTTAATCAGCCTAGATCTGGAATCTCAACTATATTTTCAAGATTCCTGAGGAAAACAGAAGCAAAGTATAGCTTTCTTAAACCGAACTTTTACCTAATAAGCCAGTGAAAAGATATAGACTTAATTTAAAATGGTTTTTCGTAACTAACATTTTTTTAAAGCTTAAGAAGACAAAACGTAAATGACACTGTATAAGATCATAAAATAAAGGACTCATGTCATTGGGGCATCATTGGCAGAAAATTAATAGGTTCCTAAATCAAGCAAGATGATTAATATAGGCTTTCATTTGATCTATAAACCACAATGACAGGCACAGCATGCTCCTGACTTTGCCTGGTATTGCAATTTAATGAAAAGAGAAAGTTTATAAGAAGACAGTGAAGGGGAAAAATAAAATAAATAAATAAATGACACCTTCTGTATTGGGTCAGAAACTTCCTGATTGATGTACCCAGCTTCTGATTTCTAACTATTGATCATGGAAGTCCTGCATAAGGTGGACTTTTTTTTTTTTTCCCAAGATAGCAGAGTAAAAGGTGTTAGTATTTTAAAACAAGTGACAATTTTATAGAAGAAAGTGATGGACAGCTTCATATTTTCTAAAGGAAGTGCCATTTACATTTACAAAGATATAAATAAAGATGCTGAGGAGAGTAGGCAAAAGTGGATGTGCTAATTACAGGTATACTTTTATAATGAAATCACCATGAAATTTTGGTTGAATAAAATCAGGTTGGGAAGAGTGTTTGTAAGGCTGAATTAGAGGATCATGGAGGCCACAGAATACATTGGTGAAGTGAATGCACCAGCCATGCTCTATCAGGTCTCAGTATGGAAAAGAGAACCCAGACTGATGAAGATGAACCTGGGAACCTAAAAAATAACTTCCACAGGTTCCCTGTCTATATCAATCATTAGCCTGAAAAAGTAGACTCAGACCTAGAAGTTATGTGGAACTAAAGGCAGTAGACTATTTTGTAGATGAGAAAGATGGAACATCCAAGCCCCTATATAAAAGGTTGAAGGCACTATAGAATCCCAGAGTTGTCATAAAACCAACCCAGAGTCACTCCCACTGATTTTCTTAAGATTCTTGCTCTAGTGATTGCTTACTATAGCTCAGAACTCTGCTTCAAGATCCTTTATTTACACCCAGTTAATCACCTGCCTCTGAGTTTCTCATACTGTGATAACTTTGTGTTGCTATGATGCTGGAAGCTATGCCACTGGTGTTTCAAATACCAGCATGGTCACGTGTGGTGGACAGGTTTCAGTGGAGCTTGCAGACTAAGACAGACTAGGAAGAAAGGCCTGATGATGTATTACCAAAAATTAGCCAGTGAAAACCTCATGGATCACAACAGAAAACTGTCTGACTCTTCTGCTTTGGACACATCATCAGGAGGGATTAATCGCTAAAGGAAGACATCATGTCTAGCGAAACAGAGGACCAGTAAGGGCGTGGAAGGCTCTCAGTGAGATGGATTGACACAGTAGCCACAACAATGGACTCAAACATGCTGGCAATTGTGAGTATGACACAGGACTGGATAACGTTTCATTCTGTTGTACACAGGATTGCCATGAGTCAGAGTCAATAACAACAACAAATCACCCTACCTTTCATTTCTACCTCTCCCTCTGGCTTCTATAATGGCCCCCACCCCTGTTCTGCTCTGTGGGCACTTCAGTTCAACCCTGGTCCAAGGTGGGCTTCCAAGGCTAATCACAGCACACTTTCTAAACAAAGACGTCCACAGGTGAGGTGAAAGATGTGTTTCTTGTTTGTTTGCTTGCTCGCTTACTTGTTTTACATAATATAGGTGGAATTCTAAAGATGAAATACTATTTGAATAAATGTGAGCTTTCTGGAAAGGTACAAGAGTTATTGTACACATTGAGTGCTTAATTTTTCCCCTCTTTCTACCAAAGGTCCTTTCTCAGACCAATATCACTCTTGAACAGAAGTCACTGTTGAATTTCAATGAAACATTCTACAAGGTCTAATTACAGTTAAGAGTTAAATCTCTGGAGATTTTTTTCAATCCTAAAATGGCTTACTGTCCAAGAAAACATCTCATAGAGAAACACCAACGAAACCATCTAGTCTAAGAAAATTCAAAACCAAACACACACACACACACACACACACACACGCTAAGAAACAAGCCAAAATTCTAGGCAAAACAAAAAACAACACCTTCATCACTGCCTCTAACACAGTGGTTCTTAACCTTTCATCAATTATAGACCCCTTGGAGAATCTGATTAAAGATATGGAATCTGTCCCTTGAAAAATACACGTGTTCAGTATCAAGGGGCTTATAAACCCTTCCAACTGTGGTACTGGCAAAGAATATTGAATATACCATGGACTGCCAAAAGAACGAACAACTCTGTCTTGTAAGAAGTACTACCAGAATGCTCCTTAGAAGGAAGGATGGCGAGACTATGTCTTACATACTTTGGACATGTTGTCAGGAGGGATCAGTCCCTGGAGAAGGACATTATATACAGTGAAGTACACGGTCAGCGAAAAAGAGAAAGACCCTCAAGGGGATGGATTGACACAGTGGCTGCAACCATGGGCTCAAGCATAACAATGATTGTGAGCATGGCGCAGGACCAGGCAGTGTTTCTTTCTGTGGTGCATAGGGTCGCTATTAGTCGGAACTGACTCGAAGGCACCTAACAACAACAACAACGTCCCTAGAACTTCCAGGTTATAGCTCTACTGTCTATTTACTGTAAACACCCTATGGCTTGCAATACAGTAATGAGAATCTAATCTCTCTCCTGCCATCAGAGCAGACACTCAGGCTGGAGCTGGTGAAAGGTGCTAGTGACAGAATTCTGTAGCAGAAAGAGGATTCACCCAGGTCAGAGCATCTGCCTTTGGAGATGATACCATCAAACAACTGCAGGAGGTACCCTCTGGCACAGGCTCCATGACCCCTTGCCAGCATCTCTGTGGCCGTGGTAGGAGCAGGAGGAAAAATACTGAGTTATGCAAACAGGTTTAGCCGTCTTAGAAAGAAGTTTACCTCTCCACCTCGTATCAGTGGCTATTCTTCTGTCCTACCATTTATTCATTGCACTTACCTGAAATGGCCCCTGAAATTCCTTTGTGAGCACTGAAGCTCTGCTCCACCACGTAAAGGAGAAAATTAAGAAGAGAGGAAGAGAAAAATTTGGCCTGCTGATATTTTTCTCATCCGTGTACCTGCTAACCTACAACTCCCTCCCTCACCAAAAAACAAAGAAAAAAATTCATGGCTGTCAAGTGGATTCTGACTCATAGCGATCCTATATGACAGTAGAACTGCCCCATAGGTTTTGCAAAGCTGTAATCTTTAGGGAAGCAGACTGCCACATCTTTCTCCCACAGAGGGGGTGATGGGTTCAAACCACTGACCTTTTGGTTAGCAGCCAAGTGCTTAACCACTGTACCACCAGGACTCCTCAACCTACAAACAGCCCTATGAATTTAAGCTTAAACATAGAAATTAAAAAAAAAAAAAACTACAAAATAATGCATCTTTATTGCTGGGAAATGGCCCAGACGATGGAAGAGTTTAAACACGCGTATATGCATTGCTGTTTGGTTTTGTATCCAAAAAAAAGAGGTGCTGATGGTTTTATTTTAATAATCTGTAAAATGCTTCTCCCATTCTTTTCCTGTTCCCACACACCCTCTTCTCTACCCATACTGGTTTGTCAACTTTTTTTTCTCACCAAAGGAGTTAACTAGGAAAGAAATAGAGTTTCTTTAGAATGACTTAAATCAACAAAACTTTGGCAAAGCAGTGTTCATAGTCCTTACTCATTGGTATGTGAGACACTGATTAGCCATGGTATTGGGGAGAGCAGAGACTTTGCATCTTCCTCTCTCCCTCTCTCTCTCA
>NW_004443973.1:4384471-4385793 GCF_000243295.1 Trichechus manatus latirostris | reverse complement strand
TCATGTTGTTCAACCATCACCCTTATCTGTTCCCAAATTATACCATTACCCTTAACAGAAGCTCAGTGTCCCCTAGGCATTGAGCTATCCTTTCCTCTTCCCTCCTGCTTGCCCCTGGTAACAACTAATAAACTTCAGTCTCTGAAGACATTTTTTCATTGTCACAACTGGGAGGCGGGAGAGCTACTGACACCTTGTGGCTGTTGGTCGAGGATGCTGCCAAACATCCCACAATACACAGCACAACCTCCTTACAACAAAGAATTATTCAGCTTGTCTTAGCTTCCTACAGCTGCCTTAACAAAATCCCACAAAGTGGGTGGCTTTAAAAAAACGAAATTTATTTTCTCACAGTTCTGGGGGCTAGAACTCCAAATCAGCGTCTCAGCTATGTTGATTCCTTCTGGGGCTTTAAGACAGAGACTGTTCCATGCCTGTCTCTTAGGTTCTGGTGGCTGCTGGCCATCCTTGCCATTCCTCTGCTTGTAAATGTATCTTCATAGGTCGTGTGTCCTCCCCCTGTATGTGTGACTCTGTTTCGTGTCTGTGTTTCCCTTTTATTATCCACCACTAAGAAGGGATTAGGATTAGGACCTACACTACTCCAGTATGACTTCATTAATTTAACAGATAACATCTGCAAAGAAAAACTCTTCTGCCCAAACAAGATCACATTCACCAGTGGAGGGGTTAGGATTTTAACCTATCTTTTTAGAGGACACAATCCAATCTATAGCACAACCCAACATGTCAATAGTGCTAAGGCTGAGAAACCCTGTGCCAGAAGGAGTGAGTGGGTGGAGTCTGGGGAGATGAAAAAGTAGAACATGTGGGATCCCAGTACAGCAGAGGACCCTATAGTTGGCAGAAGTTTGGCCTTTTCAAGCAAACCTCAAAGACTTTAGAGACCTCAGAATAGGGTGGGAATATTTTCAACTGAAAATTTCATTTGAGAATCACTCAATAGTATCAATTTGCTGACAAAAATTAGAATCTTCTCCTGAGGCAGTTTGAAGTTAATGACTGAGCCCTCAGTCTCAGGAAAGACTTCCATTTCCTTTTTTGTGTGCATGCGTGTATGTAAAGAGAAGGGCAACACTAACGTAAATATGTGGCCCATCTGGAAGTAGGCAGTGTATAAACTGTTAATGAGTAAAACCTTGATCCTTTGTGCCACAGACACCTCTGATAAAAAAGGCCACACATTCTTCCTTGCGTAAAACACATTATCGACAACTGTGGGTTTAAGATAAATGAGCTGTCCCCTGACTCTCAAGACTGCAACACTGGATCTGAAAAATTTCCTCTGAAGCATTTCTCAG
>NW_004443973.1:4382977-4384371 GCF_000243295.1 Trichechus manatus latirostris | reverse complement strand
AGAGAGCTCCCTCCTCTTCTTACTAGACTATTACTCTGGGAGAACTTATTGACAGCAGAGGGCCAGGGATATACGAGCGTGTGTGTGCGTGCGTGTGTGTGTGTGTGTGTGTGTGTGTGTATGAGTATATGCTTGTCTGTGTGTGAGTCTGTATGTGTGTGAATTTTTCTGCCTTTGCCTTAATTTACTTTATATGCACAACATGCCTGCCAGTAATGAGTGTGCAACCACCCCTTTGGACCTCAGCTTCCTCATAAAGAGAGGGAGTTGGATTCAATGATCTCTAAGGTCCCTTTCTAGCGCTAACATTTCTGGATTCTATGTAGTCATTTTTGTGCCTGCAGAAGAATGCCAAATGGCTTCACCCTTTGCTTACTGACTCCGTGGCCTTGCACAAACTTAAGTGGCACAGCAAGGTGTCCTCTGTGGGTGACAAGAACGGAAGTGCACCCAAGAGCTCCATTTCTCTCAACCTATTTTGGCTTTGAGGTAATGCTTTATATTCTTGCTCAAGAGTATGTGAAAAGGACTTTAATGGGCTGGTTTTATGTAAGGATCCAGTGATAGAAAAACAGATTCTAGTCAGCCCTTTACTCAGAGGATCATTCCACAGAAGCTGAGCTGTTTCTAAAATAGTACCCAAAGTAGCTTTAAAAAAATAATGGAGATTCTAAAACCAGATCATTTCCCGATGAAAACTCTATGCCTGTTCAATTTTTAATCCTTTCTAAAATCAGGATATTTTTTCTTTTTTCCCATAAAGGTATTGAGAATGAAGCCCTTGAATTTTTGCCCCTTGGACTCATAAACATGTTGTGTCTAATTTCCTAATCCCTTTAATCAAGGCTTTCTAGCTCTAAATCATAGTAACTGTCTTTTGGGGGAATTAGGGTGCTTATTCCTATTTGTCTGACAAATAAACGGCATCAAATATTCATCATTTAAACGCAATTAAAATATAGAATCATGAAAACATCATTGCAATGATTTAAATTTCTCCGGTTTTAATTACAAGATTAGGGCAATTGGGGACTAGAAACATAATATAATGTACAATCAAGATGCCATATTTCTATAGGCTTTTAATAATTTAAAGCTCTTCTGACTTTAAAGAGGTATGTGTGTGTATTTGCCAACAATGAGTAATAATGACACAGGAGAAGAAAAACATGTTAGTAAAAAAATATAAAAACTCAGATCTGCTGAGAGATTAAAAAATCTACCTTCTGAATAAAATGTTTAATAGTCCTGAATTCTACCTTAAAGTTTAAAAACAATAAGTTAGAATAAAACCATAAACATGAGTAGAATATGGAATTCAGTAAAGTTATTAGGAATCATATATCTTTTTTAATTCTTGCATGGTATATTCATAATTCATTAGGCTCATCTTA
>NW_004443973.1:4374404-4381604 GCF_000243295.1 Trichechus manatus latirostris | reverse complement strand
CCTAAGATCAACCAATAGATGGGAACTTGATTTCTAAGACTGGTGGTAGGGACAATGTTTCTAGTTGTTGCTGTGTGCTATTGAGTTGATTCCAACTCATAGCAACCTTATATGACAGAGTAGAACGGCCCCATAGGGTTTCCTAGGCTGTAACATTTACAGGAGAAGATTGCCAGGTCTTTTCTCCTGCAGAGCCACTAGGTGGATTCGAGCTGCTGACCTTTCAATTAACAGCTGAGCGCTTAACCAACGTACCACCAAGTTTCCTCTCAATGTTTCTAGTAGAATGTATAAAGAAGTTGTAGCCTATTCATACAATGGAATACTATGCAATAAGAATGAATGATCTACAACAACACTCAATAATAACACAGGGTAGAAATGGGGCTGAGTTCAGCAACAGCCCAATAGCTCTCAGTGTAGGTCTGGACAAGGAAGGGACATTGGGTGACACACCACACACACCCTATACTTTCCTCTGAAGAATATTTAATCTTCTTGCCCTGAACTTCCCCAATAGGCTTAGCATCCCTGGATTTAGTGTTTGCAGCTGAATTTAAGCGGCAGAGATCCTCAAGAGGAAAGCTTACCTACTGGGCCTTGAAAGAACAGACCTAAAATGACAAATGGGAGCATCTTCGTAGATTTGGAACATAAGTACTTCTGATTCTTAGATTGCCAGCGGTTCATGATTATTACCAGTTCTTTGAACTGTACCCCATGGAAATATTGTATTTGGAATATATGTCCTAAGTTTATCATTACAGATACTTATTTGTATTTTTAAGTCTTATTGTTGATAAATTTTTACCACTGAGGAAAATTGCAAACAATTCTTAACTACCGCTGAGATTCTTAATAGCTGAAAGAAAGAAAAACAGAAGATTCAACCTCAGGGTAGCTCAGAGTTGTGTGATTTACAACCATTCCAAAACCACTTCAATACAGTCCGGTTAGGACATAATCCCTGGGCTGAAAGAGGTTAACAAAAGAGTGACTTTGCTTGTCACCTCTCCAGCTGCTCTGGGGTATACTCCGGCCTGAACAGACTTCTCATCAATTCTATTTATGTGCCATTGGGAATTAGAATAAACATTTAAACTTCAGGCATATCTAAAATGTTGATTGCTGGAGTGTCTCAACCCTTCTGCCCATAAATTTCCCACAGACCTTTATACTAGCATCAGAGTCTGGTGTCCCTAGCTCCTTTATGTGCAGGGCTGACACTTGTAGGTGTTTTTGAAGAATGTTTTAATAGTTGTTTAAATGTTTCTCATAATAAGAGTTGAAATTACAATTTAATTATTTTATATTATCATAAGACCTTTTAGTTAAAGATATGGACTCTATAAATCTATTTTTTGCTGATTTAAATTCATAGGATTCAAAGATTATGGATTGGACTATAGTAACACTATGCTTCATCTTCAAACTCTCCTAAAATATTGGTTTAGATAGTATAATCACTCACATCTAAAAATGAAGTTGCATATACAGTCATCCCTTGGTATCCAAGGGGGATTGGTTCCAGGAACCCCACCCCCACCCCCCACCCCCACTGCAGATACCAAAATCTAAAGATGCTCAAGTCCCTTATATAAAATGGAATAATGTTTGCATATAACCTGCTCACATCCTTCAAATCATCTCTAGATTACTTATAATGCCTAATACAATGTAAATGTTATGTAAATAATTGTTACATAGTATTGTTCAGGAAATAATGACATGACTCCAGCCGAACAGTGCTCAAACAACAAGTTCTGGAGAGAGACTGAGAATCTGTGAAATGGTGGGAGGCTACAGCAGGGGATGCCTACACATCATTTCATTCACGTGGATTCAGCGTAGTGCTCGGCGCTACAAACTCAGGTTTTGCTTTTTCAACCTTTCTTCCCTCTGCCCGCCGCTAGTATTTTCGATCCTCAGTTGGTTGACTCAGTCCAAGGGAGACTGCGGGAGATGGAGGAGCCCCAGGTGCCTGCAGATGGGACCTCTGTGGCAGATACAGAGGGCCAACTCTATTCAGTTGTAAGGCTTAAAAATTGTGACCCACGTAATCCAAACTCAAAGCAGAATTGCAGTCAAACCAACTAAATATTAATTTCCTAACAATTCAAGTTTTTGCTCGCATTGCTTAAATACCATGAAGGGACCATGTTGAGCACAATATTTCTTAAAATCCCTTTTCCTTCCCACATACTTTCTTTATTTGCCACATATTCTCCTGCATCTCTCGGTCTCAGAACTCTTCCTTACAGCCCTCTAATCCTTCTCCCAACCGCCTTTCCCCTCTTCCCAAAATTCTGCAAAGCAAGGTGCAGTTCAGAGGATGCTGGAGGGAAAGAAATGAAGCAGGCAAAGCCCAACTCTTTAGAAGAGACTGACCCAGGAAGGGGCGTAATCCTGGGCAAGGCAGCTCCCTCTAGCTGAGGATAAAGGAATCAGCTATGAACTGACAGCAACCAACAACGTCCCAGGCAGCTGAGGGAAAGAGTACCTCAGCCCTGAAGGGTGTATCTGGGTGGTGCAAAACAGCATCCACTACAAGCCTTTTGTTAAAAGTGGTCTTTCCATACCAGATAACAGGAATTACCTGTTCCCATGTTGCGATGACTTCGTCATCTTTGGGACATCCTTGTTCCAAATTACTGTTTTGGAAGACCTCACATAAAGTGAGTTTACTCAGTCTGTAGTTTCGAACCAGGCAATAACTACCCTTTATATGGAAATCGTTCTGCCAAATGCCTTTGAGGAGTTCTTTATGCTCAAGCCTCCTTCTGTGAACGTCTCCTTTTACATTTCTGCACAGCAGTTCTGCTGTCTTCTTTTCATTTACCCTCTGCACACTTTCAGGCCAAGAAAAGTTCATTTTCAGCAGTAAAACTGCAGTGTCGTTATGCAGGTTTGCTGTTGGTGATGGTAAGTAACTGGCGCAAATGAAATAGCTCTAGAATTTAACTGCTCAACACTGCAGGCCAAAGTCTCCAAGGCCTTTAGGAAATTTGGTTTTTAGCACATCTCAAGTTTGGCCTGACTTTCCCAGCTGTGTTGATGCCAATCTAGTTTCCAAGCCATAGATTTGTTTGATTCTATTTTCTCCTGCCCGATCTATTTAGCATGTAGCTTGACTGGGATAGCAAAAATGTGTTTTTGTTTCAGTTGAAATGCTTATTTGTCCATGGTGCATACCATGGTGTATAACCTTGATTTCCTTTAGGCTGATATTCATTTAATTTGGTGGCAGTTCTATGCTTGTCCTAATGTATGTTAACTTCCAGAAGATAGCTATAAATATAATTGTTGTTGTTAGTTGCCACTGAATTGATTTCAACTATGGCAACCCCAAGTGACCCCATGTGTGCAGAGTGGAACTGCTCCATAATGTGGTTTTCATGGCTGTGACCTTTAGACACAGACTGCCAGGTCTGTCTTCCGAGGCACCCTGGGTAGGTTTGAACCACTAACTTTAAGGCTAGTAGTGGAGCACTTAACCGTTTGTGCTGCCCAGGAACATCATATATAAACATAGACAAGTCCTATATTAGTTACTAGCTAATGAATTAAAGAACAAGTAATTAATCCTAACCCAGATTTCCTCATTGAATACAACTGGAATATTATTTATCAACCCTAACATAACAATCAATGCCATCTCGTTATATCTTAAAGAACCTGTTGAAATTTTCTTGTGAACAAACCTAATTAGTAGCTGTTGGAATCACCTGAATGTCAACGAATGTCCCCTCAATATGCAGGCATAACATTAGGATTGCACGGCACAAATGAACAAAAATTACATCTTGACAAATTCTTTCCTTATTGTGGGACTATATCCTAGTTGGTAGAAGGTAAAGCCCAGACCCATTGATTGGAGTCTTATCACAGAATCAGACTGAGTAGCCAGAACTGAAAAAAATCAAGCCAATTAGGACCTGAAGTGAATATAAGTAGAACCCAGGGCTCAAAGCCAACCATAAAGATGACTTTGAGGCTCAGAGAAGAAGTGAGAAGTCAGGGAGCAAGGTGACCCTGGAGGTCAAGGCAAGGCAATGAACAAGGTGGAAGCAACTGGATGTTATTCAGTAGCCATATGAGGATGTCATAAATTGCCATAAATGTCTCAATCATTGCATTACTTCAGCCTTGGCCTTCTACAACTAGTCACATTCTAAGCCTCTCCTTTCATGTAAAGAGCTATAAAGAACAATCACTCTGTACTATGTAAGGGTATAAAATTAACTTTTTTTTTTTTTTTTTTGCTATCACAGAGAGATTATTAAAATTGACTAATTAAGCTTCACAGTATCTGTCAGTTAAGTAATAGATTGAAAGAAAGTACAACCCTCTACCGAAATAAAGCCTCATTTGGAACAGAAGCTTTTTTTGAGCTATAACTTGACAGCAGTTTAAGACAGAGGGCTGAGGACAACATATGGGACAAAAATCCAAATGGATGGAAGTATGAAAATAGGGCAGGAAGCTAAAATAGATATGCACTCAATTTCTTTAATATAAATAGCATTGCCTGTAATCTCAGGTATATGATTCAGCAATTGCTAATGGTTATCATTCCCCATATTGCAAACGGGTAAGCTGCAGGTGCATAGATTGTTTTGTAGAAGTGGGAAGGGTTTCCAAAAGACTTAAAGCAATCAAAAGTTCCAGCTGGGTTAAATTTTTTTCCTTTGGTTATATAGCTGTAGTTCAAAGCTCCTTAAAGCAGGAATGGCTAGTCTCAGTAAGAGTGGGTACAGAAAATCACAGGGCTGTGCTGATTGGCCTTGTCACAAATTCATGACCACCAAACTCACCTGGACTCTTACAGCCTCTCTGCCATCCTCCTCACAGGATGAATTCCTATTCCATTCACAATCAAACTTTTCTCATTCTTCAGTTCTCAGCTCCTTCATGAAGCCCTCAGTCTCACCATACCACTTAACTATCTAATGTGAATTTCCTTCCCATCTATATCTAACTTTAATTACAGTTTCCTCCCATTCTTTCCTCATTCCTTTCTGCCTCAGGAAAAGCAAGGGCCTCACTCACTTCCAAGACTAATCCTTCCACCTAGTCTTATCTCCTCTCATCTTCTTTGGGCTCTTAATTCATCCATCAAACCTCTCGTCTAACATTTTTTAAAATGTCCTGTTTCAGTCTCCTATTGGTGCATAACAATCACCCAAAATGTAGAGGCTTAAAACAGCAACACTTATTTATTTGCTCAGAAGTCTTCAATTTGGGCAGGGATCCTGAGATAACTCTTCTTTAATCCAAGTGGCATCTTCCAGGGTTGGAAAATCTAAGGTAGCTTCTTTACTCATGTGTCTGATGGCTCAGCTGTAATGCCTACAACAGTTGGGACTGGCTGGACATCTCTCATCTCTCTCTCTCTCCACATGGCCTTTCCATGTGAGCAGGTTGGGTTTCCTTCACAGCAGGGTGGTATCAGGTAGTTAGACTTCCTACATGGTAGTTTCTCCCAGGGTGCAAAAACAAGTTGCCAGGCCTTTTTAATGCCTTGGCTTAGAAGTCTGTCACAGAACATCACATTCTATTGGTCACAGGGCCATCCCAGATTCAAGGGGAGGTGACTACACAATGGTGTAAATACAGGGGGACAAAACTCATTGCAGGTTACCAGTGTAACAGATTACTGTCCCACCTCACCATTGCCTCCTTAGAACCGGCTTCCCTTATCCTAAGAAAACTTTCATTCTAACCTTATTTTCCCCAAAGAGTTATAATCCTCTCTCATTTATACTTCATCACCGCGTCTCAAAAATAATTCTCTACTCTTGTTTCCTCCAGGCTGACTCCTCTCATTTAGGCCTCAACCAACTGCAGTCTCACTTTCAGGTTCAGCACATTAGTAAAAACTAACAACTTTCCAGTTATTGTTGGTATTAGTTGCTGTTAAGTGGATTCTGACTCATAGTAACCCCATGTGGGTAGAGTAGAACTTCTCCATAGGGTTTTCAAGGGTGTGACCTTTGGAAGCAGATCACCAGGACTGCCTTTGGATGCTCCTCAGGGTGGGTTCGAACTGCCAACCTTTCGGCTGGTAGTCAAGTGCTTAACAATTTGGCAACCCAGAGACTCCTTTCAATTGTGAAGTCTAATTTTTTTTGTCCTTTGAACCATTTGTTTCTGTTGACCTCCTTGAATCCTCTTTTCCTTTGTCTTCTAAGGTATTGTGTAGCCTATCTCCAAAAAGATTTTCTCTAACTCTGCTTTCCCTTCCTCTGAACAAATGTAGGAGGCTTCTGCATCACCCCCACTCCCATGCTATTCAGTCTGTCATTAGGTTATCACAATCCTACCCCTGTAAAATCTAGAAATCTCCCCCTCTTCCCATTCCCATTGCTCCTACACTAATTTAAAGTCTCATCTGCTCCTGATTAGGCAAATGCAAGAGTCTTCCATTTGATCTACAACATTCCAGCTTCTGCCCCTTCAACTCCTATAAACTGATACCAAAGTTACCTCCTTAAACAGAACACTCCATGCTCAAAAACTTTTCCTAGCTCTCTATTGCCAATTAGAAAATTCCAGTCTTCTTGTCTTAGTCTGCCAAACCCTGTTATTCTGGCTTCAAAGCATATTTTCAATTACTACTGCAAACTCCCATAGCCTAAACTTTAGTGCCACTGGACATTCCACAGTTCTCTAAAAAAGTCCTTTATTTTCCTGTCTCTGTGTTCTTCCTTCAGAAGACTGTCCTCCAGGAGGCAGAGCCAACATGGAGCTATAGACAGAAGCAACATGCTGTCCCTCTGCAGCAAAGACTAGAAAAACTAAGTAAAACAGACACAACTGTCAATCCTGGAACCCTGAATATCAAATGAAGGAATAAAGAACTCAATCAAACATCAAATGGAATAAGAAACTGACAGAGAAGAGAGAACGAGAAGAGCTACGGAGTGGAAGTCCACTAACAGCTAACACGGTCGGATTCACCATCTTGGACTACAGCCACCAAAGAACACAGACAGGGAGTACAGGAAGGCAACTTCATGGAGCTCCCAACAGGAGACAGAGCACCCAGTAACCAGGGATACATGCTTTCCACACCCCACCCTTCTTCCCTATACAAGGCCTCTGCCACTTTCCGGTGGGGTACAGTTGCTTGGCTGGAGAGACACTAGCTCACTGTCGCTGGGGTCCACCCTGCCCCCACGGGCCGATTCCTTCAGTGCC
>NW_004443973.1:4363555-4365891 GCF_000243295.1 Trichechus manatus latirostris | reverse complement strand
CCAAAGGACTAATGGACCACATGAACCACAGCCTCCACTAAGACCAGAAGAACTATAAGGTCCCTGGCTACCACTGCCGCCAGCCCTGACCCGGACCACAGTAGGAGGCCATAGACAGAGTGGGAGAGAAATGTAGAACAAAATCAAACTCAAAAATAAGACCATACTTACTGATCTGATAGAAACCGGTGGAACCTCTGAGACTATGGTCCTTACACACCCTTCAAACTTGGAACTGAAATTACTCCCAGAGGTAACATTATAGTCATACAATAGACAGATCTATAAAATGAACAATAACACCAGTGAGGAATGTACAACGAAGAACAGTCAACTACATAAGACCTAAAGGGCAGCATTTGCCCAAAAGCAAAGTTCGGTAGGAAAGCTGGGCAAATGGACACAGGGAACCCAGGGAGGAAGGGGATAGGGTGCTGACTCATTCAGGGGTTTGCAGCCAATGTCACGAAACAAGCTTTGTATAAATTGTTGCATGGGAAACTAATTCTCTGTGTAAACTTTTACCTAAACAACAAGAAACTGTTTAAGAAAAAAAAACGTATGTACATATATAGCAGTGTTACTCAAGTAGGATTTGTGGATGTATTCTAGTGCTCTGAGAATTCTACAATAATTCTTAAATTATATATATTTTTTAATTTTAATGAGAATTTCAAAATATTATAGTGTTCTGGAATACCTGAATGACCACATCTTGTAACAGACTTGTGTCACTCAGGTTCAAGGCATTCCTCCAAGGGTAGAGTGTTGTCACATTGTGGGGACTGCAATTAATGCCAAGAAACAAAATGTGGATAAATTGTTGAATGGGAAACTAATTTGCTCTGTAAACTTTCACCCAAACCACAATAAAATGTGAAAAAAGAGAGAGAGAGAGCAACGCAAATTTCTCAGCAGAAGTTCAAACCAGAATGAACTCTTTGGAAGCCCTGCTGGAAACAAACACTAAAGAAGTTCCTGTTTTAAAGGAATCCTAGGGTGAATACTTCTGTAAACTGAATAATTAGATAATGATTTATACTTTGGAAATTCAACTTTGCATAAGTGGCTCAAGCATATATTTGAATTCATGACTACATTGGGTTTCAGATTTTTAATCTTAAGATTTAAGTATTTTTCTCTTTTGAGTTTTAAATAATTCTTGATAATCCATGGAAAATCTTGAAAGTTTGATGCGTTGCTAGTCTTCTGTTTTCTGATTTCTTGACTGGAGGTTATTTATAGGAAAACAAATGTGTTCAACATGTCCACTGATTGAAGAAATGACTAGCTGAGTTTTCTACATAGTAGTATAGAATTTATAAGTGGCAAATGAGGTGATTTAACCCAGAATTACATAGGCAAAGTTTTGTCACATAGTCATCCATGAAGCTTCTATATTTCTATAGCATTTTGCTTTTTCCAGTGTACTGTTACAATGAATGAACTGTCTCTGTTCCAGCCTAAGGCCAACCTTTCCATTTATCACATCCCCTTTCACCTACTCAGGGAGTTTGCTCCTGCAGTTATTGACTCTCAACTGAATTATTCCCACCTATATATACATATGCTTCAATATCTTTATTTAAAATTAAAATTCTTCTCGGGGAAATGGCTGACTTTGTTGTAAGTTAGAAATTGTACAAGGTGATTCTAGAACATCTTGTTATACTAGCTAGCAAGAAAGCTATAAAAAAAAAATACCAGGGTATGTCAAAAGGATTCAAGGGTCAAAATGAAGAGGCTCCCAGTAGGCACAAATGGGGACACTTTGAGCATCAATAATGATAATAACAGCAATGTATGAAACACATCAAATATGTTTAAATCCACAAGTACATTATGTTATTTTAAAAATTGTTCATTATTGGAGGACACTAAAAAACTTATTATTTTGAAAACTTTAAATAAAAGGAATCAAACATTTATTCTTTCCTAAACACCCTGTAACAGTGAGTAGGCAAATAATTGATGAGGGAAATATTCCAGCTAATAAATGAAGCGGGAAGGATGGAATTAGAATGTCACCATTTTGCAATCTCTAATAAATTAATGTACCTAGGCACTGAGCATCAATGCTGCTAACATCATAAAAAGCAAGACAACCAGATATTATGTTCTTGATGGATAAACATACCAACACCTATGAAATAATCTTGCCAAAAAAAATTAAACCTGAATCTGATCAAGCTTTTTTAGTTTAAGGGAAATGCAAAGAAAAGGAACATGTTAAACAAAACCACAGGAATTCAATCAGGAATATCCAGGCTGTAGGAAACTCTACAGGAAAAGCAATCTGGTTCTTAAAAATAAATTGCAAGGGGGAAAAATGTAGA
>NW_004443973.1:4338549-4362421 GCF_000243295.1 Trichechus manatus latirostris | reverse complement strand
CCCAACTCATATGTCCAACTCCACTGCAATGTCTAATAGGCAGAGATCATAAAATTAATAAGGACACAGCAAGACTCCGGATCCAGCTTTTTCTGTTTCACTTACTGCCCCCTACCCCATCCCAGTCTTCTTCATCTCAATTAATGCATCACCATTCCCGCTTCACTCAGGCAAAAAACCTCAAAGTTATCTTTGATCTTTTCCCCCTACTCCACACATTCTCTGTGTAAGCTCTACCTCTTAAATAAAATTCCCACCAGACCACAACAATTTCAGGGTTTTGACCTTTTTCCTCTGGCCTAAAGTGCTCTCACTTCCCATCTTTTCAGAGCAGCTCCTTTTCGACATTCAGATCTCAGTGCAAATGTCCTCTCCCAGGGAGGCCTTCCCTAAATTCCCTATCTAAAGTAGCTACACACCCTGACTACCCCACTTACTCCTGTCATTGCCCCTTCTTTATTTTCTTCTTAACTCTTACCACTACCTGAAATATCACATATTTATTTACTTGTCAGCTTGTTTATTGTTGTGTACTCCCACCAGCTTCATATGAGATTGGCCTTGCCTAATCTGTTCACCCAGTGTGCCCAGGGCCCAGAGCAGTATGTGGTTCTCAGGAGACCCATGTAAGGAAGCCTTGAATGAGCAAGCCTCCGCCACAGCTCTCTAAGCACTTAATAATAAGACCCATGCCTGTTTCAGTCACAAAGGAGCTCCAGTGTCTACAAGAGTATTAGGCACAGTAGATATTGAATTAAAAAATTGCTAATTAAATGAATGAATTAGTGAAGGCCTCCTTAACTTGTAATTTAGTAGTCCATCTCAGCCCTCATTTTCTCCAATGTTTTTTGAGATCTGTACAGTTCTCCCTCAAATACCCATTTTCCTCTCTTTCTTAATGACTTTTTAACTTAAGACTCGCAGATTTTCCCAGTGAGTCTAAACATGATTTAAAGAATAAGTGATTCGGAATTTATATTAAAACCATAAGAAAATATGTGCTCTAATAATCTCTGTATCAAATTTATTTATGTGCTCTGAAATATTTTTATTCCTCTAATAATGAAGTTAAAAAGGGGAAAAACAGTATTTCTAACAAAAGAAAAATTAAAAGGAGTTGCACTATCCTAATTTTCCACTATTTTGTACTATCAATAATTCATAGATACATATTTACTTTCACATTATATTTTTTAAATGCCAAAAACAAAAAAAAAAAAAAAATCAAGCATAATCTCATTATATTAAAAAATTGTATAAGACAAAAATTGGACCTTCAATTTTTGTCTTATACATTGTATCTTATGAGGTTTTTTACCTTTGTGAGTTTCCTATCCACAAATGAAACTCTATTAAATTTTGATAATTAACTTTCCCTAGTTTTTTTGTTTCTATCTATACATATACACATACACATATATATGTACAGCCACATTTTTCTAATAAAAATGGATCATGCTATATACCTATATATATATTGGTCCACAGTTTATTTTCTCACTTAACAATATACTGTGGCCAGCTTTCCAGGCCATTAGATTTACCTCATTATTTTTAAAAGTTGCATTATATTCCATTGTATGAATGAAACACAGTTTCTATATGCATGCTCCTACTGATGGCATTGAGTTTGTTTCAAATTATTTATTATTAAAAAGTCCTTTGTACATATATATTTACATACTTGTGCTCTTATTTTTGTAGGCTAGATTCCTAAAGTTGAGATAGATCTCTTAAGTGGCATGAATACTTTTATGATAATAAACCAAAAAAAAACCCAAACCATTACCATCAAGCCAATTCCGATTTATAACAACCCTATATGATAGAGTAGAACTGCCCTACCGGGTTTCCAAGGCTGTAAATCTTTACAGAAGCAGACTGCCACATCTTTTTCCCTCAAAGCAGCTGGTGGGTTCAAACTGCTAACCTTTCGGCTAGCAGCCAAGCACTTAACCGCTGTGCCAACAGGGCTCCCTTTTACGATAATAGAAACTGTCAAATTCCTTTCCAAAATTCATATACCTATTTCAATTCCCATCAACAATATATGGTATTGCCCTCATTAGCTCAATATGTTATCAGACTTTCACATTTGTGTCAAACTAACAGATTAAAATTATCTTGCAGCTTGAATTTGCATTTATTTAATTATGAGTGAGGTAGAGCATCTTTACATGTATCCCTTGGCCGTTTGTACACTGACAATTTTATATTCATATGTTTGCTTTTTGTATAGATAACTAAAATAGCTGACTAAGCTTTGAGAAGGCTTATTTATAATAGGAGTCCCTGGGTGGCACAAACAGTTAAGCGTTTGACTACTAGCCCAAAAGTTGGTGGTTCAAACCCACCCAGATGCATCTCAGAAGACAGGCCTGGTGATCTGCTTCCAAAAAGTTACAGCCTTGAAAACCCTCTGGAGCAGTTCTACTCTGCACATATGGTGTTGCCATGAGTCAAAATCTACTCCACAACAACAACAACATATATAATAGAGCACATATTTAAAAAAAAAAAAAACCATTACCATTGAGTCGATTCCGACTCATAGCGACCTTATAGGACAGAGTAGAACTGCCCGGTAGAGTTTGCAAGGAGCAACTAGTGGATTCGAACTGCCAACCTTTTGGTTATCAGCCATGGCTCTTAACCACTGCACCACCAGGACTATTGAAAACGGATAAAAGAAAATGCTGAGTCAGATTTAGCTTCAATGTTATATATTAAGCACAAACCCATATCAATAAACATTTATTGGACACTAACTGTGAACTGGTAGAAAAGACCTAGTGATCTGCTCCCGTAAAGATTACAGCCTTGGAAATCCTATGGGGCAGTTCTACTCTGCCCCATAGCGTGGCTATGAGTTGGAATAGACTCAGTGGCACACAACAACAATGAAGCTGGCATTCTGCTAGGCCTTGAGAGGCAAAGGGTAATACGATCCTGTCCTTGAACTTGCAGCATTTCCATTTAACTAACTAAGAATCCTAAGGAGAGAAAAGAAAATATAAAAAATGACCAGCTCAGTAGCACAACACAAAAAATTTTAAACTTGCAAAGATGTTAGGATATAAATCTATAAATTGGACCATCAATGAATATGCTAAAGCAAAGATTCTAATGAGAAAGCGAATGTAGGACTGGGTTTTCATATAATGTGTAAATTGATTGCCAGTTAACATTAAAAACATATCAGGTTTAAATAATAAAAATGTGTTCAGGTTTCAGTAGATGAAAAACAAATTTAATTTCCCTGGTCGGCAGGAGAATATGTATGAAGAGTTGATGTACTGCCTCTCTCACTCTGTAAAACCTCTGCCTGTAGATTCTCTGACAGCTTTACGAATGACTGAGTCCACTGGGAGACTGCGTTTGGTTTCTCAGATGTATTCACTCATAAAGGAGTCATAGTTTGCAATAAAATCACTCCAAATATTAAAATAAAATGAGAATGAGAATCACGTGTGCAATTTTCTGCAAAGCTGAGAAATAGAATGCTCTCACTTTAGACACTTTATTAAGCGCTACAGAACTGAAAATAATTCAGTTCAGGATTTTACACCCAACATCCCAGATGACTGCACAGCTGGTGTGGAAAGGTGTGGCTGCCCTGATTCTGGCACACAATGAAGGTATTTATGAGGCAAAATGCAACTTCCTTTCCCCAAAACTGCTCCCAGATGATAGGTCTAGAGGGATTGGCCATTAAGGATAGCTGCATGTGGGAAGGACTTTCCTGATACAAACTGGATGGTAAAGCTGAGGAGGGGGATGGCCCAGGTAAGGAGCCCCTTCCTTCTCACTCCAGAGCAGCTGTTTTTTTCCATGAGGAGGAGTTTCTTTTTCTTTTCCAAGAAGCCTTGATATCATCAGGCACAGTGTGGCCACCAAGGTCTAGATTGGATGAGTTTGAGCAAGGAGACAGGAGAGGACACTAGTTTCAAGTGGTCAGCCTGGAGCTCTACCAGTGAGATAGTAAATGCTATCAGTTCCTCCTACTGATTATATATATATATATATATATATGTACAAACCAAAAACCAAACTCATTGCCATCAAGTCAATTCCAACTCATAGAGACCCTATACGACTGCCACATGTTGTTTCCAAGGAGCAGCTGGTGGATTTGAACTGCCAACTTTTTGGTTAGCAGCCAAATGCTTAACCATTATGCCACCAGGGCCCCATATATATATGTTTGTGAGTGCATACACATATATGATCTGTAGGAGGATCTTATATATATAAAAATTCTTTTACACTCCCCATTCTCCCGTTCCCCCATCCCTAGTAACCAATCACTCATCTTTTCTCTTGATGGATTTGTCTATTGTAGATATTTTATACATATGATCTCACTTGGCATAATGTTTTCAAAGTTCATTCATGTGGGGGCATGTATCAGAACTTCATTTCTCTTTATGAATGAAAAATATTCCATTGTGTGTATATACCACATTTTGTTTATCCATTCCTCCACTGATGGGCACTTGGGTTGTTTCCACATTTTGTTTCCACGTTGTGAATAGTGCTGCAATGAACACTGGTGTATGTCTTAGTTATCTAATGCTGCTATAACAGAAATACCACAAGTGGGTGGCTTTAACAAACAGAAATTTATTTTCTCACAGTTTAGGAGGCTGGAAGTCTGAATTCAGAACACTGGCTCTAGGGGAAGGCTTTCTCTGTCCACTCTGGGGGAAAATCCTTGTCTCTTTCAGCTTCTCTTCCTTAGTTCCTTGCTGATCTCCACGTGGCATCAATCTTTCTCCATTTGTGGTTGCTTGCTTCTGTGCCTAAGCCACTCCCTTTATATCTCAAAAGTGATTGGCTTAAAACACACCCTGCACTGATATAGCCTCATTAACATTACAAAGAAAACGTGCAGTGCAGTGGGTTTCTCTTACATATTGCCTTTCTGGCCTTGGGTTTATAATTCTCCCAAAATGATTGACTAGGCCACAGTCTTGCAAAGGAATTAGTTAGTCTATTATGTAAATAGGGTGTGTAAAACTGCCCAATAGGATTAAATGACCTTGTGGGAATTGGTCAATTCCTATTCTGGTCTATCATGGGGGGTTGGTCAGTTCATGGTCCTGGTGGGAGGGCCATGCCTTGAAATTGACAAGGAGTAGGTTTATATAAGGACCAATCCCATAGAGGTTGAGGGGGACCTCACTACCATAAAGAAGAGCCTGAAGCAGAGCTTATCCTTTGGATCTGGGGTCCCCGTGTAGAGAACCTCCTAGAAATAGGAGAGAGAGAGCTGTAATACTGGAGATAGTACAAGATGGTGAGAAATGGTGGTAACCATAGCAGAGCCCAGCAGCAGAGAAATGACGGTAGCAGCATGAACCGCAAGAACCATGGGACTAGTAGACGACTGCGGCCGGCTTGCCGACTCATGGAGTGAGAGACAGCTGAGCGCCTTTGGGCAGGAGACTTGCTGGTCAAGTGGAGTGCCTCTGGGCACTTATTGGTGGAGCTAAAGAACTATAACACTTGCTCAAGCAGGGCACAGCTAAGAGAACTGACAGAAGCCCCAGAGGTGGGCATGGCCACGAGAAGGCCAACCTCTGGGCAGGGCTGAGAAGAAGCTGAAAGCTGTCTTGGTTGAAAGTGGTCCTGACTGAAGAACTTTATCCAGTCTCCTGAGTTGTATCCTGTTACTTCCAAGTTGATCCTCATCCTGAGTTGTAGCCTGTTAAAATTCATTGCCATTGAGTTGATTCTGACTCATAGCAACAATTTATGGCAAGGGTAGATCTGCCCCATAGGGTTTCCAAGGCTGTAAATCTTTATGGAAGCAGACTGCCACATCTTTCTCCTGTGTAGCTGCTGGGGAGTTTGAACCACTGACCTTTGGGTAGCAGACAAGTGCTTTAACTACTGCGCCACCTGGGCTCCTCCCAGATGGGATTACATGCACATGTATAGGGATTAGGATTTACAACACATATTTTGGGGGGACACATTTCAATCCATAACAGTGTACATTTTATCCCAGAATTTTCCATCCCAGAGCAACCCCAGAGCTCTGTGCTTCAGTAGACCCTTTTAAGGTGGGAGAGAAAGCAGAGTATGAGTTCTAGTCTGGGGCATTTCTGTGGCATGTTGTGCTTAGGGTCTCAGCAGTACCTCATTGGTTCCATGGCAGTCTCAAGACTATTTTAGGAACTGGGCTTTTCTCTAGAGCCCATTACAGATGGACTGAGAAGTCGGGCCTGAGGTAAACATTTATGTGGCCATTTTGGCATTCTGATTCCAGTGCAATTCTAGTTCCAGACTTGATTCTAACAGGCTGACCTAAGGTCTACATCAAACTCTCAACTAATGGTGGAAATGATTGTAATTTGGAAGATCAGTAGAAACTCCCCACGATATACATCCAAGGACTGTGTGCCCTGTACTGGCAGACTGCATAAGGAACCCTGCGGAAAATCACTCTTTAGGGTACAGTGGGATACAATGAACAAAACATAGGGTTTGGAGTCAGATAGACCTTGTAACTTACTGCTGTGTGTACTTGGCATATCCCTGTCTAGGCCTCTGTCTCTTCATGTGGGTCCAGGAAAGCCACCAATATCACCTGGGCTCACCTCAACACAATTAACTAAGAGTATCTGGGGCTGGGTCATGAACACTGGTAATTTTTAAAACTTCCTAGGTAATGCTGATATACAATCAGAATTGAGAAATTTGGGGATAAGCAATGTCAGGGTTCAGGAGGTTAAGCCAGAGCAGGTAAGTTATGAAAGAGACCATCTTGTCAATGGCCAGGTAGAAACCTCAGGGAGACCTAGTGTCTCATGCCTGGGACTTAGCACTGAAAGTCAATGGCAGGAAAGTCGTCACTGACAGCCTGGGTCACTAAGGTCGGTGAGGGACAAACAGCAGCACTGACATGGTACTGAATCAGAGTTATTTATATGGTGTTCTTTCCCAACACTCTGTGTAGGACAAAATTGGTCCTGATAATGGGACAAAGTTAAACTTGCAGGGAGAGGGGAGAAGTGGGGCACCTGACAGGTAATTCAGGAAATCAACCAGAAGACTGTTATTGCCCCTAATCTGCTTTGTTTTGTTAACTTCTCAACACCATATACAGAGAAACCCTGTGAAATCTCAACTCTTAACCCCTTGGGTAAACTCCCACTCTGAACATCAGTCTGAGAGATGTTTGAGAGCCTGTAAGCCTTGCATAAGTCTGACAGAGCAGTCTATCGATCTATTTCCAGTGCAGAGTGGGTTGCAGGGAAAAGTTGAGCAAGGGTGCGTGGGTGAGGGGTGAGGGCGTATATGAATAGATGCTGATTCTATTCATTTCATTCTCAGAGGGAACCACCTCTGACCTTGTCCCCAGCTTTGGGAATACCCTCTCATTGAAATGGGTGCATACCTAGCACTGCTTTTGGCCTCCCTTCTGTTAAAAAATGGTATTAATACATTAATACTGTTGAAGCAAAGTATCAGCACTTTTATTTGGAAAGCAGATTTCAGCAATCTTGTTAGTAAAGAAAAAAACACAGAGTTTTCGTTTTACCTTTCACATCTGTCTACTCTAAGATGGGCCTGTTTCTCCCCAGTGTGACGACTGCATTTGGTGTTCCCTGTGAGCTCGCCTCTACTCAGGCTGCATCTGTGAGAAGATGTAGCTCCTTGGGACACCTTGTGAGGGCAGCATGAAAGTGGGAAGGAGGGTTTCCACCAACAACAGTTCCTAACAGCAGCTCGAGCACAGATGGTAAGCGTTTTACCTCTCCTATTTTAATGGAATTATTAAGAACAACTGCAACACTTTCTTCAAACAGTCTGAGTGGAAAAATTAAAAAGGTTATACATAACTCTGAAAGTCCTGGTATAAGAACATAGGGACTGTCTCTTTCCTGTACCTTCACAGTTACGTTTATACATAAATGAGGTTTAACTTAGTCCTGTACTCAGTGATGAAGTGAGGCCACACCACAAAGGCTGGTCCAGTTACAAGGGCTAGCCGAAGGCTTGACTCAGCCCTGTAAGATTGCTTTCTCCTTGTTTTATTGTGGAACCAGCAAACAAGCTGTGCAAAGGGCATCCTCAAGATGAAGAATACACGATGGTGTGAATGGGCTTGCTCCCAAAATTTAGAGTCCTGGCAGCCCAGACAGAGTGACGAATTCACCATGTCAGAAGATCACAAAAGACATATACAAAGAGGATACAGTGGATGGGGACTGCACAGGCCCAGCAAACTATTTCATCTGGACCTAATGTCTAGGTTCCAGGTTCAAGATTTCTTGATGCATCACAATTACATAATCTCCTCATTTTCTTGTTGAGCCACATGGGCTCCTTGAGATTTCAGCACCACTGGCCAGGTCATGGCCAAAAAACAAATAATATAACAAACTCAAAATTCTCACCATTTCCACTGAAGGCATTCTAAGATGTAAAGTAGCAATCTGTCACAGTAATGTCTCCATGTAGTGACCATTTTCACAATGTTCAGGGTGAAGCTAATACAGAGATTTGATTTAGAGATTTGTCTTGATAAGCTGAACTCTATGGTTGTTCTGAGACCTATTTCATCCATTGACCCAGCCACCCTGCTTCCAGTCTATACTATAAAGTGCACTTCTCAAGTGATTGAAATAATCATGTCTTGTAGATGAAGTCATGGCTAATACTGGATAACACCTACAATTAACTAATTCTTATTATACACCCTACAATTCTTATTATACACCCTACCTTCTTTTCTAGATTCCATGCAGACTCTGACTTTTGTGTAGCTTCCTACATTATCCTGAATCAAGACTTCACTGAGTGGTTTTGATATTTTTAACTTATCTCTTAGATTGTAGCCACCCATATTCATTCATTCATTTACTCTTTCAAGAAACATGTATTAAGTGTCTATTATCTATCTATCAAGCGCTATTCTTGGTACTTGTTCTAAGTACAGAAATAAAAGACACTGTTTTTACCTTCAAGGTGTTCACATTCTAGTTGGGAAGGTAGGTAAGTAAATCCCCTCATAGAGATCTGTAAATGTTTCCAAAATCAGCTATACAATATACTATTTTTAAATTATCATCATGTTAGATAGTGTTGTCTCCAGTCTCCAAGATGGTACCCAATGATTGTTACCTCCTGGTCTTCACGCCCTTATATTGTCTCCTCCCATATTAAATCAGTGCCAGCCTGTGTGACCAATGTAATATAGTAGAAGAGATGGTGGATGACTTCTGAAGTCACAGAAGGCATCACAGCTTCCATCTGGGTCTCTTAGACTGCTCATCAGCCAACCAAATGATATGAAGACACTAAAATGGCCCATGGAGAGACTACTTACAAAGAACTGAGGCTCTCCTTGCTATAGCCAGCACCAACTTACCAGCCCCATGAATGGTCATCTTGGAAGCTAATCCTCCAGCCCCAGTCAAACCTTCAGATGACTGCAGCTTTGGCCAACATTTCACTGCAATTTGATGAGCGATTCCAAGCCAGAAGTGGCCAGTTGAATCAATCCCAAATTCCTCATCCACAGACACCATGAGAGCTAATAAATGATCATTGTGGTTTTAAGCAAGTAAGTTTTGGGACAATTTGTTACACCACCACCACCCACTGCCATCGAGTCGATTTCTGACTCATAGTGATCCCATAGGGTTTCCAAAGCTGTAAATCTCTACGGAAGCAGACTACCACATCTTCCTCTTGCAGAGCCACTGGTGGTTTCTAACCACCAAGCTTTTGGTTAGCAGTCGAATGTTTTAACCATTGCACCACCAGGGCTCCTTATTTGTTACACAGCATTAGATAATTAATAAAGATAGTCTATGCTTTTGTCCTTCAGTATGAGTTTTTCTTCTGCCTGGAATCCCTCTGTACATGGCCTCCCCACTTTGTATCTTCTTCATCTTTTAAGGAACAACAAAAAAAACACCTCTTCCAACAATGCTTTTCTTAATTATAGCAATCTGATATCTGCACCAGTTACATGGTACATCACAAGTATTATAGTTACTTGTCTATTTTTCATAACTATTTCTAGGTTACAAGTAATCTAAGGGCAGCCTATATTATATTCAGACTTTATGATATCACAGCACTATCCTAGGCTCTTCTACATTATATATATGTGATAAATATTTGTTAAATGAATGATATGGCTGATCATTGGTAGCTAATAGTGAGTACGCAAGTATGCTATATTAATTTTTACATTTATATGTTTCATTTCCACCACTTATCTGTCAGTTTGTCATACTGTGTGCTTTGTACATTGCTGTGATGCAGGAAGCTATACCACCAGTATTTCAAATAGCACCCATGGTGGACAGGTTTCAGCAGAGCTTCCAGACTAAGACAGACTAGGAAGAAGGACATGGCGATCTGCTTCTTAAAAAATTGGTCAGTGAAAACCTTATAAATAGCAGCGGAACACTCTCTGATATAGTGCTGTAAGATGAGCCCCTCAGGTCGAAGGCACTCAAAATATGACTGGGGAAGAGCTGTCTCCTCAAAGTAGAGTCGACCTTAATGGATGCAGTCAAGCTGTCAGGACCTTCATTTGCTGATGTGGCACAACTAAAAATCAGAAGAAACAGCTGCAAACATCCATTAATATTCAGAATGTGGAATGTATGAGGTATGAATCCAGGAAAATTGGAAGATGTCAAAAGAGAAATGGAATGCATAAAGATCGATATCCTAGGCATTAGTGAGCTGAAATGGACTGGTATTGGCCATTTTGAATCACAAAATCCTATGGTCCACTGTGCTGGGAATGACAAATTGAAGAGGAGTGGCACAGCATTTATTGTCAAAAAGAACATTTCAAGATCTATCCTGAAGAACAAGGCTGTCAGTGATAATAATATAATATCCATAGGCCTACAAGAAAGACCAGTTAATACGACTATTGTTCAAATTTACACACCACCCACTAATGCTAATGATGAAGAAATTGAAGATTTTTACTAACTTCTGCAGTCTGAAATTGACTGAACATGCAATCAGGATAATTACTGGTGGTTGGGATTTAAAAGTTGGAAACAAAGAAGAATCGTTAGTTAGAAGATACAGCCTTGGTAATAAAAAACGACCCCAGAGATCACATGATCGAATTTTGCAAGACCGACTACTTCTTCATTGCAAATATCTTTTTTCCACAATATAAACGGCGACTGGACCTCACTGGATGGAAAACTCAGGAATCAAATCGACTACATTTGTGGAAAGAGGCAATGGAAAAGCTCAATATCATCTGTCAGAAAAAGGCCAGGGGCTGACTGCGGAACAGACCATCAATTGCTCATATGCAAGTTCGAGTTGATGCTGAAGAAAATTAAAACAAGTCCGCGAGAGCCAAAGTACAACCTTGAGGATATCCCACCTGCATTTACAGACCACCTCAAAAATAGATTTGACTTGTTGAACACTAATGACCGAAGACCAGAGGAGTTGTGGGATGACAACAAAGACATCATACATAAAGAAAGTAAAAGGTCATTTAAAAGATAGGAAAGAAAGAAAAGACCAAAATGGATGTCACAAGAGTCTCTGAAACTTGCTCTTGAATGAAGAGTAACTAAAAAGAAATGACGTAAAAGAGTTGAACAGAAGATTTCAAAGGGCAGCTCTAGAAGACAAAGTAAAGTATTATAATGACACGTGCAAAGACTTGGAGTTAGAAAACCGAAAGGGAAGAACACACTTGGCATTTCTCAAGCTGAAGGAGCTGAAGGAAAAATTCAAGGCTTGCGTTGCGATAGTGAAGGATTCTACGAGGAAAATTTTAAACGACGAAGGAAGCAGCAAAAGAAGATGGAACGAATACACAGAGTCACTATACCAAAAAGAATTGGTTGACGTTCAGCCATTTCAGGAGGTAGTATATGATCAAGAACCAATGGTATTGAAAGAAGAAGTCCAAGCTGCACTGAAGGCATTGGCAAAAAACAAAGCTCCAGGGATTGATGGAATACCAATTGAGATGTTTCAAGAAACAGATGCAACGCTGGAAGCACTTACTCATCTATGCCAAGAAATTTGAAAGATAGCTACCTGGTCAACTGACTGGAAGAGATCCATATTTGTGCCCATTCCAAAGAAAGGTGATGCAACAGAATGCGGCAGTTATCAAACCATATCATTAATACCACACGCAAGTAAAATTTTGCTGAAGATAATGCAAAAACATTTGCAGGAGTACAAGGAGCTTCCAGAAATTCAACCTGGATTCAGAAGAGGATGTGGAATGAGGGATATCATTGTTGATGTCAGATGGATATTAGCTGAAAGTAGAGAATACCAGAAAGATGTTTACCTGTGTTTTATTGACTATAACAAATTATGGATAACATTGCGGAGAATGGGAATTCCAGAACACTTAATTGTGCTCATCCACCCGTAAGTAGATCAAGAAGCAGTTATTCAAACAGAACAAGGGGATACTGCATGGTTTAGAACCAGGAAAAGTGTGCATTAGGGTTGTATCATTTCACCATACTTATTCAGTCTGTATGCTGATCAAATAATCCGAGAAGCTGGACTATATGAAGAAGAACGGGGCATCAGGATTGGAAGAAGACCCATCAACAACCTGTGTTATGCAGATGACACAACCCTGCTTGCTGAAAGTGAAGAGGACTTGAAGTGCTTACTGATGAAGATCAAAGACAACAGTCTTCAGTATGGATTACACCTCAAAATAAAGAAAACAAAAATCCTCACAACTGGACCAATAAGCAATATCATGATAAAAAGAGAAAAGATTGAAGTTGTTAAGGATTTCATTTTACTTGGATCCACAATCAAGCAGCAGTCAGGAAATCAAACAATGTATTGCACTGGGCAAATCTGCTGCAAAAGACCTCTTTAAAGCGTTAAAAAGCAAAGATGTCACCTTGAGGACTAAGGTGCACCTGACCCAGGCCATAGTATTTTCATTTGGCTCATATGCATGCGAAAGCTGGACAATGAATAAGGAAGACTGAAGAAGAATTGATGCCTTTGAGTTATGGTGTTGGTGAAGAATATTGAATATCCTATGGACTGTCAGAAGAATGAACAAATTTGTCTTGGAAGAAGTACAGCTAGGATGCTCCTTAGCAGCGAGGATGGTGAGACTTGGTCTCACATATGTTGGACATGTTATCAGGAGGGACCAGTCCCTGGAGAAGGACATCATGCTTGGTAAAGCAGAGTCAGCAGAAAAGAGGAAGACCTTCAATGAGATGGATTGACACAGTGGCTGCAGCAATAAGCTGAAACACAGCAAGGACTGTGAGAATGGTGAGGGACTGGGCAGTGTTTCGTTCTATTGTCCATAGGGTCGCTATGAGTTGGAAGGGACTCAACAGCACCTAATAACAACGTGTTTCATTTCGAAGACTCCTTTGTCTTTTATATGTATTTTTCTTGTATCACAATTAGACTTGGGCATACACTTCATTTATTATATCTTCTCTGTCTGCCTACAGCATCTAATATATTGCTGGATACTCAATGTTTGCTCAATAAAGGTTGACTGACTAAGCATTTAATACCTTACAACAGAAATTCAATAAATGTAGTCCTAGTGATCTGCAAAAGTAATGTTTCTCTGTGTGTGTCTAATGGATTACCAAGGAGTATTTTAGAGCCAGGATTGTAGAATCAATTGTCAATGTCAAACCCAAGGACACAACTATCACCTAAAAGGGACTCCCCCAGAGAAAGAAAATACCCCTCCCTGCACTGAGTCCATAAAAAACTGGACTCCTTAGATTAAAAGGACTCCCTGTGATCCCCACATCCACCCTGAAATCAAAGATTTCCCTCTTGGAGAGAGAATATCCCATCCCAGATCAGGGAACGGTCAGGGCTTAAAAGTTGATACTAGTGATGAATATGTCTAAGATGCCTCGGATGAAAGACAGGACTTCACTGTGACTTCCTGTCACAGCAACAATCCTCACAAGGTCCAGCTACTGTCTACTCCATGGCTCAGTGCTGATTCTGCTCACCAAGGAGGCTCCCTGTATCTTGCTCCTGAAACTGCTCCTCTGCATACTCTCTTAACCGTTCTTCTTTAACCTCTCATGTACAAAACCCTTAGCTCCAGCCTATGACCAGTTTATTTCCCTTCATCTGTGCCACATCTTAACCTTGACTCATTGTTCTATGTCTCCTGAATGAATTTCCTTTCATCTAATCAAGGACCATTTATGAGCTTATGTTTAATTAAGTCCTTCGCAGTTTCCAAAATAGTTTTATTAATTGGGGAGTGTTATGGATTGAATTGTGTCTCCCAAAAATGTATGTCAGTTTGGCTAGGCCATGATTCCCAGGTACTGTGTCATTGTCCACCATTTTGTCATCTGATGTGATTTTCCTATGTGTTGTAAATCCTACTTCTATGATGTTAATGAGGCAGGGTTAGAGGCAGTTATGTTAATGAGGCAGGACTCAATCTACAAGATTAGGTTGTGTTTTAAGTCAATCTCTTTTGAGATGTAAAAGAGAGAAGTCAGCAAAGAGTCAGGGGAACCTCATACTACCACAAACAAGAGCCAGGAGAATGGCACATCCTTTGGGCCCTGGGTCCCTGTGCTGAGAAGCTCCTCTAACAGGGAAGATTGGTGACAAGGACCTTCCTCCAGAGGCGACAGAGAGAGAAAGCCTTCCCCTGGAGCTTGCACCCTGAATTTGGACTTCTAGCCTCCTAGACTGTGAGAGAATGAATTTCTCTTTGTTAAAGCCATCCACTTGAGGTATTTCTGTTATAGCAGTATTAGATAAATAAGACAGGGAGTAAACACTGATATTATCCAAAATCTTAAAAGAAGAATCAAGTAATTTTTAAAAGAAAGTGGCCTGAGTTCTGATTATAAAATTACTCCTTTCAAAAATGCTTCTTTATGATATTTGGTATATTCAGGGTAATAGAAACGATATTTTTTGTCAAATGAGGGAAAAATAGAAAAGTGGAAAGAATATAATGAATATTCAAGTCTTATAATATACTAACATTTACCATTTGGATTTTCAATAATTTAAAAGAGAACTAAAATAGGCTATTATTATTTAACATATTTGCCTCTGGATTATTTATCAGAGATGTAAATGCCCCTAATTCAATAATGTTTCTCTTGTAGGTATATTAATCACTTCACTGTTAATGGCTTTTTACGTTTGTATTCAACTGTATATTTGTTATTATGAGAACAATAAATATAGTTTTATGAAAGAAAGAGACAAAATTACACGAAATGGGAATATATCTAAGGGGAATGGAATAAAGTAAAATTATTAACAGAAACAGAGCTTTAGAAAACAAATTGATCTTTAAATTAACATTATGGTACAGAAGGTTTTTTTAAAAAATTGTATACCCTAAAAAGAGTTAAAATGATGCATGAGTGTCTTTTGGCTCTGAAACTTACTTATATTTAATAATTTAAATAGCCTGAAAACTCCTTGGTATTTTATTGTAAAGTTCAATAAAGAATAGCAAGTAAAGCATGATCATCATAATCCTCAAACGGTATTTATTAACGTCCTTTGAAGCCATATCAAGTACACAAATATCAACACAGAAAGACATTAAAAACTGACCCTTGTGTTTCTTCTATGTTTGTTCTCATCCGTGTTTTCATTTATAACATTTTTTATCACTACAACCACATTTATACAGCACTTACTGAAGGCCAAAAATTGTACTAAAACAAAAAAACAAAAAACAGAAAAAACCAAACCGGTTGCCGTTGTGTCAATTCCTACTCATAGTGACCCTATAGGACAGAGTAGAACTGCCCCACAGGGTTTCCAAGGAGCGGCTGGTGTGTTCAAACTGCCGACCTTTTCGTTAGCAGCCGAGCTCTTAACCACTGTGCCACCAGGGTCCAAAATTGTACTAATCACTCTAAAACTCATTTAACATTCCCAAAAAATCTATGGCTAGGTACTCACTATGCTGCTTTGGGTCGTTCAATAATTTGTTCTAGATTACACAGTTAGGACTAAAATACTAATTAAAATCAGACCTGTGTGACTCCAAAGCCTAAGTTATTACTCATTCTTCTAAGTCTTTGAGGGTCTTAAGTCCCATCTCCTTCAAAGGACCTGCCCACTACTCCAGCCCACTGTAATCTCTTTTCTAAATCAAAGGCTTTGTCATACATACCATAGTTTGATTATATACTCCTTCATGTGGTTGTTTACGTGTTTGAAGTACGTAACTTATTTCCCAACTAGAATGAAAACTTTGTGAAGACAGAGTCATGCTAATATGTTCCATATACTCTCTCAATTTACCAACCCACTATCTCATAAGTATTCCATAACTACTAGACAAATTGAATTGACAGTGACCATTTAAAATGAGTCTTGATGCTTAATAAAGTATTTAGCATACTTATCCTAAAAACCAGTTGCTGTGGAGTCGTCTCTGACTCATGGAGACGCCATGTGTGTGAACGTAGAACTGTGCTCCATAGAGTTTTCAATGGTTGATTTTTCAAAAGTAGGTTGCCAGGACTTTGTTCTGAGGTACCTCTGGATGGCTTGAACCTTCAACTTTTCAGTTAGCAGCTGAGCACTTTAACCTTTTACACCACCCAGGGACTCCACACTTATCCTAGCTTTTGTGCTAAGTACTTTACACATACTGTCTCATTTAATGGAGGTGACCTGTGAAGTAAGCTTCATCCTGCCCATTTCACACATGAGGAAAGGGGAGAAAAGTTAAATAATTTGACCAAATTCACAAAGATAACTAGTGGCCATCTGGAATTCAAATCAAAATTGTCTAAATAAAATCTGCATTCTTATCACGTACTATACTCTCACATTAAGACTTGGTTAAACAACCTATTGCCATCGAGTCAATTAAGATAAGTGATGTTAGCAAAATAATTTTTGCTGCTGGGTAGAGTGAATAAGAATTGGTTGAATAGAACATACATCATTATTATATATTATACACATACATACTACAAAAACCTGTTGCTGTCAAGTCGATTCCGACTCAGAGCGACCATATAGGTCAGAGCAGAACTGCCCCACAGGGTTTCCAAGGCTGTAATCTTTATGGAAGCAGACTGCCACATCTTTCTCCTGCTGAGTGGCTGGTGGGTTCAAACGCCGACATTTCGGTTAGCAGCCAAGCACTATATATATATATGAGAGTGAATTTCCCATCCCAGGCCAGAGAACTGTCAGGGCCTAAGGGTCGATACTAGTGATGCGGCTGAGGACTGTTCAGACTGCCGATGATGAAAGGCAGGGCTCCACTGTGACTTCCTGTCACAGCAACAATTCCCACAAGCTCCAGCTACTGTCTACTCCAAGGTTCAGTGCTGATTCTGCTCACCAAGGAGGCTCCCTGCATTATATATTGTACATTATATACATATAAAGGAGCCCTGGTGGTGCAGTGGTTAAAGCACTCGGCTGCTAACCAATAAAGTTCAGCCATTTGAACCCACCAGCTGCTCTGAGGGAGAAAGACGTGGCAGTCTGTTTCTGTAAAGATTTACAGCCTTGGAAACCCTATGGGACAGTTCTACTCTGTCCTATAGGGACACTGGGAGTCAGAATCAACTCAAGGGCAGTGGATTTTTTTTGTTTTTGGTTTTCTGATATATACATATATACTATATAAACCAAAAAACCCATTGCCATCGAGTAGATTCCAACTCACATTGTTTATATATATATATATGTATATATAATTGTTACATACATGAGACTCGAGTCCCTGGGTGGCACAAACAGGGACAAAATGTTGACAGTTCAAACCAACCCACAGATGCCTCGAAAGACAGGCCTGGCAATCTGCTTCCAAAAGGTCACAGCCTTGGAAAAACCCTATGGAGCAGTTCCACTATGCACACATGGGGTCATCATGCGTCGGGACTGACTGGATGGCAACTAACAACGTACACGGGACTGAATATTAGGTATATCATGCACTTAGTATGTGCTTGGGATACGACTAACAGATAATAATAATCTGGAGTGGGGGTGGGGAGGAAATGGGTCACAGAGAGTCTTTCTAGATGTAAAACTCAGTTAGGGGAGATAAAATTGAATTCAGTCAAGAATATTATCTGTAATGCTTCTACTACTGAAGCCTGATGTTTAAATAGCCTATGATTTCATGTAGGATTGCCAATCATTTCTATTGGAGAAATGAAGTTGCTTGTATTTGATTTCTACAACTTGACTTTTTCAGAAGACTTAGCTTTAATATAACTTAAGGTGTTGCACAGTCCATTGTTACTGCATTGTTAAAAAGAACAACTTTGAATGTTCTCTTTTGACCATAAATCTTTTGGGAAATATCACACACTCTTCCTTCCTCAAGTTTGTATTATATTAAATATTTTATTCTTTCCCGGGGTCAGCCTAGAATCATACCATCACTTCTTCTTGTTTTGTCCTTTTCTGATAGATGATTCACCCAAAAGAGGTTCAATCAAAAGACATCCCAGGGTTCAAGGACTAGAAGGCAGGAGGAGACAGGAAAGCTGTAATAGGGAACCCAAGGTTGAGAAAGGACAGTGTTGACATGTCCTAGCGTTGTTAACCACTGTCATAAAACAATGTGTACTGTTTAATGAGAATCTATTTGTTCTGTAAACCTTCATCTAAAGTACAATTAAAAAAAAAAAAGGAAAAAAAGACGTCCCAGGGCAGCAAGAGATATGAAGAGTGCTCAGAGATAAAGGACTGATCCCCAGTGTTATTTCTGACAAACTGGCTTCACTCGGCACTGATGCTCTGCTATGCTGTCTCAACAGCTTTGCCAAAGATAGACACAAATGGATTGGCAATACCTTTACTTGCTGGGAAGAAATGCTTTTGATAGTTTGCAAGGTGGTCATATCAATAGTTAATAGAATCATCAACATCTAGGAGCAAAATTGATTTTAATAAAAACAAAACTGGAAAAAGACAATAGATATTTCTTTTGGCTTTTTTTTTTTTTTTTTTAATCGTATTTAACTATATATCCCTGCATGACACCAATTCTCAACGGTTAATATATTTGGCTAACAAAGCAAAAATACAGTCCCATAAATAGGATCATTAACGACGAAGAATTGGAGATACAGTAGGAGGTAAATGAATTGATGCAGAATGAAATACAGCTGAGCAAGGCAGAAATAAGAAAGGAGAACAATAGTCTAACACCATAGATGAAAATTATCTCAATTCTGAGAGGGGAGAAAAAAAAATTACTGCCCCAGAGAACTGACCAGAACAATACATGTTATGCTCATTTCATCGTTATCTGTAATGGCAAAGAATTAGGATCAATACAAATGACTAGCGATTATGGTTTATTCATGTGAAAGAACACTATGCAGCCATAAAAAAAGGATTGCAGAGGTATATTTAAGGAGCTGAGAAATCATTCATTAAATACTGTAAAGAAATAAAAACCAGGTTACAAAACGGTATACGGTATAATGTAAATTAGATAAAAAACACACAGAGATACTTAAATATACACACATATATTACAGATGGGAAAGATACGCAACAAAATGTTATCAATACTTAGCTTTTGGTTATGAGCTTATGGGATATTTTAACATTCTTCTCTGTACTTTTGAAGTTGCAAAAGTGTATTTCTCAAATTTTCTATAAGTAACATGTATTATTTTTCAATCAGAAAATAAAAACAATAAACTGTACTTTCATAAAAGAAAAATTTCTATTTCTGGCAATAAAGCTATGCATCCTCTTTTGCTGAAAACAAGAAATTCTCAGTTAAAATCTAAAGAAAACAAACAAAACCCCTCTTTTAAAAACATATTGCCAAGCTGGTAGAGAAAACGCACAAGCCTAAAATCAAAGTAAAAGTGGAAATCTAGGGAGGTAAGAAATTACTCAAAATGTCTTTCACTATAAAGGATATGAATTGAACTTGAGTTTTCACAGTCATATAGAACGTAAGCAGTGGCGTAATGAAGCTGGCTCTTACAAGCCCTTGACAGCTAATTGTACACATTTCCTCCCAAATTCACATTCAGTAACATCACTTTGGTAGCTTGAAATCAGCCATGTGAGTATTTACAATACAGAGATTGGCAAATACTACAAATTAAGATTATTTTATTTTTCACAAGGCCAATTCTTAAACACTTACCAATACACTACCAAGCATAAAGTTTAGGAGACAAATCATAGGGTCTATCAAAGAGAGAGAGTCCAGTCGTAGACCCCACATAAAGCTGGAACTCAGAACAGCTGCATGTTTAGTACAAGAAAGAAGCAGAAATAAGCCTGTTCCATAGAAGAAATCATCAAGGAAGCAAACCTGATGCTGGGTAGAGGAAAAAAAAAAGATCTTCCCTGAAAATTTAACCACAAGCTCACCCTCATGAAAGTTTTAGGACCTGTAACTCATACTACTTATGTGGTCCACAAAACTTTTTTTGAAAGTGGTTCCAGTTGATAGTATACCCAGGCTCCTTGCAAATTTAAACACAAATCTTGTGGAAACACACTGGCAACCTGGCCTCAAAAATTAGTCCAAATAAGGAATATGAACTTAGACAAAAAATGAAAAAAATACCCAGAAAATATAACAGTTTGAGTAAGAAGGAACAGACAACAAAATAAGATCTGCAAAACTTTTAAATATTAAGACAGGCACAAAACAGAAAACAAGTTTAATACATTTAAGGAGATAAAATACAGAATCGTAAATAAGAGAAAGGAGCAAGAGTCTATTAGAATGATTTTAAAAAGCAGACTTAAGAAAAACAAATAGAACTTCAGGCAATAAAAAATAAAGTAATAGAAATTTAAAAACTTAGTGGACAAATTAAACAGACTATTAGACACAACTGAAGAGAGAATTAGATCAGTCAGAAAGCATTATCTAAGGAAATTACCCAGAACGTAGCAAAATGAGACGAAGAGAAAATACTTAAAGAGGTTAAGAGCTGTTGTAGAATGATTGTGGACACATATGTTGTAAAGCTATAAATGAAAGCATGGGAACAATAAACATTAAATTCAGGATAATGGTTATCTGTGGGGTGGAGAGAATTATGAAATCACATGGAGCATACAGGAGTTCAAAGATACTAGTCATATCTTATTTTTTTAACACAGATGGTGGGTACCCAGTTCCTTTTAATTGCTATTCTTTATGCTGTAGACATATATTATAAACACTCTTTTGCATATTGTCAATATTTAATAAAAAGCATTTAAAAAGTAGCCTGAAAGAAAATACTCCACAGTGTTAACTATACTTGCATTTGAATCATTAGACTATGGGTATTCTTATTTTTCCATCTTTTCTGATATTTTCAGATTTTTTTTCATGAGGAGGTATTAATTTTACTATGAAAATGTAAGAATAAACACACTTTTAAAAAAAGGAAGCATATCTTTTCCCAACATGATAAATTTCTTTGCATAAAATAGCAAACTCAGTTGATCCTGTTGTGTAGGATATTTTTTATTTACAGAGAAATAGACAAGTCTAAAAGCTACATACTGAAGTTGGGAGGCTTTGAGTTCTGTTTTTCCTCTGGTGAGCAAAAAAAAAAAAAAACCAGTATATCCAGTTTCCAATGAATTAAGGAAGCCTTTTAAATGCTCTTTGGAATTTATGTTTCTTAATTATATTTAACAACAAATTAATTAGGGATCTGGGACTAGTAAAATTATAATAAGACTGCTGAGATTTAAATTTGTTTCAAACTGAGTATGTGGCAAAGATAAGATTGATTTAATTTTTGTTTTAATGTGTTTATCAAAAATGGGGTTAAGTAAGTCCTGTTGGTAAGAGAAGCACTGAGACTTGTAGGTTTTTAAATACAGAATTGCTTTGGCTTCAAAACATTTTTAATAACTAGTTTAATAATCAATCTTAAATAGAAAATTAAAAAAAAACTTTTTTAAAGTTCCTAATTCAATTTACTATGAAATTACAGTTTCTAAAACCACTTAAGGTAAAAAATGAAATAAAACTTAAAATAATAATCTCATTGGAAGTTGTTCAGTTTTTCTAACATAAAAAGTCAGCTATCTTGTGATATGCTTAAGCCTGAATACTGTTTCCTATTTTTGAAAGTATAGCTTAACTTCCAATTTTTAAGTATTCTTAAAAAAGTTGTCGTAAGTATTATTTAGGTTTCCAGCTACATTTATTTAATTCATACACAGTGAAATGCACAGATAATAAGTGTATAGTTCAATCAGTTTTGTTAAATGCATACACCTATTTAATCCAAATCCCTATCAAGATATAAAATATTTCCACCATTCCAGAAATTTCTCTTGTACCCCTTCACTCTCTGCAGTTCTGATTTCTATTAGCCTTGATTAGTTTCACTTTTTCTAGGAGTCATATACATGGAATCATGTAGTATTAATTATTTTGTATCTGGCTTCTTTCATTCAGTGTAATGTTTTAAAAATTAATCCTTGCTTTTTATTCTGTTGTATGAATACACCACTATTTATTCATTTTCCTGTTAATGGCCACCTGAGCTAGTTCCAGTTTTTGGCTCTTATAATAAAACTGCTATGAACATTTTTGTATGAGGCATTTGGTGAACAATATGCTTTCATTTCTTTTAGATAAAATACCTAGGTGTGGAGTTACAGGATCATAGAGTAAATGTATGTTTAACTTTTAAAATAAACTGCTAAAGTTTCCAAAGTAGTTGTACCACTTTATTACTCCCACCATGGATCTATGAGAATTTCAACGGATCCACTCCTTGCCAGCAGTTGTTATTGTCAGAGGTTTTGTTTGGTTTTTCATTTTAGTCATTCTAGTGGGTGTGTAGTTGGCTGTAATTTTCTCTTCTTGAATGTCCTTGTCTAGTCTTAATATCAAGGTAATTCTGACTTCACAAAATGAGTTGGGAAAGGTTTTTCTTTATTTCTTTAAACTGTAGGACACTTCAAATTCATTTTAAATGAAGGTTTTGATTTCTTTAATAGATATAAGACTATTGAGGTTTTCTATCTCTTGTCATGCTAGTTTTTATAATTTGTGTTTCTCAAAGTATTTGTTTCTTTCACTTAGTTGCTTAACTTATTGGCATAAAATTGTTTATAATATCCCTTTGTTTTCCTTTAATATCTGTGGGATTTGTAAGTATGTCCCCTCTATCATTCCTGATACTGACAATTTGTATTTTATCTCTTTTCTTGATCAGTCCTGTTAGATACTTACGAATTTTTAAAATCTTTTTAAAAAATAAATCCTTGATATTGCTTATTTCTCTCTATTTTTGTCCATTTTCTATTTAATTTACTTCAACTCCTATTTTTTCACTTTCACTTATAGTGGGTTTAATTTTCTTTGCTTTTTCTAGGTTCTTAAGCTGGAAACAAAGGTCATTTAATGCACATCTTTCTTCTTTTCTAATATAAGCATTTGAAGTTATAAATTTACCTCTAAGTTTCATGCCACACATTTTGAAATATTTTGTTTAAATTATTATTTAATTCTAAGTATTTTAAAGTTCTCTTGTGATTTCTTCTTTGACCCATGAATAATTTAGAAATATGTTGTTTATTTTCCAAATTTTGGGGATTTTCTATATATCTTAATGCTATTAATTTCTGATTTAATACTGTTGTAGTCAGAGAACATAATCTGTATGATTTCAATCTTTGGAATTTATTGAGACAATTATGGCCCAGTGTAAGGTCTACCGTGGTAAATGTTCATGTGTGATTAAGAAGGATGTGTATTCTCTTATTTTCGGCTATAGTGTTCTATAACTGTCAACTAGGTTAAATTGTTGTTAGAGTTTTTTCAATCTTTTATATCCTTTCTGATTTTTTTGTTTATGGGCTCTATCGATTACTGAGAGAGAAGTGTTAAAATTTCCAACTATATTTGTGGATT
>NW_004443973.1:4335528-4336666 GCF_000243295.1 Trichechus manatus latirostris | reverse complement strand
TTTTCTCTTTATCTTTGTATTTTTTAGCAGTTTGACCATGATGTGTCTCTGTGTGTTTACTTTGTATTTATCCCACTTAGGGTTTACTGAGTTTCTTGAATGTGTGGATTGATGATTTTCCTCAATTTAGGTTTGTTTTGCCTTGTTAGATTCATCCATGTTGTTGAAAGTAGCTGTGGTTTTATCCTTTTCATTTCTGTATAGTATTTCACTACAGGAATATAACATAATTTATTTATCCATTCTACTGTTGATGGATTTTAGGTTGTTTCCAATTTTTTGCTATTATGAATAATGTTATTCTGAAAATTCTTGTACCTGTCTTTTGGTGCACATATGTTCATGTTTCTGTTGGGTATATGCTTAGGAGCAGAATTGCTGTGTCATAGGAAACATGTATGTTCAAATTTAGCCAATACTGTCAAACAATTGTCCAAACTGATGATACTCATTTACACTCTCACCGCATCTATGCTTTTTTTTAATCCTTAACACACTTTTATGCGTACATTTTACCTTCATGTTGGTGGCCTAGGTTTTCAGCTAATGCTTTCTTGTCTGCTATTCTCTCTTGCTCTATCAGAAAATGCATACATTTGGACCCCAACTGGGTTAATAGTATTTGACCCTGCATTTAAAACTCTATAAATTCCCAAGAATCTCAAAGTATATCAAATAATTTTACTTAGGAAGGAACCAAAATAATTCAACTCCATCTATTCATTCATCCAATACTTATTGAGTACCCACAAGATATTCTAGGTTTGAACCTGGGTATACAAAGAAATATAAAATTGAACTTCCTACCTCCAAGAAGTGTCTACAGTAGTGGCTCACCTTTCTCCATCAGTAACTGTCTGTCCCTCTCCAGTGCCTCCTACTCCTTCTTATCATGTCACCAATACTTGCCTCCAGCCTATGTGAGCAATGCATAGCAGGTTAGCAGCTATGAATGTGATTATTTGTACTACTGCTAGAAGCAACTTTCGTTAACCACAAACACGATTTCCCTCATCTCTTTTCTCTCTTGGATAACCATTCATAAGAGTTTCCCTTCACCTTCTTTTTCAACATGAAATGATATTAAGGACACCAGCAAAATAGTTCTCAGAACTTGAGTAATGGTGGTAATATTTGC
>NW_004443973.1:4329878-4333210 GCF_000243295.1 Trichechus manatus latirostris | reverse complement strand
GTCTTACTTTCTTCATGTATGATGTCCTTGATGTCTTCTCACAACTCATCTTGTCTTCAGTCATTAGTGTTCAATGTGTCAAATCTATTCTTGAGGAGGTCTCCAGATTCAGGTGGGGTATACTCAAGGTTATATTTTGGCTCTCGTGGACTTGTTTTAATTTTTTTCAGCTTCAACTTGAACTTACATATGAACAACATATGGGTCTGTTCTGTAGTCAGCACCTGGCCTTGTTCTGACTGATGATATTGAGCTTTTTCACCATCTCTTTCCACAAATGTAGCTGATTTGATTCTTGTGTTTTCCATCCGATGAGGTCCATGTATACAGTCACCATTTATGTTGTTGAAAAAAGATATTTGCAAGGAAGAAGTGACTAGTCTCGCAAAATTCTATTACGTGATGTATCACCTAGGCCGTATTTTCCAACTACTGAGCCTTCTTTGTATCCAACTTTTACATTCCAATCACCAGTAATTATCAACGCATCTTGATTGTGTGTTTCATCAATTTCAGACTGCAGAACTTGGTAAAAATCTTCAATTTCCTCATCTTTGGCATTAGTGGTTGGTGCGTATATTTGAATAATAGTTGTTTTAACTGGTCGTCCTTGTAGGCGTATGGATATTATCCTAACGCTGACAGTGCTGTACTTCAGGATACATCTTGAAATGTTCTTTTTGACTATGAAAACGATGCCATTCCTCTTCAATTGGTCATTCCCAGCATAGTAGATCATATGATTGTCTGATTCAAAATGGCCAATAACAGTACATTTCAGCCCACTAATGCCTAGGATATCGAGGTTTATGTGTTTCATTTCATTTTTGACAACTTCCAATTTTTCTTAATTCATACTTCATACATTCCACATTCCGATTATTAATGGATGTTTGCAGCTGTTTCTTCTCGTTTTGAGTCATGCCACATCAGGAAATGAAGGTCCTGAAAGCTTGACTCCATCCATGTCATTAAGGTCAACTCTACTTTGAAGAGGCGGCTCTTCCTCAGTCGTCTTTTGAGTGCCTTCCAATCTGAGGGGCTCATCTTCCGGCACTATATCAGACAATGTTCCGCTGCTATTCCAAAGGTTTTCACTGGCTTATTCTTTTCAGAAGTAGACCACCAGATCCTTCTTCCTAGTCTGTCTTAGTCTGGAGGCTCTGCTGAAACCTGTCCACCAACGGTACCCTGCTGGTATTTGAAATACTAGTGGCAAAGCTTCCAGTATCACAGCAACACAAAAGCTACCACAGTACATCAAACTGACAGACGCTTGCTGGCTATCAACAGGAATCACCTTGAATTAGTACAGATGCTTGAAGTAGTAAGTATATCAAAGTAGCTTAAGTTGAAAAGAGAATTCGTTGGCTCATATAACTGGGAAGTCTAGGAGTGTAAATATCATCAGCATATTTGAATTCTAACAACAAAATTGTTAGAACTCTCCCCCTCCATCTGGTCTCTGCATTCTTTTGAGCTGCACTGATCCTCTCCTATTGCCGACAGGCTTTTTCAGTTTGGCACTGGATGTTCCAGCTCCAATGTGCATTCTTCCTGCTCTGTGTGCCCTTAGAAATGGCCCTGTGCTTCATGCTCCAAATTAAAAACTACTAGGTAAGGACTCCGATTGGCCCAGTTAGGTCATATGCTCACTCCTGAACCAATGACTGTGCCCAGGGGAATTGGATACTATGCATAGTCAGGCCACAGAGTTCTTTGCTTGGCATATTCACCAGAATCATTTGATTAGAGAAAAGACAAAAACAACAAATGTTCAGTACTGCCCTCACAGGGGCTTCTCATGTATTTGCCATAAAGATAGTTTTAGGGAAGGAAGATTTCTAGGTAAGCAAACAAGGTGATATATACATATAAAATATAGGCCTCAAAACAAGGATTTCTAATTCATACTGGAGATACTTATTCCAGGATTTCCTGTTTCCAGGAGGGAAACTGACCTGTGGCAGATTTAATCCCATTTGCCCAAGCTTTTAGGTGTTGTAATGCATAATATTACTGATTAAAACAACCAGTTAACTCAGTTTAACAACCATTTGTCTGTCACTGAAGAGTTTGATCAAAAATTAAGGTATTTGGATATTGGACAACTTAATTCTCTAATATGTTGTAGTTGTTGTTTTTGTTAGGTGCTGATGAGTCAGTTCTGACTTATAGCAACCCTATAGGACCAAACAGAACTGCCTCATAGATTTTCCAAGGAGCAGCTGGTGGATTTGACCTGCTGACCTTTTGGTTAGCAGCTGAGCTCTTAACCACTATGCCACCAGGGCTCCAATTCTCTAATGTAGGATTAAAAATAATATAATAGTCACAGCTGGTTGTTTTCCATTCCTCAAATAGGGTTTGGTTATAATAAACAGCTACAGTGAGCAACCAGAACTTGCATGGGACAACTATAATAGCAAGCTCATCATGCTTCCATTTACAGAAAACCTAACTCTTAGAATGCCAACCAGAATATCTCCCCCAGAATATCAGAATATCTTGCCAAGCAAAAACACCGGAATACTGCTGTCCACCACTCTATTAAATGATGAGGTCCTCACAAAAACAAGAGGGTATTGTGAGGTGACATAGCTTTATATGAGTGGACAACTGTGATATTGCACAGAACAGCGCTATCATTGCCATCTACTAAAGAGTATTTCCTGAGAGTTAGGTCTGTGGTAGTTGTTCTTAACTGGGGGCAGTTTTGCCCCTGAGGTTATATTTGGCAATGTTTTTAGACATTTTTGATTGTCAGAAGTGTGAGGTAGGTGCTACTTGCATTTAGAGGCCAGGGATGCTTCTAAACATCCTACAATGCACAGTTTCTCACAACAAAGAATTAACTGACCCAAATCTCTATAGTGCTGAGGTTAAAAACCCTGGTCTACAGCAAGACACAGAGGGAAAGGCAATGTTTAAGACAAAATTCCTGCCCCAAATGAATGTATAAGCTACTTGAGAGGTAAGATAAATAAAAATCTCACCGTAGAATGTAATAAGTGCCATGCAAAGCCTTTACCATGTATGCCTTGAATTGCATCAAGTGCTATAGAAGGAAACACCATTGATGTATGCTGTCAGGGAAACCTTCATGTAAGTAGCAAGGTGGATATGTGCTGAATCTTGGAGGATCTGGATAGGCAAATAGAAAAGCACATTTCAGGCGGAGGATAAGAGGAATGCAGAAATCCAGAGATGAGAAGAAAGAGCAGAGTGTTCTGGGGGCAATAAATAACCAGTATGGCTAGAGCAAGGTTTGTGTGGCAGGGTAGCCTTAAGGAAAAACACTTTCACTTGTCACATGGGATAGATAATGTGGT
>NW_004443973.1:4326235-4327144 GCF_000243295.1 Trichechus manatus latirostris | reverse complement strand
GATTTGTTGGATTCCTACTTCCTGGTACATACTACTCTAGGGCCCTAGAATACATTAATTTCATTTGATTATCATCACAACTGTGTAAGGTAAACACAATAAATATTTTAAAGATGCATCTGAAGGTCAGAGAGGTGAAATAACTCTCCTAAGTTCACAGAACTGCTAGGTGGCAAAGCTTGGAATCAAAAACTTCTCTCTCAAGCTTTTATCCATCTCGTTATGCTTTGGAATGAAGCCAATCAGTGTTAAAACCTGGCTCTGCTACTTACCAGCTTTGTGGTCTGAGCCTATTTAACCTGTGGACTTCAGTTTCCTCTTCTGTAATATGGGGGAGTGGTGGGCAGTATCAATTCTCATAGGGTTGTTTTGTGAGAATTAAATTAGTTGCTCCATTCATTGATTCATCTATTCAACAAGTATTTATTAAGTGCTTACTATGTTCTAGTGGCTAGACAGACAGTGATGAACAAGATAAGGTTCCTAATATGGCATTTACATTATGCGAGTGAAGGTGCAGTTAGAAACAAATAACTAAGTAAGTAAACAAGACAATATCTGACAGTGAAAAATACTATACTTAAAATGAGGCAATGTGATAGAAAATAACTGGCTAGGGTAGGTAGCTCTTTTGGATAGGATCACCTCTGAGAAGATGGCAATTAAATTGAGATCTAAATGAATAAACGGAGAATATTCTAGGACAAGGAAAAAAATTAATACAAAAGACCTAAAGTGAGAAGGTGGTTGGCATGTCCTAGAAACACATTCTAGCACAACTAAAATGTAGGCGGCAAGAGGAGAGGGTAGGATGGGGTCAAATCTTTATAGGACAAGACAAAAATTCTGGGAATTAATTTGTTTTTAAAAGACCACTTTAGATATTGTCTGAAGAAAGACTGTAGAAGG
>NW_004443973.1:4320487-4325591 GCF_000243295.1 Trichechus manatus latirostris | reverse complement strand
GAATGTGATGTTGCAGAAGACATGAGAAGAAAGGGTTTCAAAAGTTAGAAAATGGTCAACTGAGTAAAATGCCAGAGGTCAAGTAAGAAAAGAAAAAGAAGTGACTTGGATTTGGCAAGATGGAGGTCACCAGTGACTTTGACAAGGGCAAAGTGGAGTAGACTGACAGAACAGGACACAGGTTAGGTAACAGAATACAGTCAACTCTATTCTAGATGTTTTAAGGGGAAGTGCAGCGAAATGAAAACTGAACTAGAACATGTTTGTTTCATTAAAGTGAAAAACTGATGTTGCACGAGAGTGGATCACTACAATCACTGGGAAGGCAAGGATGGGATCCAGAGCACACATGGAAGTACTGATCTTTGACAGAAGCAGGGACAGAACATCCATGCTAACAGGAGGGAAGACTGAATACTGGCACAGATGAGGACAAGGCAGTGGTTTCAGTGTTGAAAAATTGAGGGAGTTTCTCTCTGACTTCTATTTTCAAATACAATATGAAGATCATCATCAGCTGAGACACACTGTGATGTTTTTTGCAGCAGATGGGTTTATACAGAAGGTTGACAAGATGAGAAACAGCCATTGTGAAGAGTGGAAAAGCAAACATAATCAAGAAGTGCTGACAATCTAGGAGCCCTGGTGGCACAATGGTTAAAACACTCAGCTGCTAACCAAAAGGTTGGAGGTTCGAACTCACCAGCCCCTCCGCGGGAGAAAGATGTGGCAGTCTGCTTCCATAAAGATTTACAGCCTTGGAAACCTGATGGGGCAGCTCTCCCCTGTCCGATAGGGTTGCTACGAGTCGGCACTGACCCCATGGCAGGGGGTTTTTTGGTTTGTTTGGTAGTGAACTGTTGGGCAATATTCAGTGCTCATTTAAGATTTGTAGCTACGAGACTAGCCAACCTGGTTGTATGTTTTTAATCCAGCAGCACCTACCCATGTTTAGTTGCTCAATATTAGGTGCAAGAGTTGGGTGTAATTGGAGTTGAGCCTTTTGACCATGGAACAAAGGAAGTGACCAAATGGGGGGAAAGAGATTTCACTGATTACCAGTGGTAAGGTCAATAGATCAGAAGTTTTAATGAGGAGACAGAATTCCTAGAGCAGAAGTACTAAATCAGATGAGCCGGATAGGCAGTGCTCAAAGAGTGATGCTTGAAAGATCGATTCCAGAGGTTGGATGGACTTTGATATCAACATAAAGGGGATGATCACGAGAACAGGATGGAGGAATAAAAACTTGAAGGCAAAGAAGTCGAGAAAAAAGAATGTGTAATTCACAAAAAAAATCAAGAACTCAGCTCACCTTAATAAAAGCTGATCCTAAAAATCAGAAACAGCAAACATAGGAAATGTTTTTTGTCTATACATTAAGAGGTGAAAAATCTCTCAGTGGCAGAAGAGTCCAGTTCCTCACCATATCTCCTTAACCTAATACTACTTTTACACTCAAATATTTCTACTTGAAGGTAGTTAGCTGTTCTGCTAATTGCTTTTGTAAGAGTAAATAAAATAGAAGGAAAAAAAACATATACTGATTAAGTAGAATAGGAAATGTTAACAAGGATTTTCAGTCAACACTTACCATTGACAAACATCTATGCATCAGCTGTTCCTTCTGCTTAGGTTCTTCCCACAGAAATTCATGAGCCCCCACTTCCTTCAGATATCTAGGTAAAGGGCACCTTCTAGGAGAAATTCTTTGCCCTTCATATGCAACACAGCCCCCATCCCACACATATCACTCTCCTTTCCCTTTTTTTCATAGTACTTATCACCATCTAATACCTCAGACATTTATTTATTATCTTTTACTTCCTCATCTCACTATGATATAAACTCCATCTGAAGGGAGACTACTTTGTTCATTATTTTATCTCTAGTTCCTAGGACAGGCCTGGGCACATAGTAGGAACTCAATAGAGATTAGTTACATTTTGAAAATATAATAACTCTTGGAAGTCTTAAGTACTCCATGACAAGGGTTGTTTCCATTTTTACATTTAGAAAGGAAGTTATGAACAAGGTTAAATAAACTAAAATTTCTAGTCCTTTTTTTTTATAACCCCTATCAGTGTTCAGAGCCCTGGTGGCACAGTGGTTAAGAGCTTGGCTGTTAACTAAAAGGTTAGCAGTTTGAATACACCAATCACTCCTTGGAAACCCTATGGAGCAGTTCTACCCTGTCCTATAGGGTCACTAGGAGTCGGAATCAACTCTACAGCAACAGGTTTGGTTTTTTTTTTTTTTTTGGTTTATCAGTGTTCAGTAAAAAAATAAACTCTCACCTCCTTTAGGGCTTATAGCCTATGTGTTCCTTGAATCCAATTTGCTAATCTTACAATTCTGTGAAATGCACTATGTCTATGATGTTGTTGTTAGGTGTCGTCAAGTTGATTCCAACTCATACGACTCCGTGTGAGAGAGCAGAGCTGTCCCATAGGGTTTTCTTGGCTGTAATCTTTATGGGAGCTGATCATCAGGTCTTTCTCCCCTGGAGCCGCTGAGTGGATCTGAACCACCAACCTTTGGGTTAGCAGCCCAGTGTTTAACCATTAGGCCACTAGGGCTCATGCCGTAGAGTCGACTCTGACTCATAGCAACCCTACAGGACAGACTAGAACTGCCCCATAGAGTTTCCAAGGAGCAGCTGGTGGATTCGAACTGCTGACCTTTTGGTTAGCAGTCAAGCTCTTAACTACCACGCCACAGGGCTCCTTGTCTATGATACCCATTGCGGCTGAGTCGATTATGACTCATAGAGATCCTGATAGTCTTTTCTAATGGTATCACCGTTTAACTGCCCCAGGGGAAAACACAAGTAAGAACCTTTCCAAGTTGCCACACAGTTAATACTTTTTTTTTGGGGGGGGGTGGGAGGGCAACGTTTTTTATTTACATGGACGTTATTGTTAATTATACACAGGATTTTAAACAAGAAACATAGAAAACATGTTGTGTTAGAGTATGCTTGCTGTTGTTGTCAAGTGTTTTCGAGTCGATTCTGACTGATAGCAACCCTATAGGACAGAGTAGAACTACCCCATAGGGTTTCCAAGGAGTGGCTGGTGGGTTTGAACTGCCAACCTTTCGGTTAGCAGCTGAGCTCTTAACGACTACGCCACCAGGGCTCCAGAGTATGCTTAAGAGCCAAATATGAGGATGGTGGTCTCCCTATTCTTGAACCCAGACATTGACTAAAATGGATTTTATGTACTTTTAAAATGAGCAAGCACAATAAGTCTATCTAATATGTAAGGTTAAATATCTGTCAGAAAATCTAAGATCTCAGAGGCAACATTTTTATTTCAAATGTAATAAATATTATGGTCACATATTAATTACTGAGAGTTACAACGGTGGAAACCTTTAAAAATTCTTATTAAAAACTGGAATTATTTCACACTTAGGCTGTACACATTTTTCATGACTATATCTTTTCCAATAACCTATTAATCCATATTAAAAATTAAATACACATTAATTCACCAAAAGTGATAAAACCTCAAGGATGAGAAAAAGCACTAATCACAAAGAATTTCAATTAAATGTTATCTAGCAGTCCAGAAATGTTACTGACTGAAATTCTAATTATAAACAATATAGCTGTGCATCTTTTTAAAGACGATATACACCTAGCTTCACTGCAATACTTGTGAGAAAAACTGCACATGCCTCTTTTTTTCAAGACATAATATGAAACTTGCAATAAACCCTCTACTGTAAAAAAAAATAGGCTCATAACTAACATCTCATTAACAAACCAAAAACGTTAAACTGAACTGGTTCAATTACTTTGGTCTTCAGTTACAAATAAAAAGCCATTAATAATTCATCAGCAGCTGTATGAACAGTAGTACTGTAAACAACTGGAAACATTATTATGAGAAGAAAATGTTCTGTCAATGAAAAAAATCACTGATTCAATGAGCATTTGATCATTTTATTTACAAAATATAAGTAAGTCTTACATCACTCTCTGGAGAAACTTTTCCCTTCAAATAAGTTTATGTGGAGGGGCTTGAGATGTACCAATTATAAAATGTGGTGAAATGAAAACATTTTTTAAATGTACAAATACAAACCAGTACTTTATACAAGAATTCTCTATAAAGTTCGTCAATCAATGTAAAAAATATTTTGTTTCAACTGAATGTAAGGCATGTTCAGTTTGTATTATTTTGTAAAATTATTTTTGCTTTGTTGGAGACTTTTCTCTTCGCCGGTCCTGATTTTTCTCTGGTTCTCTGGATTGTTCAGAGTAGCTGCTCGATTTTTCCCATCGTCTCTCAGCACCATTCTGATACCTGTTGTCATCGCTTCTAGAGCCTGAATGTTTGCTATTTTTTTCCCTTGACTTTGATCTCCCTTTTCTTCTGAAATTTTCACTATCCTTAGTTCGGTGTCTGTGCTTCTCATTTTCAGAGAAAGAATTTCTCCTCTCTTCTCTTTTCTTTTTGGGATCACTATGCTTATTTTCCAAATCTATGTACATTTCTTGGTCTCTGTCATTTGCAACCCTACTGTAACTATCTCGTTCAGAAGGAACACCTCTGTCTGAAGTGTATTTTGTAGTGGCCTCTCTCCGATTTGGATCTCTTGAATTTTGATCTCTATGTTTTTCTGACCTCCTTTCTCTCTCAGTCCTTGTTTCCTGGTGCCTCTGTTCTGGTCTTCTTTCTTCTTGCTTTCTATCATTTGTTTGTTGTTTCCTAATCAATTTATCTACTTCTTTACTTCTGGTCTTCCCTTGTGCCTTCTTTCTTATATTTTTAGCTGTGCATATAAAATAAAATATAGTTAGCTTTTATTTTAATGTTAATTTAATAAATCACATTTATTGATACATTATGAGTTTACTAACTCAAACTGGATACAAAGCCAAATTGATTGGACATTTTACAAAATGCCTGATTTTTAAGAATATACAATATTTCAACATTAGTTATCAAAGTACTATTCTGACCCTTAGACTCAAGACAGTGAACAAAAACTTTTATAGCAAACATTGTAACATTTTTTTATGGAAGTAACTCGAATGGTACATTTACACTTACAAATGTTATCCAAAAATGGAAATTCCAGTTCATGTGCA
>NW_004443973.1:4300970-4320010 GCF_000243295.1 Trichechus manatus latirostris | reverse complement strand
CTCACTGCGCCAACCTCTACTTCTTCTGCCAAATGCTTATCCTTGGCACATTGTACAGTCAGTTGATTTGCAACTAAGGGTTTACTTCTCTGGTGCCTATCAAGCTGCTCAACCGAGTCAGCTACCCAAGCAGAAACCGTCTGGCTCTATGTTAAACCAACATCTATCTCTCCAACCCTACCTTACACTACTCTCAGTGCTTTGTTGACAAGAAAACCTTCGCCATATAACAATATACAGTCCCCTCTCGTTTTGCTAAGCGTGCTCTACAATTTTCTAATTTGAGGGCACTTCATACTGCTTTTATGCTATCTAATATTTTATTAATAAAATAAAAATTTTCTACTGAAATTGCATGATAAGGCAAATTAATTTTGAATCAGCAAGCTTCCTTATTGCAGCAATTCATGCTGTGTTATCATCTGTTCACAAAACAGATACCATGAAACAACAAATTTTTTATAATTAAAAGTAGTGAATGTTAAATGAACACTATGAGTATAATTCAAGAGTAAGACTTCTTGTGAGTAAATGGAATCTTGCTTTGATAATATAAAACATTGAGAGTCCTGTAATTCTGGACTGAAACACTTTAAAGTATAACAAGCTAGGGAACGATGATTAGCCTTCCAACCTAAGGCTGTAGGGAAAATTGCTGCCTCTCTTAAACATGGCATAAAAAATAAAACAGCAACAACAAAAAAGAATGGCATGCATTTCAGATAAATGAACAAGCCCTTCAGAAGACTAAAATACTATGATGGAAGAAAGTAGAGCTGATCTTAGGGAAAACAACATAGACCTTTTCACAAAATCTGAGCTAAAATCAAACTATGAAAATGGCACGTTTTTAAAAAGTCCTTTACTACAGCTCTTCTACTTCCAAGTAGGATGGAGAAGCTTGTGGCACACCTTTGCTCCTGCTGAGAACTACAAATGCCAAATAAAATTAAAAAACCTTGTTTAAAGGCACTGAAGAACTAAAACAACTTGTGATGCCATAAAGGAAGAAAGTGTTCCAAATAAGGATGGGGCATGCCAAAACAACACAGGCGTCAATCTGATGGAACTTGTAACTGCCAAAGCTGGAATGATTTGAACAACAAAATAAATAATAGTATTGGACCTCAACCCACAGAACAAAATAAATGTCCTAGAGTTCATACTGATATAAACATATAACTGAATAAATACATAAATGGAGGAAAAGGAACAACTCTTTCTTACAGAAGAATTTTAATTAATAAATATAGAAGAAACAAGACAAATAGAAAAATCACCATTAGGCAAACACCAGAGTAATATCTATCACAAAAACGAACCAAAGATGCATGCTAAAATTAGTGAGCCAAAGTTTGAGGAGAAAAAGAATATTTGTGTCAAATTATATCACTACAAGTTATTTATTAATTTTACAAAAAGAAGTTTCTGTGCTGGAGGACATTACGCTGAGTGAAATAAGTCAATCACAAAAGGACAAATACTGTATGAGACCTCTATTGCACAAACCCATGAAAAAGTTCACACACAAAATGTAACAATCTTTGTTGGTTACCAGAGATGGGAGGCGTCGGGGGCGGAAATACTAAATAGACAATAGATAAGTGGTATCTTGGGTGAAGGGTGAGACAGTACACAGTACAGGAGAAACTAGCACAACTTGTCCAAGGAAAGGTCATGGAAGCCGCATAGACACATCCAAACTCCCTGAGGGAATGAATTGCTGGGAGGAGGGTTGTGGGGACCATGGTCTCAGGGAACATCTAGCTCAATTGGCATGACACAGCTTATAAAGACAATGCTCTACGTTCTACCTTGGTGAGTAGCGTCTGGGGTCTTAAAAGCCTGTGAGCGGCCATCTAAGATACTCCACTGGTCTCATCCCTTCGGGAGCAAGGGAGAATGAAGAGAACAGGATACAAGGAAAAGATTAGTCCGAAGGACTAATTGTCCACAGCTACCAAGGCCTCCACCAGACTGAGTCCAGTACAGCTAGATGGTGCCCAGCTACCACCACTGACTGCTCTGACCAGGATCACAACAGAGGGTTCTGGACAGAGCTGGAGAAGGACGTAGAGCATAATTCTAAGTCACAAAAAAAAGACCAGATTTACTGGCCTAAAGGACACTGGAGAAACCCTGAGAGTATGGCTCCCAGATACCCTTTTAGCTCAGTAGTGAAGTTACCTCCGAGGTTCACTGTTCAGCCTGGGAGTGGACAGCCCCGTAAAACCAAATGAGACTAACGAGGTACAGGAGTCCAGTGTCAAGGGCCAGAAAGCAGAAGGGGATAAGGAAGCTGGTGATAGGGAACCCAAGATTGAGTAAGGATATTGTTGATGTGTTGTGAGATTGTTAACCATTGTCATAGGGCAACATGTGTAGTAACTGTTAAATGAGCAACTATTTTGTTCTGTAAGCCTTCATCTTAAGCGAGAACCACAGCACAATCTGAAGAGCATAGTCAATGTCACTGAACTGTGTATGCAGAAATTTTTGAAATGGTGTTATCTTTGGCTATGTGTATTTTCACCAAAAAATAAAGAGGTTGAGAAGTTAGAGGGTTGATATGTTGTGGGGTTGTTAACCAATGTCATAAAACAACATGTGTACTTCTGTTTCATGAGAAACTATTTGCTCTGTAAGCCTTCACCTGAAGTACAATAAATTAAAAAAAAACAAAACGTTTCTGTGAAGAAACCTAGCAAACACTACCTTAATAAAGTGATCACGGTTAACGTCACCAATAATACGACACATCAGTATTATGAACACCTTGAAAAGATGTACTAAGAGGAAAACAACATCATTTCTGTTGTATTTCTGCCAAAAATTCATCACCTTATTTTAATCATGAGGAAATATCAGACAAATGTAGACTTAGGGACATTCCATAAAATAACTGACCAGTAGACTTTAAAAATATCAAGATCATTAAAAACAAGGAAACACTGAGTGGAACTACCACAGATGGTATAACACTAAGAAGAAATACAATTAAATACAAGTAGAATCCTGGAACAGGAAGAAGGAAATTAATGGAAAAACTAGGTAGTAAAATCCAAACAAGAGCTGTTGTTTAATTAATTGTACTACGTTAATTAATTTCTGAGTTTTGATAACTGAACTATGGTTATGTAAGTTGCTAATATTAGGGGAAGCTGGGTGAAGTATATATGGGAATTCTCTATACTATTTCTGCAATTTTTTATTAACTCTAAAATTAGTTCAAAATAAAAAGTTAAAAAGTAAACAAAGGCATCCAGGAGCTAGTGAAAAAAACAATTAAAGGGGGTCAAGATTCAGAAAAGGGTAGAACCAAAGAGAGGTAAGCTGACAGTGACGTTCTCCCTGGGAGCACTTGCAAGATTCAGGATTCTGCCTTAACACAGGGCTGCTGCTGAGGGACAGAGGGACCAACAGAGCTTCTGACAGCCTCAGAGGGTTGGAGAGACAAACGTGGGACTAGTTAGTTATACTACATATATATGACAAAAGATGCATATCCAGAATACATAAAGAACTATAAATCAATAGAAAAGACAACTTAAAAAAAAAAAAAGGCAAAGATTTGAGCAACCATTTATTAAAAAAAAAAAAAGGAATAATCAAATGGCCAACCATATATAAAATGGTGCTCAGCTTCAAAGAAATGCAAATTAAAACCACAATGCAATACCACATACGTCCCAGAATGGCTAAAATGAAAAAGCCGTTAATTTAAAGTGTTAGAATGGAAGCTACTGGAACTCTAATATATGGGTGTGGGGAGAGTAAATCGGAATACTCACTTGGAAAATGATTTGGCAGTATCTACTAAAGCTAAATATATGCCCACCTTATGAACCAGTGATGATTCTACTCCTAGATATATATCCAACAGAAATGTGTGAGTAAGCATGCATGCGTGTGTATGTAGTCGTTACAAGATATGTATGAGAGTATTCATGGATACATTATTGTAAACCTAAATGCCCATTAAGAGTAAACTAAAACCCATTGCTGTTGAGTTGATTCTGACTCATAGCGACCCTACAGGACAGAGAACTGTCCCCATATGGTCACTAAGGCTATAATCTTTACAGAAGCAGACTGCCACATCTTTCTCCTGTGGAGCAGCTGGCAGGTTCAAAATGCTGACCTTTTGGTTAGCAGTCAAGTGCTTAACACTATGCCAGCAGGGCTCCTTCCAGTAAGAATAGAAAGGATAAATAAATTGTGGTATACTCATACAGTGGAAAACTATACAGCAATGAGAATGAGCTACAACTGAATACAATAATATGGATGAATCTCACCAACATAATATGAAAAGAAATAAACCAAATATAAAAGAGGTTACAATATATAATTCTAAAGTTAAAAACAGGTAAATTTTGGAATTAGAAATAAGAATAATAGTTGCCATAGGGAGGTGGATGAGAGGGTGGTAATAACTGGGAGAGAACACAAAAAAAAGGGCTTCTGGGGTGTCAGTAATTCTTGATCTGTGCTAGTTACATGGATGTGTTCTCTTCATGAAAACCCATATAGCTATATAGCCGTATACTTACAAGGTGTGCACTGAATGTATGGTACATGCCAATCACTAACTTTGAAACTCTGCTATTAAAAAGAGAAAATTTAAAATTTCTTTACAATATAAATGTCAAGAAGGCTCCTATCAACTAGATTACTGACACTGTAAGTGGTATTTCAGTCATCATTGCAGTATCTCATTTCTATGAAGGATTCTGAGAAGAGACCTCAGCATTACAAATGTAGTATACTACAGACTGCAATAACTTAAAACGATTAACTGTGCTTTTAAACAACTGAATACGAAAATAACTAAGCAATCAAATTACTTTCTTCCCTTATTGTAAACAACATATTTGTTAGAAAAGAGACAGATAAATTACATGAATTTCAGTACCTGAGGCAGAGCTACGACTACCGGTAGACGAAGACCCACTCTCTTCACTGGACGATTCTGAACTGTTATCCCTGCTGTCAGAATCAGAGTCAGAGGAGTCAGACTCTGAAGAGGAGGACGCAGAAGAGGAAGAGGAGGGCGAGGATTTATTTCGCTCAACATCTGGTTTCTGTGCCATGATGACCTTTGGTGTATTCTTGAGATGCTCGCGCAACTCATCCCTAATTAAAAATATAATCTGTTAGATCCTATTTTAAAGGCAATTGTGAGATAATTTTGTAAACTGAAAATAAGATTCTGAAAATAATCCTTACGTTAAACCTCCAAGACCTATAGAAGTAAAAAAGTTGATGGCAAACCGAGTGTTTCTTGGATTATCTCGGGGTAATAATCCTTCAAAGAATGGCTGCAGAGTTCTAAAAAGAAAAATGAACAAAAGAGAACAAATTTCTTAAAAATAAAAGACAAAATCCTTATAGTTATTTTTCAGATTTTTCTAAATTTTAAATTAGTAAGTGAAATATAACCAAGTAAGTGGTTTATGTCATTTATTAGGTTAGGCTACATGCTATTTAAAGGAATGAGTAGGATCAAGTCATAATTTATTAAACTTAATTTCTATAATTATACAACAGACAGCATTTTTTTTTACATTTAGACACACACAGAATATATACATGTGTATTCACGTACACATATATATGTATCTATATTCTCTGTATTTATGAAGAAAAGTAAAAAAAAAAAACCTCTGGGGTGGGTGGGTGGGTATGCGTGTGTATACACACAGCACTGTGCAAGGCACTGGAAGAGGGGAGAAAGTAATCAACAAAAGGGAGAAATTAAGGATGAAGACTGCATATAATCAGTTTTTAGGCAGAGGTAAAACAAAAAACCTCATAATGCAGTATGGTTTTGGACATGTCCTGAGTGTCATCACTGAATGACTAAGGAGCGGAGTCAGGGAAAATTGTTTCATAGAAAAAGATGACACAAGAAAAGAATGATGAAGCATTTGCCAGAAAGAACAAGAAGAGAGGGGATTCCGAGCAGTGGAGACAGAGGCAAAGAAGCCTAAAGACCGAGATCTGCTTAACAAGATGGGCAACAGTGGTGTAGCTAGAGTGCTGAAGAGAGAGTAAATAAGTATAGTACAGGAGACAGGGACCAAATAAATATATAAAGCGAAGAGAAAGTGATGGAATATCCTAGACAGAGCACATAGAACCCAGGATACACCTTTGGTAAACTTTAACGTTGGAGGGGCAGGCTTAGGAGGAGTCAGAGACTGAGAAGACTAAGAGAGGTAGAAAGAAAAAAAAGTAAGGAGCCACACTGAGCAAGTGGTCAACTGTGTAAGTGGGGTAGAGAAGTCAAGGGGCATGAGGACTGAAAAAGACTACTGGATTTGGCAAGTGGTCACTGAGATATTTCAAAGGATGATTTCAGTAGTGTGAATGGTGTTGAAGCCAATCTTAGTGGAAATAACCCATAAAAAAACCCATTGCCACGGAGTTGATTCTGACTCATAGCGACCCTATAGTGGCAATGGGCAATCTAAATAACTAGGAAATAAGAAAGTTGAGATAGGGATCATATATAATAGTCTTGGAGCAATATTCTAGTTCAGTGTGGTAATTTAAACGACTACACGATTGATATTTAACTGATTTACAAATGTCCACTGATGACAGAAATTATCATTCTAAGGCTCAACATTAGAGTTAAAATGAAAACAAACCTATAAATATTCAATTACTAGAGAACTACAGTGAGCATACAAAATTAATTTTGTGTTTTCTAACTAAGTGAAAGAGGCATTAATTCTGTGTTCTCTCCACTTGGACTAAAAATCACCATTAAAAGTTGTATGTTGTCTGGTGCCACAGAAAGAGATTCAGTGTAGTGATTACTGGATGAAAAAGGCCACTAACGGGCTTAACTCTCTTGCTTCTACAACCAACGTCAGACTTACCTCTGATAAAGTAGGAGAAACCCTGAGGACAGTAAGAATAAAAAGTGTTTAGTGATAAACTTACTCATCCTTTAATCTTGCATTAAGTTTAGGAAGACCCATGTATTCACATAGTTCCTGGAAAAATATTTTGACAAAAATTCTACTGGATGATGTAGTGGTTTCTTCACTCAGCTTTATACATTCAAGAACCTGAAAATTAAAATTTAAAAAGGCAATTTTATCTTGGTTTTCAAAAGATAGGACAAAGTGACTCATATTTATAACTTTAAGTGTCTCTTGAAATTATGATTTATTCTCATTTTCAAACAGAGTATCTCTGAGTAGCCTTCCTTGCGGTGATCTGTATTATTTCTTGGTAAAGTTTAAGACTTTTCTATACTATATTTCAAAATACCAAGATGCTACAGAGTTTATTCTCTTGCATGAGGAATTTGCTTGAATACCAGGGAGGATTTTGTATCTTGAACATATACTGAAGCACGTAATGTTAGCTCCTAAACTTCATTCATCAAAATGTGGTGGGTATGACAGTTTGGGGCAAAATGCCTCTTAGAGCAGCCTCTTAGAGTACAGCTTCATATAGCACAACTAATACACAATCTAAGGGTAAAGAAAGAAAGAGTGATGGCTTGTTCTGGATAGTAAGACTGGGGCTCAAAGTCAAGCCCATGGAGAGACGTTTAAGGGCAAATAAAAATAAAAGCAGCTTCCAGTTTTAACAACTGATTAACGAATGGGTTATATGTTCCAGGAACCCATTTGTTAGTCAATTGTTAAAACCTGAATTTCATTTTCTCCAAGAAAAAAAAAACAGAAGTCAGAAATGATTACAATTAGGCTCCTGGGTCAGCTTATAAATGTCTATTAATGTAGCTGGACACACTTAGTACTTACAGTGCTAAAAAAACTATCCAGTGTTTATAAACTCAATGACGTTGCCTTGTTCTGCCATTAGATTATGGTATTCTACAATGTGATCCTCTTCTTTCTTTCTTCCTGGGATTAATTTCTTTCTTTTTTTGAACTTCTGCAGTTTTACTTTTCTTATAATTTAACACTTTTTATTTTGTATTATTGCTATTCTTGGGTATGTCTTACATCTTCTCTTACATGGTAACCTCACTGAAAGCAGGCACCGTATTTAATTCACTTTGGATCCCCATCACTGTCTGACTGGCACATAGTTGATAGCTCCATAAACAGTTGCTAAATGAACAGCAGTTGTACAATATATGTCAGCTAAATGAATGCATTTCAAATTCCAATCCAGCGCACCTTTCCCATCAAGAATATATCTTTCTTTGCTCTATGATTATAGGAATTCTTCCCAATCACTTACTCAACTTCAGTGCTTGGTAAAAGAACACATCCTACTAGGATAATCACTTCTCTGCTATCCTAAATCAAGGAACCATGGACATTACTCTCTTAGGAAACACGAGCAGTGGCTCAAAGAAGCACGTACCACCAAAATAGTGGTGTATGTGGACACGAGTGTGAATGCATATGTCTATACATAGAGAAGATTAAAATCTGCAACATTTACCCTGAAAATGTTCCTAACCATCCCTATCAAAAAAAAGCACTGCGATGTTTGGACCGTTAATATAATCTGGGGTATTTCTTACACTCATATATATCAACTTAGCTTTCTGAGCCCATGTTATATAACCAATATGAACATAATCGCAAAGATAGCAGCTATAGTAAAAGTTGGCCACCTTTTCATTTTTTTAAAGCACATTTCCAAAATAGAAAAAGTATGGCTATATTACTTAATATTTATTTGAGAATAATAAGGGATTAGAAAAAGTATAAATATTGAACCATCTACTTACACTCCATGGAAGTGAATCAGTGTATAAAAGATGAGCAAACATCTTGGCAACATTTCTCAATTTGTTTGTTTCCAAGCGATGAATGGTATCATACTGTTCTTTGAATATACTTTCAAAGGATTCCATGTATTCTTTTTTTAGCATGCAAAAACGCTAATAAATAAAAATTGAATGTCAATAATATTATAAGCATATTAAATCCCCCTAAATTTACTGAATCAGAGTGAATAAATATTTTGTACATCTTCAAAGAACATATACCAAATCACTAAATCTTTTTGTGCAATATGATGGGATGCTCAAAAAAGAAGTTAATATGGTTCTTATTTACCTGGGACTTACATGCTAAAATAAGTTACACAAGTAACTAATCATAGATGCCTACTTGTATACTCTACAAATATACTTCTACCCAGCGGATACAGTTTGGATTTGAAAAATAATTTAGTTTATGCTCTATTTGTGCCGTCTAAAAACGTCCTGGACTTCAGAAACGGCTTTGAGGTTTTGAAAAAACAGCATTTAATTGCCTTTTATTAAGAAACTGTTACAAAGCATGCAGAATTTAAAAAGTACTGGAAGAAAGATATGCAAAGTTAAGGCACTGCAAAAAATGATTCCCAAGAGGGGGAAACCTGAAGAAGGGAAGGAACAAGTTGATTTTAGCAAAGACATGCTGTTATATTACACCAGACCACAAAGAAGAAACATTAATTCACAACATTCAGGATGAGAATTCCTTTAGTGCTTCTATTAAATTCTGATGTGAAAAACAAGGCTGGAACTCACCCCAGCTAATAAGCCAAAAAATTTCTCATATGTCCTTTGCTGGGCACAGCAATCAAGTATCATGTTGCAGAGTTCTTTCTGTTTGGACAAAAACAATTGTATTAATGATTGAAAACACAACGAATTCAAGCTGTAGAATAATTTGCCTATATGATAGAGACTGTTCAAACTTTTAAATAATGTTTTTAAAAAATATAAAACTTTAAAATTTTGTGAACTTTAGTTATTAGGACAAAATAAAAATCTTGATCTTGGTTAAGCTCAGTTTTTCAAAGCCTTCTGTCTGGCTGACAGCTCTGACATCCATTTACAATGATTAGATTGATTTTAAATTTCTAAATTTATATAATATGAACCACTTCAAAAAAACCTGGTATAAGAAACAGATAAATCAGAGAAAGATTAATATACTGTATTCTAAAAGAATTCTATGCAGAATTCTTTAAATATAGACTCACCAACACAACATTTAACAATTCACTTTAAATATTTCTCAAAGATTTAAGTTCAATTACTAAGGAATAGAGTTACTACGGAAAAAACAAAACATGAGTTTTTAAGGAGAATAAATGGGCACAATTTTAATGCTAACTTAAAAAACCCTCTGGGTGATAAAATAAAAATATATTAAAAAAAAAAATATCTCTGCAGCTAAATTTTCAAGCCTCAAAATAAATGTTATGCATATAGATCTCTGTTTGGGATACAAAGAGATGGTATAACTGCATAACTGCTGGCATAATATATTGTCCAATAAGGCTCTTTAAGTGACTTAATAATCCTTCAGTGAAAATTCTGGTGAACTAATAACTGCACTAATAAATCTCTGGTCTCGTCAGGAAATATCATCATCATAACAAATTAGAGATCTAGAATTAACCTAATATTTATTAATTCCTGAAATCTAACAAAAGATGTATTATAGCAACTTTACAGATGAAGAAACTCAGCCAATATGGACAAAACGAATAAAGGCATAAATTCATTCTCTGATCACTGCTATAGAATTGACTAAGTATCTTTTTCTACAACATAATCTTTATCAGTAAAAATTATTTTTTTAAAGATAGTAACTGCAAATATATGCTTTCTATAAATTTTAAATACTAAAAAAAATTAAGTCATCTCTATGTAAATTATCTGTGTGGGAGAGTCCAGGAGAAATCTCAGGGTATGGCAGAAGGGGACACTTGAAAAGCACACGACACTCTAGAACCGTGCTCTTCAATATGGTAGCCAATAGCTGTGTATCATTATTTAAATTACTTACAATTATATAAAATTTAAAATTTTAGTTCCTCCGTCATACCACATTACAGTTGATCAACAGCCGCCACATGGAGATAGTGGCTACTGTACTACACATTGCAGAATATGAACTTTTCCACCATTCCAAGAAGTTTAAAAGTTCTAGAAACTGGTAATCTACTTATAAAACAATCTACTCAAAATCCTACCTTGACAACAGGGTTATTTTTAGATGCTATTATTGGCAGATTTATTTTTTTAATATTAGTCAAAAAGCTACCTTACTCAAAGTATATATAAATGTATAAGTTCTAAAAAGATATCTTTTGCCAAAATTTAAGTAATATAGGACAGAAAACTTGAAACTTTTCTGAACTCTGCCATATTATGTTAACTTGATATATTAAAATGCATTTTAACTTTTTCGACTCTGTGTTTAAAATAATATAGCAGTTAATCAGGTTTTAAACAATAAAACATGGTATAATATGCTGACAACACTGCGAATAAAGTCAACCTTACATGCAAAACAAATTACTTTCTTTCCAAGACTAAATGCAATTACAAGAGTTATTCCCTGTGGTGTACAATAATTAAATATTTTAACATTTTAATTAAATATTACATGATTTTAGGAGAGCCTTTTGAGTAACCATATGCACAAACATAGATACACCAAGATAGTCTTCCAAATGTTATCAAAATATGTTGAGGTTAGTTCTAGAACAGCTATCTTGTGGATTAATATTAATATTTATAATGACTTAATTATACTCCTCAAATAATGTGACAAGATCATACAGTAGGTTCAGTTTCAATTACAATTTTAAAGGTTAATGTACTAATTTATTTTCTTCCAACAAAAACCCATCAAGTGAAGTTTGAGTACAAATAAAAACCAAAACCAAACCTGTTGTCACTGAGTTGATTCTGACTAACAGTGACCCTACAGGAGAGAGTAGAACTGCCCCACCCATAGGGTTTTGTAGTAAGTTTTGTAAATTTTTTTTTCATCATCTCAAACAGAAACTTTATACCTATTAAACAGTAACTTCCCTTTTCCCTTTCTCCCCTCCCCCTAGACCCTGGTAATCTCTAATCTACTTTCTGTCTCTACAAATTTATCTACCATATATGTGGAATCATATAATATCTGATGTTTAGCAAACAGGTAGTCTAATATTAGTACACCAATAAATAAACTTCAAAAGGGAAAATCTTAAATTTAAAAAAATAAAAAAAATTTTTTTCTCAAAATTCCATACCATGACATTTCAAGAATAAATCCATATTCTAGAACAAAATTCAGGAATTTTTTTTCTGTAAAGGCCAGATAGTAAGTATTTTAGGCTTTAAAGATCCTGTGATCTCTGTTATAACTAAACTACTCAACTCTGTTGCAGTAATGTGAAAGCAGCCATAGACAATACATAAACAAATAAGCATAGACATGTTCCAATAAAACTTTATTTACAAAAACAGGAGGTGGACCCAGGCCACAGCTTGCTGGCCACTGTATCAGACCATGTTTAAAGTCTTAAAACAAATGACTCACACCTAACAGCAACTTTATTCACATAGCCAATAAGATCCTTATAGAAGAATTAGAAACAAAACAACCTACGGGAGCTGATTCACACAATTCAACATTTGTGCTATGTCTACCACATAAAACGCAATATTAAAAGAAAAGCCTTGAGGACTTTGTTCAGGTTCCAAAGACCTAAAATCTAGGCAGGGAGCAGTATACATAAGATAACAACTAGAAAAAATGATAATCTATTTAATCTGGTCTGTATTTTCCTTGCCGTTAGGGTTCTATAATACTTTGAATAGTACAGTATACTGAGTTATAAGACTGAACCCTACAGGGCTAAGGGTAACCATGTATACTTTATGGATCACTGACTATCCGACACCTCACAGAATGCCTGACATGTAGAATATGTTGAACACATTTTTGTTGAATAAATGAATGAGACAAATAATACAGATTCTTCTATATCCAATTAGAGTAATAAAATACTATGTGTTGTGATCTTCATAATTTCTTCCATAAAAGAATGCTTTTGTGCATAACAAAAATGGACCAGGTAATTCATCAAAGAGCAAATTTATTCTATTTAAGCCACAGTTCAATTTACAGGCAACCTCTCAGAAATTCTATGTAAAGGGTAGCAGTTCGAAGAATGCCCCTCCTTTTCCCATGTCCTGTCTGAGCAGCCAGGTTAATTCACTGCAGCAAGTAGCATATGAAACACTACAGGACTTCTAAGTTTTGAGTTATTTAAAATTTTTTTAAAAATCTGTATTTTTAAAGCGTACACTGGATATATTTAGCACTGAGCTATTGTTCCAATTCACTCACTATACCTAATTTTTAATTGTCTTAAGCGTTTTTATGACAAATACATATAGTCTAATTAAAAAGTATTAACGTACTGTTTGACTCTCAGGAAACTCCATTTTCAACAGTTTGTGAGCACATTCTTCAAAATCTAAACTGTGGAGATAAAACGGCCAAAACAGTTAGGATAAAAGCTTGCTGCATAAACCGTAGCACTCTTTTAGACAGAAAAATCTTACTTTAATAATTCTTCTGAATAATCTTTTTTAGTATAATTTCATATTATTGTATACTGTATATAAAGAAAAACATAGTTCTTAATTCTATAAGAATACAGGTAATAAAAATATAACAAAGTTTGTTGAAATAAATTAGAATAGCATAGAAACTTCTTTAACCTCCCCTGAAGCGACCTGGCAAATTCACTTGCGTCAAGTGATGTGCACGGGATCCTGAACGCTCCTGGCTGGTTGCCTACTTTCTACTAATATACTGCACTTCTCCCTGCAACTGAACTGCATGTTTATCAAGAGGTAATAGTGTGTGTTCCCAAATGTGCATGTGCTGGTTGCTTTTATTACAATTGAATATTTTAACTAAATGTGAACCCAGAAAAAAAGTACTATTACAAGACTGGAAAAAAAAAAAAAGCATAAAAATGTGAAAAGATTCTGAACCCAGATTACTTTGCAAGTGTCCTTATGATCTAATTTTACTTTAAAGAAACTGATTGTGCAAATCATAGACTAGTGGGTATGGTTTATTAAAAAAAAGATGACATGAAACTTCTGACTAACAATTAACTAACACTCAAAGAAAGGGCCTGGACTCTATCAAAAGACTGGTGAATGAATGTGTATTATGTGAAAAACTGGATCCCTACCTCACATCATATATAAAAATCAACTCAAAATGGATCAAAGACCTCAGTGTAAGAGAGAAAGTTATAAAATTCTTAGAAGAAAACATAGACATGATTGTGAAGTTAGATTAGGCAATGGTTTCTTAAGTAGAACACCAAAAGCATAAGCAGCAACAACAAAAGCAAAACAGATGTGCTTCAAAGGAAAAAGAAAGTAAAAAATAACACAGAGAATGGGAGACAATGTTTACAAATCACGTATCTGATAAAGGACTAGTATCTAGAATACACTAAAAAAAAAAAAAAACTCTTACTTATAACTTAATAAATAGACAATTTAAAATTGGGCAAAAGATTTGGACAGAATTTCTCCAAACAAGATAAACAAATGGCCCCAAAGCACATGCAGTGATGTGTAATACCATTTGTCATCAGGGAAATGCAAACTGAAACCACAGTGAGATACCACCTTATACCCACTAGCATGGCTGCAACTGAATCAACAACTCTTGGTGAGAATGTGGAGAAACTGGAACCCTCTTATGTTTCTGGTGGATAAAGTAAAATGGTGTAGTGACTTTAGAAAACAATTTGGCAGTTCCTCAAAGAGTTAAATGTAGAGTTACTATGCGGTTCAGCAATTCCAATCCCAGGTATATAACCAAGAGAAGTGAAAACATACGTCCACACAAAAACTTGTACAAAAATATTCATAGCAACATTATTCATAATAGTCAAAAAGTGGAACCAACCCAAATGGCCATCAACTGATGAATGGATAAATAAAATGCGGTATGTACATACAATGGGATATTATTCAACTACAGAAACGAATGGAGCATTGATATATGCTACAACATGGCTAAGAAGCCAAACAGAAAAGGCCACATATAGTATGATTCCATTTATATAAAATGTCTAGATAGGCAAATCCAAAGACAGACAGTAAATTAGGGGAAATGGAGAATGACTGCTAATGAGCACAAGGTTTTGAACTCTGGGAAACCAATTATGTCCCACGGCACAAATTTCAAGGAGTGCTATCTAATGTTCAAGGTTTTTGCCAAGAGCCAGCTGTCCTGTTCTACAGCCATTAAGAATCTCACCAAATCAAGTGCTGATATTTGTTAAATAAATCTAAGGAAGAAGAAAACAAAAACAAAAAACAGTAACTACATTCAAAACTTAGATAAAACAACAGATAGGATGCTCAACAATGAAGACTAACAGAAATAAAAGCTTTAAAAATGTTAACTTTTTTTGTAAATATTTATATCCAGCTAAAATTCTGAAGAAATGTATTTTTTATTCATCAGTCACAAATGCACATCTAACGCAGTAACAATTACTGGAGGTAAAACACCTGTAGGATATCATCCTGATCTAAGTTTTATACATAATTAGGATTTCAGAAGTATTTACAGATAATATGATCCAACCCTCTCATTTTTATTGATGAGAAAACGAGACTCAGAGGCATTTGTATGACTTGCTCCAGGCCACACAGGATATACTTAATACTTCCTCATCCAACATTTCATAAGAAAAGGCTATAACCAACATTTAATTTGAACAGTGATTTCTTGAAATGTACATTATGTGTTGAGAAAAACTAGGAAAAGTCCTAATTAAAATTAAAATCAAAATAGGAGCAAACATAGGTCAAGTTTCTCAGGCTTATGTTAAAATCTCAGCTTGGAAGATTTACTTACATATTCTACCATACAGTAAGTCCTACTTTTAACTGATATTGAAAACGATTTAAAATTTTACTAAACTGTTAAGTATTTCCACTTCCCCTGATACAAGTGAAAGATGCTACAGGAGCCCAGCAAGACACCTCGTGCTCAATCATCATTTTTACAAGTTACCTTGGCTCATACCTAACCACAGGACTTCTACATTTTCTAAGAATGCAGTGTAACAATATTAAAATGACCAACATTAATTTGCAAGAAAAAATAAATTGCTTTTCACAATGTTCATATGAATTAAATTAAAACTATCTTCAATATACTTCACCTAAGAGAATTAGCAAACTCAATGTGAACTTGATTTGGGAAAAATGCTAATAATTTGTACCTTTTGTACAATATTCAAACTTCCATTCTTTTAATAACAGCAGTATAAAATCCTCACTTACTGAAATACTAATGACCATGAATTTAGTTTTATAGCTCATCTGTTTTCTTCAGCTCCTATTACTTACTGAGTTTCACAAGCACACCAGGGTATTAATTCAGGATGGTACAGTGCAATGGAACAAAAAAACTAAAATTAAAAATAGAAATCTGCCAGGAATGAGCTTTTATAACAGGTAACATTAAATAATATCTAGCCCTAAGATTAAATTATTAAAGTATAGTTAACAAACTTCAATAATTTAGCAATACCAAAAAGAGTATTAAGTACTAAGGAGCCCTGGTGTTACGATGGTTAAGTGCTCAGCTGCTAACCAAAAGTTTGGCAGTTAGAACCCACCCAGTGCTCTGAGGAGAAAAGACCTTGCAATCTGCCCTCATAAAGATTACAGTTTAGGAAAACCTATTGGGCAGTTCTACCTGACCATATAGGATCACTATGAGTAGGAATTGACTTGATGGCACACAACAACGCCACCACCAAAAAGGGTAAAGGAAGACTTTACTTTTTCTTTTCTCTCTTTTCAAAACAGAATTAATTAGTCAGGAAAAACCCCGAAATTTCTGAAAAATCAGTCAGGTAACTGCTGAAGAAATTTGTCAAGTTTTATGGTTTTCCTCTTTATCTAATAAGTGAAGTGTCATGGAAGTTAGCTGTATGACAATCTATTTCCTTGTTCCTGTTATATTTTAAAAGTATTTGGGGATTCCCTACACCAAGATCATTTCAAAGTTTCAGTAATTGCAAATATTAAGTGAATTAAATTTACCTGGTATTTCAATTCTTATCTTAAGGTGTTAAACCAAAATGAATTCTAGGTTTAACACAAATGGTGGCTGAGGGAAGGTAAAGAAAAAAGAACACATTTACTAAATTACCGTCTTCTCTACTTGACGCCGGTTTTCAAGCTGTGGTGACAAATGGTTCCTTCGAAATCTCCAATCTCAAAAACTTTAAATTGGTGGGAGCATGGTAGTCCCACCTCCCTCTGATGCTATAGCTTCAATAATGTAAATTAAGATGGAAACATCATTTAAAAGAATAGGAATGCACTGTTTTCAATAACAAAGCCAATTCTGTAGTTTTATATTGTGAAAATAAAAAAGGGTCATTAAAGGAGTCTTAACAGTAAGAAGACATCAGTCAACAAGACAGAAAGAAATTAAAAAAAAAATAGTTCAACTGCCAGAATTAATTTTGCTCTCAAAATTTCTAAAAATGAACTTATATAAAATCATTTCATAGTCATCTGACTTGAGGATTAGGTTGCATTCTTGATTTCTAGCCTCGTTAACCTAAAACAAGGAGCCCTGGAAGTGCACTGGTTAAGCATTTGGCTGCTAACCAAAAGGTTGGTGGTTTGAACCCACCAGCCACTCTGCATCAGAAAGATGTGGCAGTCAGCTTCTGTAAAGATTACCCATACCCACTGCTGGGGAGTTGATTCCAACTCATAGCGACCGCATAGGACAGAGCAGAACTGCCCCATATGGTTTCCAAGGAGCACCTGGTGGATTTGAACTGGTGGCTTTTTGGTTAGCAGCTGTAGTTTTTAACCACTATGCCACAAGGGTTTCCTCAGTAAAGATTATAGCTTGGAAACTCTACGGGGCATTTCTACTCTTCCCTATAGGGTCACTATGAGTTGGAACTGATTTGACGGCAGTGAGTTTGGATTTTTGGTTTATACTATAAACAGAAGACTTTTGAAAAAATAAGAAAAGGCATTAAAAAATCTACAATCTATGTTTCCTCAAGACAACCGTGTTGGTATTTTATTCTTTCTGGAATTCATTTACCTATTTATACAATAAGAAGCCCTGGTGGCACAGTGGTTAAGCACTGAGCTGCTAACTAAAAGGTCGGGGGTTCGAACCCACCAGCAGCTCCACAGGAGAAAGATGTAGCAGTCTGCTTCCGTAAAGATTTACAGCCTTGGAAACCCTATGGAGCAGTTCTACTCTATCTTAAAGGGCTGCTATGAGTCAGAATCAACTTGATGGCAATAGGTTTATTTTTGGTTTTATTTATACAATTAAGATAATACTATAGGCACAGTTCTATATGGTAGTTTTTCCCCACCTAACATTTTATCAGACCACTTGCTCAAATCAGTAACAACCTCCATTAATCTCATTTTCAGTGGTGGCATAAATTGGATATTTCAACTGATTATGTGTGACAGTAAGATTTTCTCAATTTTTTTTCAGTGACAATTCTGCATATAATTCTCAGTCAACAGTTATTTCTTTAGTAAATACAATAATGGAGAAAAAAAGAGTCAAATGGCATGAATATGTAAGGCCCTTGATTCAGGTTACAAAACTGCTTTCCATAAAGAGTCTACCAATTTAAATTTCCACCAATAATTATTGAGGCATATCTCACAGCCTCATCATTATTATTGAGTACTGTTGCTTTAAAAACCAAAACAAAGTAAACCACTTTGGCAAATTTAACAACCAAATAATGGAACTTCTTTGTCTACAGTAATATTGTTTGATAACTAACATTTTTCATTAAGTTTTATAATCCTATTATATGAATCTTCCATTCATATCCTTTAAACATCTTTCCACTAAGGTCTTTGTTTTTTTTCTATAAACTTGTATGATCTTTTAAGCATAGTAATCCTTTATCATATGTAAAACTGTTTTTTTAACAAATATCAACACATAACGTAGTCGGTTATTACCAGGATTGGTATCATTATATCATAGCAGCAGTCACTTATCTCTTAAGACTTTAATTTTTCATGTTTTTTGTTTGAGTCACAAATTGTCAAGACTCATTTAATTCTTTAAAAAAAAGTTTTCTCTAGCACAACTGGTACAAGGAAAGGTCATGGAAGCCCCATAGACACATCCAAACTCCCTGAGGGACTGAACTGCTGGGCAGAGGGCTGTGGGGACCATGGTCTC
>NW_004443973.1:4260184-4300358 GCF_000243295.1 Trichechus manatus latirostris | reverse complement strand
TCATAAAACAACATGTGTACTACTGTTCCATGAGAAACTATTTGTTCTGTAAGCCTTCACCTGAAGTACAATAAAAAAAAACAAAAAAAAAAACCTCAAAAAAAAAAAAAAGTTTTCTTTTAAATGATTCAAAGAACTTCACTAGAACTCTTCAGAGTTAATGCTAACAGCAGTATTAAAACACTGAATCTGCTATTCACAAGTGATTACTGCTGGATGTATAAAAAAAGACAAACAAATTAAAGGTCAAACTCTGTTTGACAATATTTATCTTTACTTTAAAAAATTCTCACCTCCCTCTTTAAGTTTGTATGAAAAAAAAAAAAAATTAATAGTTTTCTTTTTCATGTGTAAGGTAAACAAGTAGCTAAGAAAAAACCAAAACATTTCCAACCAATGTTTTGTTGTTTAACATTCCTCTACTTGAAGATGAATCTAAAGCCAAAAAATTTTCAGACAGAATGAAAACAAGATGACTCTTACTTATGAATCACCATTGCTATTACATCATACTAAATGGAAATACACAAAACCTAGTAACAAAACTGAGAAAACATTCCTCCTCCAGTGTAAAATGTAAACACTGTGCCCACTAACTCAATAGGTTGACTGTCACACAAAACAACAGATGGATTAACCATTTAACATTCTCATTTATTTCTCTTTAAAACCAAACTCACAGGCTTCAAAGGGAATAGGTTTTGTTTTCATGATATCATAGCAGTTCTTACTTAACATTACTTCAAATGTTTCTCAAAACGTTCCTTTAAATTTAATTCCTATTTTTATTTATATTCATTTTCACCTGCATAGCAAATCAGTAACCAATAGTTATTTTAACATTATTTCTCTGCTTAGAACTAGAATTAGGGAAAATAACATTATATTTCTACTATACAATTAAATACCATGCTAACTCTATAATAAACTACAAGAAATGACAGAGCTAAAAATGTTTAATTATGTAACTTTCCAAGTTAAGTTAAAAAAACAATTGTTCTTGCAGCAAATAATCTAGAGTAGCAGTCTATGGATGAGCTTAGTTTGGGATGGGGGTAAAGAGTTAGGTAGCCTGAGAATCCATGTGGTATTTAGTTTTTCTGTTATCAGATCCTAAAACGTATCCTTGATCTACCTGACAAAAAAGAGAACCTACTGGACTACTGTATCTTACCTTGACTGAATAGCAAGATAAATTGTGCGACGAAAGGAGACCAGATTAATTTCTGTTTTGTCATGAATAGTGACTTTTTGTCCTGGAAGAAATTAAACATAACAAAATTAAGAAACTAAAAACATTAATGTGAAGAGTTAAAAATGTATTTCTGTATAATTTTCTTGCCATAAAATTATTTACGATCTCTCAGCTTAATAATAATCTTTTCTATTGTGTAAGTTAATTATTTATAGAATCTGAAGTAACTACTTCATCTTTAGTCAAATCTTAAGAATATTTTAATAAGTTTTGTTTATTCAAAGAAGTCCACAACCGAACCCGGAAAAAAAATTTTTTTGTTGTCACCTGCTCATTTAGAGGCTATAAAATACTGCAGTCATGCTGATGTTTGGTAAAATATTATTTCTAGGGTTACAAACAATCCTTTGATAATCTGGAATAACTTATGGGTAGAAATTCACTTTGAGAGAACATTGGATCATCGTGACAGGTTGGACTGGTCCTATACAAATATACCTATTTGTCAAAATTTCCTTTTATATAATGCACGAAAACTTTCCTTATATTTAAAAGTGTTTATTTTGAATAGTATTTCCACATAAAATAAACTCTAAAGTACATAGCACATAGTCAGAAGATGCTTGAAATAAAGACAGTACTTAAACTTATTTTTATAAATGTTATAGAAGAGTCATTATACTCTAAGACAGAACTAAAATACAAATGCCCTAAAAGAGAAAAATGTACTTTTAATGTTTTCAAATATCTAATACATGTACTACAAAGTAAAGTTCTAAGCTTATTTTTCGGCAAAATAATGTAACCAAAGCCTGCTTCTATATAAATATAGCTTTTGGCCTCCTCACTTTATTTTGCCATAATGAATAGCAAATATTTAGTCATTCTCAACTGTCACATTTTTACCAGGGTTATATAAATCACATGTATTCTTCATGGATGTACCTTTTTCATGGGTTATAATATAATCAAAGGCATAAAAGGCCAAATAAAAATTACACTAATGTTAAAAAGGAATTTTCCTATTTAATACATTTAGAGCAGGATTTCTCAAACTTGGTAATACAGACATTTTGGGCTGAGTAATTGTTTGTTGTGGGTGGCAGTCTTATGACTTGTAGCATGTTTGACAGCACCCTTACCGTTTACCTATGAGATGCCAGTAGCATTCCCCTCTGGTTGTGACAACCAAAAATGTTTCCAGTAATTGCTAAATGTCCACTGAGAACTATTGTTCTAGAGGATAACATCAGAATTAGAGTATTTTACAGTATTATTTGAATCGGCTGCACCTTTACCTTCTTCATCTTCTTCTCCCTCTTCATCCTCTTCTTCCTCCTCCTCATCACTACTTCCAGCATCTTGGTCTGTGTTTGAGTCACTGTCTCCTTCATCAAGAATTTCTTTAAGAACAAAATAAATATAAGGTAAAATAACTTAGCAAGTTATACACATGTATCTCATTTTGAGAATATAATTATCAGTTGATTGAAATCCACAGTGACATAACACTTTACCAAACAAAAAAAGATCATCACTCAGGCCTCCTGTTACTGCCTTGGTGATCAGAAGGCATTACAACCGATTTGACTAGAGAGAGCCATATGTATCATTCTTCTGCCATATAAAAAGCGGCCATGAAACAAAGAGGTGATGAGAAGTAGATGTAGGTTTTCTAAAAGAGGAAGAACACTGGAAAATAAATTAGGAATGGAAACTAGCATATTGGAGTCAAAATACTGTATTTTTTTTCATAATTAGAATCTATTCTACAAAGCTAAGACTAGATACAGAAAACAAAAATTTAGGTTAAGAATGTACTTTGAAATACAAAGAAGAGAGGACATAATTACATAATTCAGTGTTCTCTTTAAATAAGTATTGAGGTTTTATTAAATTGTATACCTATTAAATTGAACATTACAGGTTGTGGAGAGATTGGAACACTTATACACTGCTGGTGGGAATGTAAAATGGTACAACCACTTTGGAAATTGATTTGGCCCTTCCTTAAAAAGCTGGAAATAGAAGTACCATACAATCCAGCAATCCCACTCCTTGGAAAATATCCTAGAGAAATAAGAGCTGTCACATGAACAGATATGTGCAGACTCATGTTCATTGCAGCACTACTCACAACAACAAAAAGATGGAAACAACTTAGGTGTCCAACAGCAGACAAATGGATAAACAAATTATGGCATATACACACAACGGAATACTACACAACGATAAAGAACAATGATGAATCTGTGAAACACCTCACAACATGGATGAATCTGGAAGGCATTATGCTGAGTGAAATTAGTCAGTCACAAAAGGGCAAATATTATATGAGGCCACTATTATAAGAACTCAAGAAAAGGTTTAAACACAGAAGAAAACATTTTTGATGGTTAGGAGGGTGGGGAGGGAGGGAGAAGGGAATTCACAAACTAGACCAAAACCCTCAAAAAAAACCTCAAACCCACTGCCGCTGAGCTGATTCTGACTCATAGCAACCCTACAGGACAGAGCAGAACTGCCCCATAGAGTTTCCAAGGAGCACGTGGTGGATTCGAACTGCCAACCTTTTGGTTAGCAGCTGTAGCTTTAACCACTACACCACCAGGGTTTCTGCTAACTAGATAGTAGACAAGAAATATCTTAGGTGAAGGGAAGGACAATATACAATATAGGGGAAGTCAGCACAACTGGACTAAACCAAAAGCTAAAAAGTTTCCTGAACACAGCCAAACACTTCGAGGGACAGAGTAGCAGGTGACCATGGTTTCGGGGGACATCTAGGTCAGTTGGCATATTGAAGTTTATTAAGAAAATGTTCTGCATCCCGCTTTGGTGAGTGGCATCTGGAGGCCATCTAAGATAAGTCAATTGGTCCCAACTCACCTGGAGTAAAGGAGAATGAAGAACACCAAAGGCAAAAGGAAAACATTAGCCCAAGAGACAGAAAGGGCCACATCAACCAGAGACTCCATCAGCCTGACACCAGAAGAATTAGACAGTGTCTGGCTATCACCAATGACCGCCCTGACAGGGAACACAACAAAGAGTCCCTAACGGAGCAGGAGAAAAATGTGGTGCAGAATTCAAATTCACGTAAAAAGACCAGACTTAATGGTCTGAGACTAGAGGAACCCTTGAAGACACGGCCCCCGGATTCTCTGTTAACCCAGAACTAAAACCATTCTGAAGTCAACTCTTCAGACTAAGGTTAGACTGGACTATAAAACATAAAATAATACCCATCAAGAGTATGCGTCTTAGTTAAAGCAGATACACAAGACTAAATAGGCAGCTCCTGTCCAGCAGGATGGGAAGGCAGAAAGGGACAGGAACTGGCTGGCTGGACACGGGAATGTGAGGTGGAAAGGGGGAGTGTGCTGTCACATTATAGGGATTGCAACTAGTGTCACATAACAATATGTGTATAAATTTTATAGAGAAATTAACTTGAACTGTAAAGTTTCACCTAAAGCACAATAAAATAAAGCAAAAAAATAAATAAATTGAACATTACAATCAATTCAGTCTTTTCATATGTAAATAAAAGCTGAAGTTTATAAATCTTTAATATTGGTAAGACGGGCACTTTTATTGGATTATCATTTCTTAAATAAAACTCACCTTTAGAAATTGATGAAAATAAGTGATATAAACAGAGACTACATAAGGTCAGTTATATTAGTAGCAAACAAATAACACAAACTAAAATTACATTTTGCACCACAGTGTGTGCTCTATTAGCCTGATAATTTCATAAACCAGGCCAACACTTTACTTTTGCATTTCTATTATAATCAGAGAGCTTTTAATACAAAGTTTTGGGGGCCAATTAATTTTTAGGAAAATTCCACTTTCTTTCAAGTTAACCTAAGCAGTATAAATCAGAAGCCATACACAATTAATGTTAGGAGAAAACTTGATACTATAAGGAACACTTCACAAAAATGCAGAGTTGTCATTCAGGCCTTATCTGATACACGAATCTCTTCAAGAATACTTCTAACAAATGTGACTTCAAGAAGCAATGTGTAATATCTAGTGTATCACTCTACATTATGACTTACACAGACTTTTAAAAGAGGAAATTATTTAGTATTCCCTAGTAGGAAGAGAGGCACTCCTGCTGTTTTTCCAAATGCTGTAAGACCCAAAACACAAGTACACCTGGGTCACTCTAAGGTGCTAATTACTAAAGCTGTGCTCGCTTCCTGCTGGGGCCATATTTTTATGTCAGCTATAGAACATCTTATGAACGAATGAAGGTCAAATGAATTATCTAATCATTTATATCACCCTCTCATCTTTCCACTTTAGAATATATTCACTAGAATCCCTGAGGCAATGACATTGGATTTTATTAACTGATTGACTGAAGCAGTGGTTTTCAAAGTGTGATCTATGAACTCCTGAGGTGAGGTCAGGTGATCTGTGAGGTCAAAACTATTTTCATAATAATACCAAGACATTATTGACTTTTTCACTGTGCTGACATTTGCAATGATGGTTCAAAAGCAACAGGGGTTACAACTACTGCAACCCTAGCACAAGTCAATGCACCAAACTGCACTAGTCATTGTATTCTTCACTGCCACATTCTTGCTGTAGGGAAAAAAAACGCTAGTTTCATTTAAAAATGTCATTGGCAAAGAAGTATAACATTAATTTTATTAAATCATAGTCCTTGAATTATCCTTACAATATTCAGGGTGACAAAATATGAAGTTCATATACAGCACTTCTGTTAAAGACAGATGTATAATGGTGATAGTGATCTCAAGGAAAAGCGCTTGTGTGATTGTGTCTCAAGATGAATTAGCTGTTTTTTAATTTTTTACTTGAAAGACTGGGTGACAAACTACTTATAAGGTATTTTGCAGACATTTTCTCAAATATAAACAAAGAGAGCCTGTCACTTCAAGGAAAACAATTAACAGTTCCACCATGATAAATCTAAAATTTTCAAGAGAAAATTATAATTTTGAAAAACTTGTATCCATCAATGTAAGCGTGTCAGTTTCCCAATATTTAAGACTTTTCTGAAGAGACCTAGAAGTAGTCTTCACAAACGTGATTTTGTTATTGTAAAATGACATGTTAACACTTCGAAAATACACATAACTTAGTGTATCAGAAATTTCCAAATGACCATTGTAACATGTTACAAAATCAGGCATGGGTAAAAGTAAAAGCTCCATTCGAAGAGGCAGACCAAGGAAATTTCATGTAACAGAGTAGGAAAAGTTCATGGACAGTGTTTCATATTCTAATAGCAATTAATCTGGAAGAAACTTCCAGTTATTAAATACTGTCATAGTATCAAGGAAGAATAGGGAGTCCTGGTGGCGCAGCTGTTAAATGCTCGGCTGCTAACCAAAACGTCAGTGGTTTGAACCCACCAGCTGCTCCGTAGGTGAAAGATGTGGCAGTCTGCTTCTGTAAAAATTTGTACTCTTGGAAACCTATGGGGCAGTTCTACCCTGTCCTATAGGGTTGCTATGACTCATAATCTACTCAATGGCAGTGGGTTTGGGTGGGTATCAAGGAAGAATATACACAATTATCTGAAAAGGCTATTAAAATAGTGCTCCCTTTTCCAACTACATATCTGTGTGAGGCTAAATTTTTTCAAATACTTCAGTCGAAACAATGTGTTCCAACAGACCGAATACAGAAGTAGATATGAAAATCCAGTTGTTTTCTACTTAGCCAGACATTAAAAAGATTTGCAGTAATATAAAACATGCTATTCTTCTCACTAAATTTTTGTTTTGTAAGTTATTTTTCATAAAAATATGTAATTTATATTAACATGTAACCGGTTTACTATCATTTTTAAGCGAATTAATAAATTTTTTTAAAATTTTCAGTTTTAATTCCTAATAAAGTAAATGTCAATAGATATAACCCCCATAGACAAAAGCTAATTTTCAAGAGTGTAAAGGTATCTTGAGACTAGAGTTTGAAAACTGCTGTAATAAAGGAAAGGGCTACTTTCCAGGTATTGGCCAGCTGCCAAGACCACAAAGAAATGGATGGGGAACTCTGAGTGTAAAACAAAGAAGATTACACTAAGTGTAAGAAAAATTCCATAGAACTATTTGGCAGCTTTTGGGGAGACTATAGAAAAAGGTTAATAAGAAAAGCCAAAATGGGCCGAAGGAGTTCTCAGTGTTTGGAAACTAAATGATAACAGAGGAAGGAATCTAGCACTTGTAGTGAAACACCCCCAGGGAAATAAGCATCTAAAAAGAGAAACCTTTTGTATTAGGTTTGTAGGATGATAACGTACAGAAATGAAGAGCTTCTTACACCTTTACCTTCTACTTCAACAGTCCACTCTTAAGCATGACTAAAGCATGGAATACAGGCAATAAAACTCTCAAGTATAATCTCAGCTCAAGGAAAATGAACCAGTAATATTACTATATAAGTAGCCCTGAACAGTAGATTTCCAAAGAAAAATGACACAAATGTGAAAATAATAATAGCTATCATTGTCTGACCATTAACTCTGACAATGCAAAGAAGTTTATTTCATCTAGTGTTACACTAACAAGTAACATTTATCCTTATATCAAACAAGTAACTTGCCCCAGGTCACTTAGCTAGTAATGGCAAAGACAAAATAAAAGTCAAAGTTGAAACAAAGTTAGAGCTTATAATATACTAATGATGTATAAATGGTAATAATTACCAATTTACCATTATTAAGCATCAATACTATATCTAGAACTGTGATTGCAGTTATCAAAAGGAAAACAGATAGTTATCAACTGCCTTCAAGAAATAATAAAGTACAGCATTTAACTGAATATGAAACCAAGTGGCAGAGACTGTCAGTGGTAGAGAGAGAGATTTAATAAAGGGCGTGAGTAATCTATGAATATTTCTTAAGAGAGGTGAGACTTAAAGGTTGCAGACAATTTACAAGGAGGGAAGGAGGAAAGGGATAGTGAGACAAATAATTCAGAAAGAAGTAATACCATGGGTGAGCACTAGAAAGAAAATAAGGCATAGGAAACAGTGAAGAGAATGGCTTCACAAGAACAGGCATTTCTTCACGTGGGGATCACTGATACCTAAATATTTCCTTTCTATCAGCATTTATGTAATTACCTAAACTGCTTCTATTTATCCAAAACAAATTCTTTAAAAAAATTCTACATACCCTTCTTAATGACTTTGTATTTCTCTTCATTCTCCATAAAATTAGGATCCATCTTGAAAACATCTTTAAAAAATAAAGCAAAAATTAAGTAAGTGTTCATTTTCTATATTTACATTTGTTGGTGCCCCACTCCCGCAGCCCTGCCCCAGACTAACTAAGAACATCTTCAGGATTATAGTCATCCTCCAGAGGGAGCATATGGGTGAACTGATCATCTTCTTCCACTAGGTCAAGTCCCTCTAGGATAACCGGGTGATCCTTGAATCCATCCTTCCGTACTGCAAACATCACTTCAATCATATACTGAACTCTTTTGTCGATTTCAGACTCATGGAGAATGTTTCGAAGGCGTTCAAATATAGCTAAAGTTAAACAGAAAGAAAAGACAATAAAATAAGCAGTAAATATTATAATTATAATATGCAAATAAAAGCTCAGTATCAAAGCAAGGATACACTTACCATTAATTCCTCTCGGTGATACTTCTGTTAATTTGAGGCCACATTCCTTGAGAAAACCAATAGCTACTTCAACACTATCATCTGTAGGTCTTTCCAGGAGCAAAGTGAGCATCTCCAGGCATAAAACTTCATGTGCCTGGAACAGAATGCAGTCATTTGAAAGAGAAAAAACATTTTTAGACATATTAACTCACTGTTGACAGAAAATTTAAAAATTAGTAAATCTGTGCACTGCAATGGTTATATTACATACATGATGATCAAAGTTTTATAATATATATAGTAATACTCCAAATATGGGGCACAATTTTTCTTTTGCTTTCATTATCCATCTGTTAAGAATTTCCAGATGACTAGCCCAAGAATTTCCACTTCACATTGAGCATAACATCAAAAATACATTTTTTATTTTTAGGGAAGGGGCGAAACAGTCTTACATCAGTGACAAGAAAATTCTGTCCCATTCCACATGGAGAAGAAGGAAATATTTATCACTTTAACTATTTTGTGACAATGTCAAAAATCCAATACAAGTGGAATATATAACTGAAAACTGAAATTATCTGTGCTGTTGTAGCATGTGAAGTTAAGTTTCCATGGTCATCATTGTAATAATATGAGAACTTACTAGGTTAAAATCCAAAGATATTTTAAGAGTGAACACTTGAAAGAATTTCATGTAGGAAAGAATTAAAATGTTATTTTATGCCACAGAAATAAGATTAAGTATGGCTTCAAAATTCTTCCACTTATAACAGATACTAAATTTAAAATGATAATATGTTTCTGAAGGAAACCTCTGAAGATGAACAAGAGCAATTTTACTATTTTTAAGTTTAAACAGAAGCTAAATAAAAATTCTCAAATAGTGTATGAATACAAAATAGAAAAACTGAGTAATAAAATTATTTGTATTTAAAACAGATTAAGATTATTTAATCTGCATTTTAGAGGTTGATTCTAAAAATATGATTATATCTACATAGCTGCAAGGAACCAAGTTTTTGATAAAATAACCAGATATTGATTAGGTTCTCATTAGCACTATGTATGGGTGAAAGAAGTGGAGGAGATAACAATTTTAATGTTTTATAAAACAATTAACTCAAAAGATTAGACAGGAAACTTAGTGGGCAGTGAGTTTATGTTAATGGAGGAGGAACAATATGGAAAAGGAGGGTGAGAATGGTTGTACAATTTGAAGAATGTAATCAATGTCACTGAACTGAACATGCAGAAATTGTTGAATTGGTGTATGTTCCGCTGTGTATATTCTCAACAACAACAAAATTAAATTATAAAAAACAAAACAAATTATATTCTTTGAAGGAATAATTTGTGGGCAAATAATCAACCACAATATTAAGAGTTTAGATCAATTTGATGAAGAACGTAAAAGTGTTCTGGTTCCTTTTAATATCAAAGAATATTAAATGCATTTACAAGTTTTAAAATGAAAATATCATCCAAGATACTTATCTCAAAAACTATAAATCAAAACAAACACAAAAAGAGATGTGTTACTGAAATGGCACTGAGACTATGGTCTAATGCCACTGAACAGGACATAGTATTAAAGATAACTACTAACCACATTTTGGTTAATAAGATGGGCCACAAATTTTGAAGCAGTCAGACAAAGTTGCTGAAAGTGAAGACAGAGACAAGGTTAACTTATAAACTACAACCAATTTTCACTTATCTATAGAACCTACAGCCTACTAACACATTCTATTTGAAATATGTAACGCACAAAGCAAATTTTTATGAAAGTTACAAGATAAAAACCAATACCCATGAAAAAGTGTCATTTCTGGCTAAACCATCAAAATTTTATAGTTAAATATTTAATAGTTAATATTTAAATATTTAATATTTAATACTTAATATTTAAACATTTATAGTTAAAAATTTTATGGCCAGGGATATTTAAAAGAACCAAAAAAGTTCTCATGAAGTACACAGTTTTTAGAAAACATTCCTCTGTATAATGCAACATTTCTTACTATTATTGCTATTGGTTTGTTAGTCTGTCCCTGCGGGGCAGTCTACATACAAGTCCATCATATATACCTTATCGTTTCTTCGATAGCCTTTTCGAAAATTAAGAATTAACCTCTTGAGGATTAATTCTCCGATCTGTGGAAATTTTGAGTTGATAATTGCCACCAGTGCTGCATAAACATGAGTGAAGATTGGAGAAGCACTCTGTGCTTGCAAAACAGACCTGGATAGCAGTCCTCTATTTAAAAAAAAAAAAGAAAGAAAAAGAAAACAAATTCATTTTAATAAATTCATTTAAAATGCCAGTAACATTACTCTGTAAATAATCACCAAAGCTAAATCACAACCAAATTTTCACTACTTTATCTACGGGAATAGTTGGTCTTACTAATAAATACATACTGTTTTTGAGAAAACAAAACTTGAATTTGTGCTTTTATAAAACAGATTTAAAATTTTACTACAATCTTTTTCTTTTTAGATATAATTACTCTTTTCCTGCTTCATCTAATCATGAACTTGACTTTTTAAAACATTTTCAAAGAAGTGAAGGGGAAAAAAAAGACTTTTTTCAAAAGTACTACATTTAGATTTAATGTACAACTTTCACTATGGGCCCATGATTTATGTAAAACTAATTTTGTGATTAAAGACAAATCTGGGTGGTTTCACTCTTGAAGTCTATTCTTAATGAATAAAACTGAAGATTTGGAATACTTCTTTGAGTAAAGACACTGCAAGATGAGTGGTAAAACAATGACATAAAAATAAAACATTCTACTTTTAGCTCATTTGGAAATGGTCATGTTTTCTATATGTATTTGATTGGGATGGGAGAGATGCAGAGTGGGCTAACTGAAGAGTTATTTTTAATAATGTAATAACAAATAATTACTGGACTGCTAAAAGGCAGGAAAAAAAGTCTTAACAGTTATTAGGTTTAGGTATAACAACTGAATCACTCAGGCTAGAAAACAAGAGAACTCAGCCCACACAACAGAGGAATCACATGAGACAACAGACAAAATGCAGAGAATGCGAGCCTGGGAGTCACACAAAAGCGAGTTTATTCTGGCTAGGCCACCTACCAGCTGCTTAACCTTGGCCAAGGTACATAGCCTTGTTGAACCTACCTTTTGAAATGGTTACAAGGAAAAAAACATTAAGCATTTAGCACAGGGTCTGGCATATAACTGCTCAGTAATTGTTAATAATAAATACTATGTATGATGATGATAACAAGGCCAGTTAGCAAGTCACTGTACTTCTAAATCATACTATTTCTTCGGACCCTTGGAAATGGTAATTTTTATCTGAGGGACAATAAATTTGTGCTGTGCTCTTAAATTTGACAGTTAACAGCTGGAGGCAGGTTTATATTAACATAGTTTATTTTTCCTCTAGTCTTAGAGTATCAACATATAGTCTAGTACTCCATTATTTCTTTAAGTGATAAAATGTAAGGTACCTTTCAGTTCTCAATGATTTATGAAATTTTTTAATGGAATTATGAAAAATATCTGAGTAAAGTTTGGAGAAAATTTTTTTCTTTTAGTTTACTCTGCTTTGCTCTAAGATAATTTTAACTTGAATTTAAGAACTTTCTTTTTATGATTAACAATGTTAAATAACAAAACAGACATTGCATTTTTAAAAAATTTAAAAATATCTCTACGGATATTTAACTAGTATTATAAGAATATCACCATATTTATTAGCCAAACTTTAGGGCAAGACAAGTCAATGTCTAGAATATCTCAAATTTTATTCCAAGGAACAATATGTCAGAGAGCTTTTAATAATATCTCCTCCAAGAGGGTTCCATGGTTAAATATATTTGGGATATAAGTGCTCTATATAACAACAGCCTCCTTAGACTCAAGATGCTGTCAGGGTATTAAAATGTCTGAGACATCCAGCAACCAAGAAATCAGCTTAATTTTATTTCAGAGCTTCTAAAACGCTTTTTTGTTTAAAGCAAAGATATTAACAGCACTTTAAAAAGACTGCCTTAAACTAATAAATATGTGTATGGCCTCTTGCAGTATTGAAATAAAACATGTTTTAATCTATAGGAAAGAGGTATAAAAAAGACAACAGCTGCCTCAGGCAAACCTAGATTTCAAAAACATCTAGGAAAATGTTAGATATTCAACTTGGGTGATTTTCAAGGCTAGAAACTCACCATTGCCTCTGGTTGCGTGTTCTGTGTTTTATCAGTCTTATAGTCACAATTTATGCTGAAGCAAGGATCTAGAAAAGTTAACTGATTAATCCAAATGATTAATCAATACCTTCTGCTTTTCTGGAATTTACTGATGATAAATTTTGCTCTCATATTCTCATTTCGCTTTCATTAGAAATTAAATTGGTTTAAGGTAGCTCTTCTTTTTTCTCTATATATTTTTATTAATTATTCCTCACGGATTTAAATCATTTGAGACACTGAAACTCATCATGTGACATCAAAGAGTCTTGAAAAGCATATGATAGTATACATAAAAAAATACAAAAGACTCCACGAGAAAACTACTGGAACTAATAGAAAGATTCAGCAGAGTAGGAGGATACAAGATAAACATACAAAAATCAGTTGGATTCCTATACACCAATAAAGAGAACGACAAAAACGAAATCAGGAAAACAATACCATTTATAATAGCCCCTAAAAAATAAAATACTTCAGAATAAATCTAACCAGGGATGTAAAAGACCTATACAAAGAAAACTACAAAACACTACTGCAAGAAACCAAGAGATCTACATAAACAGAAAAACATACCATGCTCATGGATATGTAGACTCAGTATTTGTGAAAACGTCAATTCTACCCAAAGCAATCTACTAATACAATGCAATCCCGATCCAAATACCAACAGTATTCTTTAAAGAGATGGAAAAACTAATCATTAACTTTATATGGAAAGGGAAGAGGCTCCAGATAAGTAAAGCACTACTAAAGAAGAATAAAGTTAGAGGACTTGCATTATCTGACCTCAGAACCTACTATACTGCTATGGTAGTCAAAACAATCTGGTACTGGTACAATGACAGATACACTGACTAATGGAACAGAATTGAGAACCCAGATGTAAATCCATCCACCTATGGTCACCTGATCTTCGAGAAGGGCCCAAAGTCCATCGAATGGGGAAAGACAATTTTTTTAACAAACGGTGCTAGCAAAACTAGACGTCCATTTGCAAAAAAATGAAACAGGACCCATACCTCACATCATACACAAAAGCTAATTCAAAATGGATCAAAGACCTAAATATAAAACCAAAAGCTATAAAGATCATAGAAGAAAAAACAGGATCAATGCTAAAGGCCCTCATACACAGCATTAACAAGATACAAACGAAAACTAACAACACACAAACTCCAGAAGATAAGCTAGATAACTGGAATCTTCTAAAAATAAAACACTTTTAAGCTCATCAAAACACTTCACTAAAACAGTAAAAAGAGAACCTACAGACTGGAAAAAAAAATTTGGCTACGACAAATCTGACAAAGGTCTAATCTCTAAAATCTACAGGAAAATCCAACACCTCTACAACAAAAGACACATAATCCAATTAAAAAATGGGCAAAGGAAATGAACAGACACTTCACCAAAGAAGACATTCAAGTGGCTCACAGACACATGGGGAAATGCTTGCAATCACTAGTCATTACAGAAATGCAAATCAAAACCACAATGAGACACCATCTCACCCTGGCATTACTGGCAAGAATCAAAAAAACAGAAAATAACAAATGCTGGAGAGGCTGCAGGGAGACTGGAACTCTTATGCACTATTGGTGGAACACAAAATGACACAACCATTTTGGAAAATGATATGGCGCTTCCTTAGAAAGCTAGAAATAGAAATACCATAGGATCCAGCAATCACACTCCTAGGGATACATTCTAGAGAAATAAGAGCCATCACACCAACAGACATATGCACACCCATGTTCACTGCAGCATTGTTCACTATAGCAAAAAGATGGAAACAACCTAGATGCCCATCAACAGATGAATGGATAAACAAACTATGGTACATACACACAATGGAACACTACACAACAATAAAGAACAATGATTAATCTGGGAAGGATCTCATGGATGAATCTGGAGGGCATTATACTGAGTGAAATTAGTCAATCACAAAAGGACAAATATTGTATGAGACCACTACTAAAAAAAAAACTCATGAAAAAGTTTACACACAAAAGGAAACAATGTCTGATGGTTATGAGCGAGGGAAGGGGTGGAGAGCGAAAAACACTAAACAGACAATAGATAAGTGGTAACTTTGGTGAAGGGTAAAACAGTACACAAAACTGAGGGAGCCAGCACAACTTGTCCAAGGCAAGGTCATGGAAGCTCCACAGACACATCCAAAATCCCTGAGGGACCGAATTACTAGCCTGAGGGCTATGGGGACCATGGTCTCAGGAAACATCTAGCTCAACTGGTATAACATAGTTTATAAAGAAAATGCTCTATATTCTACTTTGCTGAGTAGCATCTGGGGTCTTAAAAGACTGTGAGCAGCCATCTAAGATACTCCACTGGTCTCATCCCTTCAGGAGCAAAGGAGAATGAAGAAAACCAAAGATACAAGGGAAAGATTAGTTCAAAGGACTAATGGACCACAACCACCACAGCCTCCACCAAACTGAGTCCAGCACAACTAGATGGTACCCGGCTACCACCACCGACTGCTCTGACAGGGATCACAATAGAGGGTCCAGACAGAGCTGGAGAAAAATACAGAACAAAATTTTAACTCACAAAGAAAGACCAGACTTACTGGCCTGACAGAGACTGGAAAAACCCCAAGAGTATGGCCCCCAGGCACCCTTTTAGCTCCGTAAGGAAGTCACTCCTGAAGTTCGCCCTTCAGCCAAAGATTAGACAGGCCCATAAAACAAAATGGGACTAAAGGGGCAAGGACTAGAAGGCAGGAGGGGACAGGGAAGCTGGTAATAGGGAACCCAAGGTTGAGAAGTGAGAGTGTTGACATGTCATGGGGTTGGTAACCAAGGTCACAAAACAATATGTGTACTATTTGTTTCATGAGAAGCTAGCTTTTTCTGTGAACCTTTCTCTAAAGTACAATAAAAAATAATAATAAAGTCATTAATAGAGAGAGAAAGAAAAAAAAAGCTTCTTGAAAAGCAAAAGTTCCACACCATCTCAACAGTGAGGTGCAAGTTATTTGTCAGTAGCTTACATTTTTCTAAGAACTATATTTTAAATAAATATTCTCCACTAACTTTGAAATGAGGGGCCCTGGTGGTGTAGTGGTTAATAGAAGGGGTCCTGAGCAAAAGGTCAGCAGTTCAAATCCACCAGCTGCTCCTTGGAAACCCTATAGGCCAGTTCTACTCTGTCCTATAGGGTCACTATGAGTCAGAACTGACTACACAGCATCTAACAACAACAACAACAATTTTGAAATGAAGTAGCACAATAAATCAATTGTTCATGTAGATATTATGTTCCTTTGAAATACTATAAACAAAATGGCTGACACTTACCTTCCTCTAACTATATTTTCTTGAAGAAGTTCTTGAATAATAATACCTATGTTAGAAATGTTAACTTTGTTAATAAGTCCATTGATTGACTTCTTCAGTGCCTCCCAGCTCATCCTCTGGTATGCTAAGCTAAAAAAATAGATTTTAATAAAGACAAGATTTAGTCAAAAACTACAATCACAAGAGGTTTAATAAGAATATAAAAAATACTTAGTGTTCCTTTACTTTTAATGTTATTTTCACAATAAAATGACCCAAAACTACAATAAAATATAGGTGGGTATAGGAAACAGATTATATCCTAAACCATGTTCAACTTTCTGCATATACATCATGTTTAAGTAGAGATCACTTCCTCTTAATAATATAATTAAAAGGATAATGTTTTTTTCTTATGTCCATGTATATTTCAATTTATAACATTTACTACTTAGGTTCAATACATATTTATGTTACATTATATGCTTCATTTACTTAAACTTGTCTTTAACAGAAATCTTAAAATAAAGGCAATTATTTTTTGAAAAAACATTACAAGATGAAACACTCGAATATAAGCCATAAAAAGGCAATTGTTATTATGTCCCATCTCATAAAAATATGACAGAGACAACAAAGTAAAATGTTTTGAACTATAAATAAATGGTAATAATTACAGGAAAAGGAATGGAATCATGGGGCTGAAAGAATGCTCTAAATATTATTAAGAACACCTCTACATTTAAACAATAGACCTACAGCTATACCAGCTGAATGCTAGATGACTATACAGTTTTTTTTTTTTTAAGTAACCCTAAAATATTTTACTTCACAGAAAAAGTGCTGACTCCTGGTTTAGTACAATTGTAAAGATCCACTGTAGGTTTAACCTATCAATAGTACTTTTCACTATCTATGAAAAAAGACATTTCTAATAGGCACGCATGTAATTATGAGAAAAACAGTTTGAAAATTATTTAAAAAAAAAAAAGATGTGACATTTTCCTCAAACTTTTAAATTCATTCACGACAAAAATAAAGAAGTTATAAGCTAATGTCAGGGCAAGTAGTATGCAAGCAGTAAATTTTCAACAGCCAAGGTTAATTAGACAATAGATAATTTTCTTTTTAAACACTATCTCATTGCTTTGTATACAGGTAGTCCTCGACTTACGATGTATTCGAGTTATGACAAACTGCAGTTGTTTTTTTTTTTTTGTACATCTTATCATTAGTAATATGTACTACATGCAATGTTGCAGTGAGAAATTTGCTGATGTTATCACTCAGATGTTCACTCCCAGATGTTCAATCTTATGATGTATAAGGACACTGATAATAAAAGGCAATAACACTGAAAACTAAAAACCGAGGCATTTGACTTACGTCAGAACCAACTTACAACGGAGGTGTCAGAACGAAACCCTGTCGTAAGTTGGGGACTACCTGTACTTAGTAATATGAACATGCCTGCTTTTATCTGTGATCTGTTCTTGCATCATCCTGAGCTTTGCAGGAGGAATATATGCTCCACCAGTTCGAGTAAGGAGAGGATCCACTTCATCTTTCTTCTTCTTTGCAGTAGGTTCATCCTGAGCAGAGGAACTCTGGGTTACGGATGGCTCTGGGCTTCTTCTCCCAGGAGATGGGGATTTCCGGGACCTTTTCCGATCCATATCTCTTTCTCTTCGTTTTTCTCGGTCCCTACTTCTGTAATGTTAATTTTTTTTAAATAGAGAAAAGAACAATATAAATACACTCTTACAATGAACTGCACATGAAATAAGTGACAGCAGAAGTGGGCACACATATTCCGACTAGAAAAAGCGTTTGGAATGGTGAGAGAAAGTGTCTCACAGAAAAACTATAACTTACACTAGGTCTTGAAGGTTTCATAAGGAGCCCTGGTGACAAAGTGGTTAAACTATCAGCTGCTAACTGCAAAGCAGGTGGTGGGGCAGTCTGCTTCCGTAAAGATTATAGCCTTGGCAACTCTATGGGGCAGTTGTACTCTGTCCTATGGGGTCGCTCTGAGTTGGAATCAACTTGACGGCAATGGGTTTGGTTTGATTTGAAGGTTTCATTGGATTTAGACAGGGAGGGAGAAGGTGAGGAGGGAGAAGAGTACTCTGCAACTAACAGAACAGGAATTAACTAGTGAAAAAAGGGGAAGTGTTTAGGCCAGAATGAGTAGCTGTTGGTGGCTGCTGCTGAATTGATTCCAACTCATAGTGACCTCATGTAACAGAGCAGAACTGTCTCATAGGGTTTTCTAGGCTGTAATCTTTACAGAAGCAGATTTCCCGGATTTTCTCCCATGGAGCCACTGGGTGGGTTCGAGCCAACCTTTAGGTTAGCAACTGAGCTCTTAACCAGAGCTTTGTGCCACCCTGTGTTTGTGCCACCCTGGCTCCTGAGAATGAGTAGAACAATCAGTAAACAATAAAGAACAATGTTATTATGGTGGTTGGGAAAAGGAGTTGGAGTCAGACTTTGAAATCTTAAAGATTAAGTTTTTTACATGGAGATGATAGGGAATCATTAAAGGTTTCTGAGTGGGAGAATGACATAAAAATAGTGTTTTAAGAAGACAAATTGGCCTGTGATGTATATAACATATTGTATAAAAGAGAAACCAGAGTTTATCTCTAATAAAGACAATTTTTCCACAACCTGTCTGTCAGTTTGTCATATCGTGGTGGTTTGCATGTTGCTATGATGCTGGAAGTTATGCCACTGGTACTCCAAATACCAGCAAGGTCACCCATGGTGGACAGGTTTCAGCAAAGCTTCCAGAGTAAGACAGACTAGGAAGAAAGGCCTGGCCATCTACTTCCAAAAATTAGCCAGTAAAAACCCTGCAGTCACAACAAAATATTGTCCCATATAGATGATGGAAGATGAATCCCCGAGGTTAACCAATGAAAGTGTGGAAAATCCTCAATGAGATGAATTGACACAATGGCTGCAACGATGGACTTGAACATGCCAATAATCATGAAGATGGTGCAGGACTGGGCAACATTTCATTCTGTTGTACATATGGTTGCCATGAGTCTGAGCCAACTCAATGGCAACTAACAACAAAGGCAATTTTAGGAATAAGACTGTTACAATAAAATGTAATATTTAAAATTGTTTTCAATATCACTGGTACTTTTACTAGAAATCTCAGGATATCAGAAGCTTCTGGTTATTTGAAACAATGTGAAAAAAATCAACCATTTTCTAGCCACAAATTAACTCCTCCCTACTAATGTAGGTGAGTACTCTTTCTTAAATTAATCCTTTTAAAACAGTCTTGTTCTATGAAACCATCAAGAACTAAACAGCAAAGAGTGAGTGTTTGCTTTTTGCTATCTTTCCCCAGAGAAGACTTTCTCCACTTAGCTGATTTTTTATATTGCTTTTGAAACTCAGAGCCTTCCACTCATGCTTTGGGCAACCATGAGTTATATGAACATAGTAAATAAAAATAAGTTTCATGTTGTCATTCCATCACCAGGGAACAACTGAATAGATTTTAGCAAAATGTGAAGGATATGTTTGAGATGGTCTATCTTAATATACAGAAACACAACCTGCATGGAAAGAGAAAAGCAGGCAATATCCCAGGCAGCTGCAGAGGAGCAGTTTTGAAACTGAGGTATACAGGGACCTGAGTGACTGCCAGTGAGGACAGTCTGTGTATACAGTAAGGCGTGAACAAAGGGGAAAAAAGTTGGTTTCAAATACAAACTACAATTAGTCACAAGGGCGGGTATTCCAAATTCTAGGCACAGATTTGCAACTGAGCTGAGCCTTACTGTAAATGTAGCATGCTCCAAGAAGTAGCTACAGCAGGGATTTACTGACATTGATTATGATTCTTCTGAGAAACATCAGGTAAGGCAGCTAGTTAGCTGATAAAACTATGTCCCTACAATTCTTGTGCTTGCTCCTTTACAGTGCAAAAATAATAGTCTTCTTTGATTCTAAACAGAAACATCTGTCTTCAAATGCTTTCGGACTGTTAGCCTTTATATTCTACATGATATACAGCTTGATTACTTCACAGTATGACTGTGAGGATCAAATGGGACTTTAAATATCTAGAATGTATCAACTCGTAAAGAGTTACTGAAGTAATATAGCCATGGGTGTGGAAAGTGCATGAGTTTTGGGGTCAGATAAAACTGAGTTCAAATTCCAGCTGGATCATCTACCAGCTGTGTAATTGTAACCACAGGTAAGTTACTTCATCACTTCAAACCTATTTCCTTATTTATACATTAGGAATAATAGTACCTACTTTGTAAGAGTTTTTAGAGTATTTGAGAAAGTATGCAAAATACCTAGCACAGGAAGAAAATGTATAGGCATCCAGTTAATGGCGATATTACTTGTTCTTATTAAGGTAACACCAGATAAGCCTGGCTTTTTGGAGGCTAATGTGACAAGTCAGGATTAGGTACATAACAGAAAGTTGTGAGAAGATAATTTAGGCTGTAGATACCAAAAAATGTGCACAGCTCTAAACTGCAGAGGAATCTGATCAAATTTCTAGTGGAGGTATAGTCTGGGTAGTTATGGGGTAGGTAAAATATGAGACATCAAGAAGGATATAGAACCTGGTGAACAAATAGAACATGGGAGACAAGTTTTTGAAACTGCATGACTGGTAAAGACAAACAGGAAAATGAGGAGAAAGCTAATCTTATGAAGATAACAAATGTAGTTTTAGATGTCTTTGAAGGAACAAGGGAAATGGTTGTTGGAGATACATAAATAGAACTTGGGAAACAGATCATATGGTTTATGAAATACTAACAGAATTTGTTAGTTTTGCCAGATTAATTAAAACATATAATCAGTATTTAACCACTTTGTACAACACTAAGAAATTTGAATTCTTCCGCTGTTTTCTATATACTATTCAATATGCCATTGGTTCCCTTCTCTTCACTACTTAAATTGATGTGTTTAAGAAAATAATTTTTAAAATTGTTATTTCTGAGGACCCTATGTGGTACGAGCAGTTTGTGCTCAATTACTAATCTATAAATTGCAGTGGAAGAAAGGCCTGACAAATGTGCCAGGCGTTTAAGATTGCCATTAAAATTGTCGCTAGTTGTCATCGAATCGATTCTGACTCATGGTGACCCCACGTGTGCACAGTACAACTGTTCCATAGAGTTTTCAAAGCTGTAACCTGCTGCAAGCAGATCACCAGGCTGCTCTTCCAAGGCACCTCCTGGTAGGTTTGAACGATCAATCGTTCGGCTAGTATTCGAGGGCTTAACTGTTTGAGCCACCCAGGGAACCTTGATTACAGCCAAGAAAACCCTATGGAGCAGTTCTACTCTGTCACACAAAGGGTTTCCATGAGTTTAAATCAACTCAACAGCAATGCGTTTGTTTGTTTGTTTGTTTTTACTATGTTCCAGATGTGGTATTAATACAGAAGTTATTTCCAAACCTAAGACAAACTGTTCAGACACATTACAGCCCTCATTTTACAGATGAGGAAACTGATGTTCAGAATAAAATTGGTAAGAAACGTTACCAAATTTGTATAACTACAACTAAGACTTTGAACTCTAATCTGTATGAATATGAAGTATAAGGGTTCTTTCTACTATGCAACTCTACCTCATTAAAAAGGAAATACCAAAGCCACTTTTAGATGATTAGTAAATTGTCTGCACCACTACTCTTCTCAAAAGCATGGATACGTACAATAGAGCATTACTCATATAGTGGGTCCTGTTAAAGCAGTTGAGAATAGTTCCATCTCCTGTAAAATTTCGTGAACCTCTTTCCCTATACTGAGCATTCTAGTTAACTGCTCACCTACTCTCTTTGATGCTACCATTGTTTCTACCTGGGGAATTCTTTCTCCAGATCCACTAAGCAACTTTTTTCTCCATTCAACTTGCTCCTAAGCAAATACAGAGGCCATTTAGAAAGGTTTTTATAGAGGGTCTTCTAAAATGTTAGCTTCATTCGAATATTCTCATTGCAAAAGTTATTACTAATTTCTCCAAGGGAGAAAAAGAAATAACAACAAACATAGATCAATAACAAGGAATTATAACACTCCACCTAGTTTTCAATGAAAAATGAACGGTACTTACATCTGACTTTTCTTAAATATTGCCCCAAGAGTTTCCAAAAGCCCTCAATCTACTAATAATCTTTGCTTTGGAGAGGAGTTTATCTGCCCTCCCTTCAGTTCCCTTTTCCATCTCAGCCAGGTAAGTTCTATAGGTCCTGTTAGCAGGAGGAACAGGTGAGCAGTCAAGTTCTCCAAGACTCAAGAATCATTTATATTTAGAAAAAACTCCAGATTAGTAACACCATTCACAATGTCTCTCTGCCATTACATAGGAAAATAAATTTAAATCATTCCAGGTCATAAAATAAATTATTTTCTTTCATTCAGTAAAGAACTTCAAAATATCATATAAGCCAACCCCTAATGTGGTACAGTATAATGATTAAGAACCTGGGTGCTACAGTCAGACATGTTTCATAAACACGAACAAATTACTCAATTTCTCTAGGTCTCAGTTTCTTTAGCTGTAAAATAGATATAATAGTAGGCACACAACAACAACTTCACATATTTATTGCAATGAGCAGTTAAGCCACATGAAGTCCTTATCAGACAGCCTGATGCCTAAGAACATCCCAAGAATAAAAGCCAACTGCTATTTTTACTTATTCTGTTATTACAAAGCATAAAGAAAATATAAACAAATATAATTTTGCTAAAGTTAAAATTTCCAACACTAACCGTGACTCCATGCCACTATCATAAGAATGTCCTCTTCTTGAATGCTCATAGTCTGACCTGCTGTAATCAAAGTAATCTCTCTCCCGGGGGGATCTTTCTTGTTCTGCATATCTGATGTAAAATAGGAAGAACAAAAGCATAAGCTGGAAACAACTGTGTTATAAATATAATGCTAAAGCAACTCTATGACTGAAAAACTTCTTGTCAAACTGTTTTTAACAAACTGGTTTCAACGAACGGCTCATTTAGCTGATGTTTATTCAGGCACGATTACAAAAGCTCCTAGCTTTTGTGAAATGGAACAATTTCTGGAATTCACTTAACCAAACTTGTTCATCCTGATTCATATCATCCTTAATAGAAGACATATATCTGTATATCATATATAGAAAAAGGCTGTCCTGTAAATGACTTCTTTTGTTTAGTTGGCTCATTTTATTGGAACACTATACAAATGAGACCAATGTCATTGGTTGGCCTCCATAAGGACCAGTTTAATTCCATCCCAAAAGACTATATTCATCAACTGTTATTCTTGAAACCGCAATATTGTACAGCAGTGAGAATGGATTGAAATTATTAGCATACAAAGAGAGATAGCACAACATCTGTTATTTAAATCTTAAAAGTCAGTAAAATCAGAGATTAAGAAAAGTTAAATATGTACACATATAATACATATGCATAATAATATAATGCATAAGTTATATATACATCTACAATTAATTTATACACATGTATGTATATGTGTGTGTGCATAAATTTAGATGTATATACACACATATGCACAGATGTATTTTTTGAGTATAGGGAGCAGATGATTGGTGAAAGGTAGTAAGCGGTATCAAACCGTGGCAATTACCATGATGGCTATAAAACAAAGGTTTTTGGAGATATTTAGCAAAGTGGAATAAGAAGAAAGAACATAGGGAATAAAGGAGAGATCAGAAAAATGGAAGCAAGTTTAGAGAATGATTTCTCCCTTCATAAATCATTTTTAATGATTACAGCTTACTAAGTGACATAACTGAAGCCCTGATATGAATGCATGATCCACATGAATAGTAGCATTTTTGGATCTTTGATCTCAACATAATTATGATAAAATTACATAATGTATATAAAAATATTTCCTAAATATGAAACTATATAAATCTAAGATAGTAGTAGCAACAGAAGCAGTACTTCAAATAACGTAATTTCAACTCAGTATTCTATTTTACCAACTTCTACTATATTTAGTATTTGAACTATTAAAATTGTTCTCTATCACCTAAAATATTACATAAAATCCAGAATTATTTACTAGAAACTCCTAGAACAGTGATTCAAAGCTGTTTATTCCTGTTGTAGTTAGGTGCTGTCCAGTTGGTTCTGACTCATAAGGACCCTACACACAACAGAACAAAATACTGCCCAGTCCTGCACCATCCTGACATCGTTGCTATGTTTGAGTCCATTGTTGCAGCCACTGTAGATTCCTCCTAAAGCTCATTAAAGCAATATTGTTTGTAAAACCATAAAAAAGCTGTTCACCCTAAAATGAAGGACCTAAGAGCAGAGCTACTTCTTAAACTTATTTCAAAAACTTTCAATTGTATTCAGAACATATAAAATTGTTTACCTGTCTTCTGGAGAGGAGGTCCTCTGATGTGAATTATAGTTTTCCCTTCTGTCATGACCAGAAGAATGCTTTCAAAACGAAAAACGAGAGAAAGCATTTTAAAAATTATTTGTAATGTTAAAAAACATAGAGAATGAAATGTGTATCTGGGAAAACAGGAAGTACTTTAGAAATTATTTCAAAACATTTTTTTAACGTAAGAATAATTCACATTAACTAAATTGTATTAAGATAAAACAAAATTTTAAGGCCATCCAAGGTAAATGTTTATGGCAGTTACCTGTTTCCCCTATGGACCAAATATTTGTGTAATGACAACAAAAAAACAAAAGTAGAAGATAATTCTCAAATTTTAGATGCTACCTAGTCCATATTTTATTCCTATGTAGCAAGTTATAAACTTATATATAGAGCACCATTTTCTTAAAGGGCTTCTCCTGGTGAAAACCAAAATCAAGGGCCAGATGCTTTCTAGCAAGAACTCACTTTTGAGTATACTCAAGTCTTATAATTCTGCACTTGCCTCATATTCCCTTTGGTTTATGAAAACCACAATTTTAGGTTACTAAATGTAGATGAAAATAAACAGCTAGACTGACTCTATATTAAAGAGAAATATTTATAAAAATTCATTTTGTTTTCAACAAACATCATTTGAGTGTCTGATACATATGGCCCTAAGTTAAAGGGAATTAAAAACATGACTTTTAAGATACAGACCCTAGGCAAAATTCTTTCAAAAACAGACACAGAAATAAGTAACTTCAATGTATCATGACAGAGATACAAACAAAACAGTTTGAGAATATATTCTAATTAATAAATCAAAAACATTAAAGAAACCACAATATTTATCTCTATAAATAGGTAATTTTTTAATACAACTGGCCGACCTTCATACTGACAAGTTTTTGCTTGTTTTTTAAGAATTAAGATAATTTTAATTAACCTAACAACAAGAAAGGAAAAGCAGAGTATGTTTGCTAAAGTACCTTAATCTTGAAATCTAAGAAAAAAATTAAATAATCAGTAATTTGTTTTGCACATTTATATGCTCATCTACTTAATGGGAAACAGATGTATCTAAAATAGAGAATTATTCTGCACAGGAATGTAAACAAGCCCCAACTTCCTCTGGCTTTATGATTACCTAATAATTAACAGCAGTTTTGAGTCTAACGTTACCACAATTGCCAAAATACTCTCACTAACTATTGAGGTTGCAGATTTGAGACTGCCCAGAGGTGCCTTGGAAGAAAGGCCTGGTGATCCACTTCTGAAAAAAATCGGCCATTGAAAACCCTAGGGAGCACAGTTCTATTCCGACACACATGGTGTCTTTATGAGTCCGAGTCAATCTGACAGCAACTGGTGGTGATGATGCAATAACTAGACTACACAGGTGAATGAACATGTAATCAAAATTTGTAATTTAAAGTAGCCATAATTTGGCTATTTTACACTAAATGCAACCATCTTAAAATCCTGTTTCTAATGTGTTTAAGAAAGTTTTTAAAATTATTGCACTTAGCAACACAATGAAGCAGAAGTGTTCGATACATATGATGCAGGGTTACCTAAAACTTGACATCAAGATCCTAAGCCAGATATGGAGTACAAGATTTAACTGAAACTGGTAACATAAAATCATAGTGTTTACTGACTACTGTAAGACATACATAGCAAGGCCTATGTCTTACAAATAGTACAAATAGAGGGATCTCCCAAAAACTGATGCTCGTGTAGGAGACAGACAGTTTTAAAGATTCCCACAACTAAAAATATCAAAATACGTGTCCCAAAAGAGAGAGCGAGAACAATAAAACTGTACTGTCTACTTTTTCTTTTACAAGGCAATGCAATTATTTTGATTACATTAGAAAGAAGACCTCAACTCTGTGTTAACGATTTTTAACACATCTCCGCAACATCTGTTGTGAGCAAGAGGGAGAAATCAAAAATATTGAAGTCATGAATTGGAAGGATTTTGTTAAATACGATCAAGTAACAAATGTCTGGCACAGATAATAAGTGTTAACAGGAGATCTCAAGTAGGGAAAAATCAGTATGACATAGGATACTAAAGGATAACTCTGGGTACTTAAAATGAGCTTTGGTCGATGAATAGGCTCTCACTAAGTTAAAAGTCATTCTGGGGTGTAATCTAAATATTAATAACCTGAATCTCTTTATTTCCCTTACCACAGAGTTTAGAGTGCAATAGTTGAATATATAGTCAAAATTACCTTGAAAAATTCTCTGAATTGTTCATTAAGCAAAACAAATATGGCTTTGCACATACAACATCAGGTAAAGGATACATGTGAATGGTATACATTAACTAGATTAACCTATGCAGGTAGTCTACGTAGGGAGTATGCAGCCGAGAGAGCAATGTGAAAAGGTGAGTAGACCAGGAAGCCTGAGTCCAGAAGGCTTTCAGTATTCACTAGGCTCAGGGAACAAGTCTCCAACAGCAAGGCAGAGAAGGGACTAGAAGAGGTAGGGAGCTTGCTTCTAGCTAGCTAAGGAAGCTACAGTAAGGCTCAAGGAAAAAAAGAGCAGGATCCTCAACTGAATCCTCATGATCCTAACATATGTGTCCTTAGAACATCATGGGAAGATCTGAACTTCACATGAGGTCAGAACAGGCCTGAACCCAGCTAGTGGACCTGCTTGTGGCTAACAGGAAGAAGATTCTGAGAAAGACTAAACGTTTCTTTTTCTGTGTAAAAGGTATCAGCCTAAATATCTGAGCGCTTGTCTAACATGGTTTAGCTGAGAGTCGGTTCCACACAAGGTCTCCTTTTTCTCTATGTGCCCAGCTCCTAACAGAGTCTGACAACTACTAGGCCCTGGATAAGTAACTGTTTACTTATACTCATTGGACTAATGAGTATAAGTTCCAAAGAGGCAGATTTTAGAACAATATATGAAGGTATCTACTGACGGATGGGGCTACCTTAGGAAATAGTGAGCACCCTCTAATGGAGATATACAAGCAGAGGCTGGATATCCACCTGACAACAGAAGTTAGTAAAGATGGCAACAGATCTGCCTTAGTCTACAGGTCTATCCCTTCAGTCTATTAAGCACTTACTACATGCCAGGCCATGCACTTGGTGCCTGCTGTCAAGGAGCTCACGGTCTACTAGTTCTCCTTAAAGAAGAAAGTGGTTTAGTGGGGCAAAGATGGTGGAGGAGAGGAAGGGAGGAATGGTTATATTTATAGTCAAATAAAAATATACCTTCCCCTTTACTGACTTCAAGACTCAGGAAATGACATATGAGAAAAAAGGGATGGGGTTGACTTGTATATCCTTGCTGTTGAAAAGAACAGGAAATGGAATGGTTTGCTCTCCAGCTAAGTTCACTCACGGGCAGAAGAATAGTTTTGAAATCAGATGGAGTCATGGTCCCTGTTACTGCTCTGACCTCATCTTCTACTATTCTCTCTTTCTTATAACCTGCTCCAGCCACACTTGACTCTAGGCCTTTGCACTTGCTGTTCCCTCTGCCTGGCACACACTTCCCCCAGATGGCTACATGGCTAACTCCTTCACCCCTTTTGTCTTTGTCCAAATGGCTACCTTTTCAGTGGGGCCTATACTCACCTCCTTAATGAATGCTGCAACCCCAAACACTTCTGACCCTCCTTACCCTATTCTATTTTTTATCTCCATAGCACAAGTCCAGCACTTAACATTATAATTTACTATACGAATTACTTATATATTAAGTTTATAGTTTATTTTGTCTTTCTCCACTAGGACGTAAAATCCATGAGAGCTAAGATGTCTGTTTTGTTCCCATTTTACCCAAAGTACCAATAACAGCAACTGGGACATAGTAAGAAGTCAATAAATATATGTTGACTGGATAATGTCTAAAGTACATCACAGAATAAAAAGCTCTTCTATGAATCTAAAATATGCAATAAGATGCTCCACTATCACAAACGTGGAAAATGAGACCAACTGAGGGAGGAGATCCCTGTCTTCCAATTCATTATCATTCAGGAGAGTAGGCTTTTTGAGAATAATGGTAGAACTGCCGCCACTATTTGTTATTTACTTTTCTTTTGCATGTGCTCCCTCTCATGTACTTTCTTGATTTGAGGAGGCACTGATGCATGCATGCACACACACACACCCTGCATGCTCTTTCAGTTGCCCTCTTGCACACTATTACTTCCATCTGGCCAAGTATCTACATTTGAAATTGTGTCAGTTAAGTAAATGTGTATATAATCTCTATCGTATGGTTCAAATGGTATAATTATATAAATGTATTTTTGTTTACAGATTAGGTAATTGACTGTTAAGTTTACTTTGTCTATTATAAGATTCAAACACTTACTTTTATCTGTGCCACACTACTTTTCATTTTCTGTTGCCAACTGACCCAATAAATCGAACACTCCTTAAGTTGTTCCAAGCAACAAGTACCCAGTGGTCTGAATCTCTTGAAAGTTTATTTTTTCTGTCTGCAATCGTCACCTACAAAACATACCAAGAAAGCTTTGTTAATGATGATAAAAATGTATGTGAAATAATGTGTCATTCACAATAGACATTTGACTATTTTATATCTCTTAACCAATAAGCAAAGATATAAGCAATAATTTAATAAAAAAAAAATCAATAAATCCTTAAACAGTTTCACATAACAATGTATACCTAACACATATTAATAAAAAGAAACCATGAACAAGAGAGTAAATAGTAACAAGGGCTTATCAAGCACCATAAAATATTTTACTCTATGGACTGAGAAGAACAAAAATCAATTTAAACATAGATGTCCAACACCTTTATTCAAAATGTTTCAGTGAAGGAGCCCTATAGCTACATCATGAAATAGCTATCATATTTTAAAAAAACAAATGAACTGAGAATTATATAAGAGAAATTATCTATAAACTGAGTGCAACATATCCAGTGTTTCTATATAAACTAAGAGTGAAATAGCCAATATTCTTGCAATAATGATTATTCAGAGACAAATGTACTTTACATGGAAATAAAAAGTGCTAAACTAAAATGATTATGACTCAATGTTATCTATCAAAAGCACAAAGCTTCAGATATATTCACATTAGAGAATTAAGTACTTGGCTCACAGTAAGCCCAGTCATCAAAGTTAAATGCTAAAATATCTTTCAATACCCAACTGTAAAGTGAGTTTTAGTAAGTTTTGCTAAATTCTGAATCAATAGTTACATTTGCATAGAACTGCCATTCAAGCATTTTACTCGAATCACATATCTAAATGGCTTATAGTATAACGTAACGAAATCACAAAAATAAATGAAATGGAAAAATGTAAAAGAACGAGAAGATGGAGAGAATACAGAGAAAGACTTGTATTCATTACCAAAATAAATGAATAAAATTCAGAAAAAATTTTTTATTCTGAGTGCTAGAAAGGGCATTATATGTTATCTGGTCCAATTCTTTGTTTTTAAAAATGAGAACACTGAAGATCAGATAAGTCATTTCGAAGTTTTAAGTTATGATACCAGTTAGTTGTGAACCTATAACTAGAAATCTAGCGTAATGACACCCAGTTAAGTATTTCTTTCACTAGTTCACAAACTAGATACGGAATACACAAACAGCCCTGACACACTATAAAGCTATGTAGAGCTGCTGTCATTTTAATGCAGATGGGGATGTACACAAATCATTAAGTCAAGAAAAGTTTCTATTACAATTGTTAGCATGGTTTCAAGGTTAGTAAAAGCAATATACACAAGATTCTTTATAAACTTATCAATCTATGAAATAATTGCCATCTAAAGCACACCATGGCTTATGTATCTGCAGCTGCCAATGTGTCTAACTTTATATAAGGGGCCCATACAGTACTACATTCAGGCTTGTTTTTGGCTGGCAGGTTGGCCCAAAACCTTTTTGTTTGTTCGTTTGTTTTTAAAAGAGTTGCTCTGACCCTAAACCCTAACAGCCATGTAACAGACCAGTCTGTCTAGGACTCTTATCATGTCAACAACTATAGTATTTTTGTTTGAATTAGTTTCCGTGTTTGAACTCAGTCTGAAAGCAACTTTTCCTGTTGGATGCTACAACTCAGATAAACAATTGAGAATAAATTATGAAGAGCAATTCATAAAATCAGTCTCTGTGGTAGTAAGGGGGAGAGAAGAGGCACATCTATCTCCCTACCTTAGTCTGTGTTGATATAATGAAAAAATACCTCAACAAACCTGTGTTACCAAAAGTCAAATTACAAAAAAGAATTGTTTCAATGGGGAAAGAGAAGTAGATAGCCATGGACAAGCCTAACAAAAGTCCCTGCCCATATAAAGTTTACATTCTAGTTATAAGAGGGAAATCTGTAACAACAAGCAAAGCAACAAGACACTCAAGCAAAGTGGCTGGTTTGGCTTTTTTTCTACATGCCAGTTTCAGATCATTATTTCACAGTGTAAAACTAATTCCTTAAGTAACTGTCTGTGTTAAAACCAATTTGAATTCTGAAAACACGTACAATAGGAGAATTACTTGTACATATGTTGGGGCCACTTCTGACTTATTAAATTAGAAGATACATGTGGAGGTGAAAGGTAGGCCGAGGCATACTTATTTTATGAAAGCATTGCCAAGGAAATTCCCAACTCTCCCCTCAAGTCTTCTCAGCTTCCCAACTCTGGATGAGAAATCTGGTTCTTGATTTTTTTTAAGTCATGGGCCAACTTACAGCATATACTCTATAGCCTAGTTACTTTATAAGGAAAAACTTAGCAATAAATCAATTGCAAAGGGACAGATAAATTCCAATTTTATTAACACTAACTCACTTATTGGTAAGAAGCTTGTAGATGCCAAGTAGAAAAGAATATCTACATTAGTGTTTTTAAAAACTGAGAAATTATGGGCACAATTTACAGGGAAAAAAAAATCTCATTTATAATGAATGCACTGACTGCCACAGCAGAGGTTCTTTTGAGTTTAAGACACCTATACTACGTGAGCATTCAATTTTCCACTACTATTCTTTATCCAAACTACTGCAATTTTTTTTTACACATGCTATAACCTCATTTGTTCCTCACTTGGCAGAAATACTTCATACACGTATTATGGAAAGGGACACTTGTTTTCTCATTCCAAGAACCAAACCCATTGCCGTCAAGTCAATTCTGACTCATACAGACCCTGTAAGACAGAGCAGAACTGCCCCACAGAGTTTCCAAGGCTGTAAATTTTTATAGGAGCAGACTGCCACATTTTTCTTGGTAATTGATGTAATACTACCTATTGCAACATGATCACAAACACATATTCAAGCATTAAGATGGAGTCATTCAGACGCCAGAATATGTTTACAAAATGTTTTTATCATCTTTAAAATGAATACAAAAAATGAAAATTTGAGAGAAAAAAACCCACATCGAACGAGAAGTTCAGCCCTCCTAGACTAACATGTAAATACGACATAATGACAATAAATGTTTCAAATGGAAACCTAATTTGCTGTGTAAACTTTCACCAAAAATATAATAAAATAGTAATAAAAAAAATTTAACTAGCCACATATGGCTAATGGTTACCATACTGAACAGCACAATTCTAAATGATTAGTATACACTCCTGCCTTAAGTCATGGTACTCCCAAAATCCTTATCCTTGACAATCCCCATATACGGGACTAATTCTTCAGATACTAGCAAAGTTGACTAATCCATATCCAAATCAATGGTAAAAGCCACCTGGTTATCTTATAAAAAAGATTAATTATAGATCATTGTCTTAGTCATCTAGTGCTGCTATAACAGAAATACCAAAAGTGGATCGCTTCAACAAACAGAAATTTATTATCTCACAATCTAGAAGTCCAAATTCAGGGCGTCAGCTCCAGGGGAAAGTTTTCTCTGTTGGCTCTGGAGGAACGTCCTTGTCATCAACCTGCCCCTGGACTAGGAGCTTCTCTGCACAGGAACCCTGGATCCAAAGGTTGTGCTCTGCTCCTGGCACTGCTTCCTTGGTGGTATGAGGTCACCCCCTCTCTGCACGCTTCCCTTTCATTTTATCTCTTGTAAGATAAAAGGTGGTGCAGGACACACCCCAGGGAAACTCCCTTTACATTGGATCAGGGATGTGACCTTAGTAAGGGCATTAAAACCCCACCCTAATCCTTTTTAACATAAAATTACAATCACAAAATGGAGGACAAATACACAACACTGGGAATCATGGCCTAACCAAGCTGACACATATTTTTGGGGGACACAATTCAATCCATGACAATCATGATAAATAACAGATAATATGATAACCCTCATCCTAGAGTTTATCTATGCACAATGGCCAAATGTGTGATCACCAGAGTCTTAAAATACTGCTGTGCAGCAGCTGTGATATCAAATGACTCAACATGGGCTCATTCAATATAAAGAACAAGAAAGCCTGGTACTAGATATAAAGACTACTACCATCATAAATCTGATACGCTATCATGACCCACTGAACAACAGTGCAGATATGGACTGATTACATCTCCAGAAGATAATGGCCCATCCTTCAGCTCAGGCTGAGTAACCAGAAGGGAGTACTCATAAAATTAAAAATGGCCCTGATGGCAGCTATGGGGGAAGAACTGACAATTGAAACAAAAACCACAACTTGTAAAATTAATTCCACTAACCTGCAAAACAGATAAATTATGCCAGTCCAAACCATGGTATACATCATGGATTTTCTAAGTTCAAATTCTTACTTCTAATATGTTCAGATCCATCTGTTCCAAAGTGAGGTGACAAAACTGTTCTAAAGATATTACCACTGACTGCTTCAGGAACTCCCTATTATACAAATTCTGCCTAATCCCTGCCGAGACCTTCCTGTGTCTCCCTCTAGCCCTGCAAACTTTGTAATAAATATCTTTCCCTAATTCCCATTAATATACCCACAATTCCCCATAGTGTGCTTTCTCCCTTCCTGCAGCAAGTTAATCAACTTAACTTTGACAACTGGTATATCACCGAGGATCTCTGGTTGGTGGGCTTTAACATATAAGACAAATGACCTGGTTTCTCGGACGATTCAGTGGCACAGGGGATTAAAAACGAAAGAAAGAGGACAGCTGCTGCTGTTGAATAAAAGAAACTTAAGAGATACAACAACAAATGTAATGTATGGGTCTTGTTTAGATTCTGATTTGAACAATTTGCCCTACTCTAAAAAGGAATTTGTTTACACAGTAAAACCCCATGTTAATTTGAATTCAGCAGTAACTCAACTGACTAATATTCTCTACCCAGTCTTCTTAAAACAGAGGTGGGCTAAAGTTCCTATCTCAGCATAGGGTATAAAATAATGGAAGAGAACACTTTCTAATCCAGTAAGATTGTGAAATTGCTGTTTAATTATTGTTCAAAAGCCAGCAAATAGGATTGTCAATGTATACAGTAGCACTACAACAAACTAACTTAAACCATCTACACTAATAGATTTCACAGCCAATTAAAAATCATGTTCCTGAGATATCCAGAGATAAACCACATTTTTGTTTTTGGAGTGAGAAATATGTAATTTAAGTAAGATAAGAAGAACAATAATAAATGATAAATTATTATAGCCACAAAAACACTATGCTAGGCACTTCATTTATATAGCCTTATTCAATCCTCATGATTACTATGCTTTAGTGATTTTTTTAGCCTTATTTTTTCAATGTGAGAACTGAGATGCAGAGAGCTGAAGCATCTATCCAAGGTCACAGTTAGTCAATGGCAGAGCTAAAATTCGAAGCCAGATTTATCTGACGCCAAAATCATCTGATACTGCATGCCAATGAAAACGTCAACATTAATAAACTGATGTCAAATTAGTAAATTATAAAACGTAAGCAGGTACAGTCTCTAGTATGGAAATTTTCCTATCCTAAACTGCTCGATTTCTCCAAAGTTCTGGACAGTAAAGATGTGGATGTTAATATAACGCAGCACTTCTTTTCAAACATGCATAACAGTAATTTTAAGGATTCCTTTTAATCACCATACCTAGAACTCACCGTAATCAGACATAAGATGGGCAAATAAATCACCTGTTTTAGATTAAGCATTTTCGTTCGCTTTTTTCCCTCTTAAGCCCATTTTCCGTTCCCAACCTACTTACACATTAAAAATAAAACAAAAGCACAAATTACTATGTATTTTATTTCAAGTTATGCTACTATTTAAATCTAACGAGCTTTATTTCTAAAGTGTCATCTTCCCCCTTTCTATCTTTCAATCTTCACTGCCAAATAACTTCCTATCAAGTACAATCGATTACATTTCCATGCTCCAAAATGAGTGTGAAACTGACACCACTGTACACTGCTACTGTAGTTCTAGAAAAAAACGCATAAAGTACTATCATCGTCCAGATTTATACAGAATATGCCTGTAAGGAAATTCTGAGAGTTCAATATGTGTATGTCTGATACTAACTGGAAATTCCTGCGATGAGAGCAATTCATCTAGAGTTTATAGCTCTCGCTGCCGCTTTTAGCATCACTTGGTGGATTTTATGATGAATTATTACATTTTTTTCCCTTGTCACAAGTAAGCAACTCAGCAAAACCACACCTGCTCTCCCAAGCAAGAAGGATACTTTACAATGAGATGTTGCAGCACTCATGGGACCACTAGTTTAAAAATGATGACGATTTTCCAGTCTCTCTTAGTTTCTGCAAGCACTGGAAAGCAAAATATTTAATAACATTTAAAAGGAACACTTTAGATTGTTAACTGGAAGCTATGAAACTGTAAATTCTGCAATTATCTCAAAAATTTAGAAAATGAGAAAATACTCAACTAATGGCTGAAACGTACTGCTTTCTAGATTATTTCAGGAGCAGAACACTTCTACTATTGAGCCTCAGGGGTCCTCATCCAATGTTAGAGGAACTCATGGAAACATTATAAAACCGTTAAAGAAAAAGAGGGAGTCACCAAAGCAGATTCTCTTTGGCTTGCTCTTCTGCATTCTAAAGAGTAACAGCATGCTTGGTGAATTTCAAATATTATAAAGGCTTAAAAAACAAACAAAAAACCCTAGTTGCCCAATAGGGAAAATGGTAATATTAAACAACATTCAAACCTAAAAACTGGTTTAAATCTGTTCTAAATGTAAAAATGTAATGTAGGGTGGGGGAGATCCTCAGAAAAATCCCCAAACAGGGGCCAAGCCCCTACCCTTTCCAAATAATGATTTTCCTTCTCAGGAACAGATGAGATTGGCCACTGTTCTTGACCAATATATGACAAGGTGGCCGTGTCTTTTCCATTATCTGTACTGAAGGAAAACTCCTTTGTTTAGGAAAACCACTTTCTTTCTTTTTTTTTTTTTTTTTTAAATATATGTTAGTGAGAAACTTGTCCTATGACATTCCACATAAGGAAAATGATGTACTCTGATTTCATCATAGGTCCACAATTTCAAGAAAATAAAACAGTCAGAATACTTCTGTTCCTTTCTGGAAAGTCACCAGATACAGGTCCACAATCACTTATCTGCAGTTCTGAAATTTGAAATGCTCTGAAAATACAAAGTTTTTTTTTTTTTTTTTTTTTTTTTTTTAGCTTGTGGCAAACTTATTTCACATCACTGACTCAAGACTTCAATGTGATTCTCCATACTACGCACTGCAGAAAGAGCACTACGCTTCATTAGAAGGTGTTGTCCCAGACCCTAATAGGAGTTTACTTAATAAACAGTATATGTACTGTATTTCTTCTCTAAAATATGAAAATTTCAAAATATCAAAACAGTTCTGATTTCAAGAATTAAAATAAAGAACTGCAGACCTGTACTCCCTTCCTTGTTCCTAGTCATCGTATATATCAGGCATGCTTTTTCACTCAGAACCATTTGAATGACTGAAGATTCTTTTGTTCAAGTACAGGGCTGAAAGCTGTGGAGATAGTATCTGAATATTGTCTGGGTTTTTTAAAGTGATAAGGAATTAAGTACAATATGGAAACCTTTGTCTGATTCTTTGTGCAGGGAAGATAGCCCCAATTTTGAAAGACCTTAAGACAATAAGACTTAGATGAGTAAAAAAATGACAAAATCTAAAGTCTTTATCATTTTTTAAGAAATTCTATTTATTTTGTTGTTGTTGAGAATATACACAGCAATGAATTCACTGACACCAATATGTATACTAAAAACTACCCATTATAAATTGGGAGGAGGTATGCCCCGTTAATTCCTATATGAAGGCAGTCATACTGGTCTATATTTAAGCAATCAAAGAAATCAACAAGTAAGTGATACAATCATTTGGCTACACTATTGAAAATTTTTTTAAATTCTTTTACTGGTATTACGGAGCTCTGGTGGAGCAGTGTTTAAGTGTTCGGCTGCTAACACAAAGGTATGAATCCATCAGCCACTCCTGGGAGAAAGATGTGACAGGGTAGTCTGTTTCCATAAAAGAATCCAAACCAAAACTCACTGCCGTCCTGACTCTTAGAGACCCCACAGGATGGAGCAGAACTGCCCCACAGGGTTTACTAGGAGCAGCTGGTGGATTCAAACTGCCGTAGCTCTTAACCACTGCACCAAACCGTATGGGGCGGTTCTACTCTGTCCTACAGGGTCACTATGAGTCATCGGAATCGAATCCACAGCCCACAGCAATGGGTTTTTTTTTTTTTTTTTTTTTTTTTTTTTTTGGTTTATTAGTATGAGGAGGAAACCCTGGTGGCGTAGCGGTTAAGAGCTGCGGCTGCTAACCAAGAGGTTGGCAGTTTGAATCCACCAGGCCCTCCTTGGAAACTCTATGGGGCAGGTCTATTCTAAAGGGTCACTATGAGTCAGAATGGACTCATTGGCAACAGGTTTGGTTTGGTTTTAGTATTAGGAAGATCCCCTAACGTGCTCTTTCATGAAAGTGTAGGCTCTATGAAAGGAGGTATTTCTCTATAGTTGTTTCAAATTTTGTTCAGTTATCTCTTGATTTACAGTATTGACTTCCTTGAGTTTGTTTTAAAGTAAAATTCTACACGTTAAACTTCTTTACTGATTCATTTAAAAATAAATTATGACATTTATGGGGCAAATTCCTTTTATCCTGTTCCCCCTCTAACTCCATTCTCTTTCTCTACACAGCCAAGATGTTTTCAAAGATGAGTCTACACTTGGTATCTCCAATTCTGACCTACTTGTTGCTAAATCTGGAGCCCTGGTGGCACAGTGTTTAAGAGTTCAGGCTGCTAACCAAAAGGACGGCACTTTGAACCCACCAGCTGCTCCTTGGAAACCCTATGGGGCAGTTCAACTCTTTCCTATAGGGTCGCTATGAGTCAGAAACGAAGGCAACAGGTTGGGTTTGCTTTGGTGTTGCTAAATGAAGGGGCCACTTCCTTCTTCTATCCAGCACTACTCTAGCATTTGGTAATAACTCCCTCCTTCTTGAAGTTCTTACTTCTCTTGACTGACAAGGACACCACAATCATCTGGTTTTCTTCCTGTCTCTCTCCTCTGTCTACCCCTTTTATATTTACTATACCTCAGAGTTCAGTCTTCAGTCAGGAATTTCTGTTTGTTCATTGTTGTATTCACAACACAGAAGATTCTCAATACATATTTGTTAAATGGATTAATGAATAGCTCTTATCTTTTCTATCTTCATATTGTCTCTGGAAGACCATCTCCATCCCCATAGCTTCAACTAGCACAGATGAGAATGACTTTTTTATCTCCAGCCTAATCTTCTTACAGAGTTCCAAATCCTTATGTCCAACTGTCTACTGGAAACCTCCATTTGGATGTCCGAAAGCCTTCCTAACCAAGAAAGTCTAAATTGGAACTCATCTTTTCCTCCTCACCTCAAGCCAGCTCTTCCTTTAAGATATTATAAAGCTATAAAGCTTACCAAGTGGTAGTTTCTTCTTCCTCACATTGCTGCACCTCCCCTACTTCCAATCATGAGTGGATCCAAGTTGTCACCATAGGTGAGTATACCAGGCTGTCTACTAGTAGACTCCCTTTAACTTCCAGTACTGGAAGGGGGTTCTTCTGATGGGCACTGACTTTTCCTGCCTCAATGCACCCAAAGGGAAACCACTTGCTTGCTCAAAATTCAAAAAGCAAAAAGGTCAATGTTTTTTCTCCAGGTCCTTCCTTCAAATGGAAATCTTTTGTTCTCTCAGCAGTTCTAGGTAGGTCTATATGTCTTTTCAAATGCAAAATCCCTGGATGGGCTCAGGTTTTGGATCTGAGGCCCAGTACTCTACACAAGGCTGAAAAAAAAAAACCCAACAAATCCTTTTCTGTAGATTTCTACTTTTGCCCCACAGGGTTTCCAAGGAGCGGCTGGTGGATTCGAACTGCTGATCTTTTGGTTAGCAGCCAAGCTCTTAACCACTGTGCCACCAGGGGTCCATACACAGGCTACTGCACACAGGTAACAGCCTGCTTCTTTCAGGCAAATTCTAGCTCCTTTTTTAGCATATCCAATCAAGTATTGGCTGAAGGCAGAGTTACAGCTCTCTGTTATCTATTTTTTTTAAAAAAAAAAAAAAACAAGCCCACTGCCATTGAGTTGATTCCAACTCATGGCGACCCTATACGGCAGAGTAGAACTGTCCCATAGGGTTTCCAAGGAGTGTCTGGTGGATTTGAACTGCCAACCTTTCGGTTAGCAGCCACAGCTCCTGACCACTATGCCATCAAGGTTATCTATAATATACAATATTCATTTGTATCATATATCTGGTATGCTTTACAATGCTAGGTAGGAGAAACATTCAATAGCCATAGTACACTCAAATAAACACACAAACCCCTTCTAAAACATTCCAGTTTCATCTTCTCTTCTCCACATCTTGACTATCTTCCCATTCATATGTGTATGACCTCAGGCTTCTGGCTGGATGGAACCAACAGACCCTGGCCCCCTATCAATCATCTTGCTTATCTGGCCTGGCTTTTGCTCCAAGCCATTCCAGATGCAGCTCTTCTTCCCTCAGTTGAAGCATAATAGCTCTTTTTTTCCTTTCAGCCATTACAGATAACCACCAAAGTAACCAAATAAGAATCAAAAGTTTCACTTCCCATGCCCCTTCATTCTTTCTCTTACAAAGCCCCATGCTTCCATGAGTCTGGAGCCATTGCAACAAATTCTGCTCCTGATACCAACTGCAAAAATGGTGTGGCAGCAGCATCTGACCTTCTCATCTAAGTTGACAAGGGGGAAGGAGAATCATCATCATGATCAACAGCTCAAGGTTGATTCCCATGAGGCAGGGGTCCGATATGCCTTCACCCTGCAGCCTTTTTACCAATTCTGATACCAACCTTCTCTTCCATGGCACTCTCTACTTCTCTGCTAGGTTTGATAATTCATTGCCATGGCCACACAGAACTCACAGACCATACTCACACTTATGGGGTTTACTAGAAAAGTA
>NW_004443973.1:4257429-4258491 GCF_000243295.1 Trichechus manatus latirostris | reverse complement strand
AGTTGTTTGTTGAGTAGAGCACAGGGTGTATGTGGAGGATTGAGTAGATATGGGATGGAACATATGAGACTGTGAATTCTAAAACTGGTTCTATTTCTCCCCCGAGAGACCAGTCACTGGAGAAGGACACCACACTTGGTAGAGGGTCAGCGAGAAAGAGGAAGACCCTCAACAAGATGGACTGACGACTGACGTAGTGACTGCAACAATGGGCTCAAATACAGCAACGATTGTGAGGATGGTGCAGGAGCGGGCAGTGTTTTGTTCTGTTGTACACAGGGTCACTACGAGTCAGAACCGACTCAGTGGTACCTAACAACATTTCTTCTACCATACAACTCCCTATATTTTGACAACTTCTTTACTAAGGAATACCACAATAGTCTTGTTCCACCTATTAATTCCTACCTCTTGGAATTACAAACTGTCATCAACTGCATCAAGACAGCACTATAAGGTGCCATTCCAAATCCATCTTTAATGAGCAGCTTGAATAAACATCCCTAACAAGTGAGAAGAAGAAAATCCCAACTCCTCTACTAACACAGCAGGATGTCATAGAGCCCTGAAGGTGCAGGGAGTTTGCTCAACTTACAAAAAGTCTAATTATTGAGTATGCAGTATGCCTTCACACATTCATACCACTTTACCCCCCCCCACTTTCCAAATTTGCTCCTAAGCTTGCCTAACAAGTATACGGGCTACATAGTTTCTGTCAACTCACACCACAGCTTTGAGAGTGTGCTTTCTGATTATTTAGAGAGTTATTTAATGAACTGTATTGTTTTAGAGAAAACAATTTGGAAGTGGTTGGCCTTCATTAAAGAAATAGTCTCTAGAAACACAGAACTACAATTGCACAACAAAACCTCCTATCACACTTGTGTGTCCAGGTAGAAAATAAAATTGTCCTAATAAATTCAGGGAAAGACTCACAGAGTAATTTTTCAGGTGGAAGTGCTGAATTTAGTCTAGCTTGATACATTAATGAGTTAGGCTCAAAGACAGGGTAAGTATGAGTCTCCCACTAGGTCTCTCCCTTCCATTGGCTACCTCATTCTA
>NW_004443973.1:4253098-4254063 GCF_000243295.1 Trichechus manatus latirostris | reverse complement strand
ACAAGTAGTCACAAGAATATTAAGACGGAAATGAGCGTAACAGTGCTACTTCCACTATTCCAATCAACTACAGTCTGCTAATCCCACTCCCATGACCCTAGGGCGCGGACCCTATGAAAGCGGCCTTGAGAAGCCCAACTGACTCGTGAGGCTCCAAGTACCCCGCGCCCGAACCACACTGTACGCGAAGGAAGAGAAGACCAGTGGTACTGCAGGATTACAGTAACGAAAGGAGAGGAGACAGCCCGAAAGCCTCAGGCGGAAACTAAGTCCATCCGCGCAACCGGAGAGCGAGCTCACCACCGCCCCTTCCCCACCCGCTCGGACTCCTCGGCCCGACCCGCGCTCACACCCCCACCTCGCGGGGCAGCGCACGGCGCGCGGGGGACCAGCGCGCACCCTGTTACCGCCCACGGCTGGACCAGCGGGCCCGCACTCACTCCTGGGCCTCTTTCACTTCCCACCCGTTCAGGAAAACTGCCACCCCTAACCCCAGTTCCCTGCCTACAGCGAGTCTACGGAGATGCCAAGTACCTAGAACTCCACCGCGCCGCCATTACACCGGATACACGTCACTTCCCGTTCGCGGGCACCGGCAGTAGAATGAAGGCGGAGCGTGAACTACATTAAAAATCAGCTGTGATATGTTACAGTATTGATTTATTTTAAATACCATATCGTAGAACTAGATTCAAAGCACTCTATCCAGCCAAACTTTACCCCTAAGACCGTGACAAAAGAGAAGATGATACACTGCCTGTACGGACGAAAATGACGCCTAGCGTAATTGTAGTTTTAGGTTGAGGAAGCTGCAGTGTACGACGGGAATTGTAGTCCTTGTAGGTAAGCGTCCGGGAGTACATCCAGTCAACGCACAGGAAACCTGGTAGCGATTAGGGTTTAGCAGGTTTTACCTTCACCTAAAACTATTTTCTGCAGTTGGCATGAAAGTAATCCTTAACAGT
>NW_004443973.1:4250403-4251439 GCF_000243295.1 Trichechus manatus latirostris | reverse complement strand
AAGCCACTGCTGGGTGGGTTCAAACCAACAACCTTTAGGTTAGTTTTTGTCTTAGTTATCTAGTGCTGCTATAACAGAAATACCACATGTGGAGGGCTTTAAGAAAGAGAAATTTATTTTCTCACAGTCTAGTAGGCTAGAATTACTACAATCACAAAATGGAGGACAACCACACAATGCTGGGAATCATGCTCCAGCCAAATTGATACACACATTTTTGGGGGGACGTAATTCAATCCATGACATTCTACCCTTTGGCCCACCCAGATCACATCCTTGCAACATGCAAAACATACTCATCCCATCATATCGTAGCAAAAGTCTTAACTCCAAGTCTAAAATCCAAAAATTCCTCTTAATCTGTGAAATCTAGAATACAAGTTACCTGTTTCCGAAAGTACAATGGCAGAACAGGCACGAGCTAGACATTTCCACAAATGGGAGAAACTGGAGGAAAAGAAGGGATAACAGGCAGCAAACAAGTCAGCAGAACACATTACATTAGCACTCAAGGCTTTGAAAATAATCCTCTGTTCTCTGAGACAATTTACACAATGGCCCTGCCCTCCAGACCCTAAGTATTTATTGCCTACGCTCATCAGATTCTGAGAGGAGGCTCCTCGGCCCTGGGCTTCAGTTCTGCCTTCCAGGCCCACTAGGGCAGCAACTCTGCTCCCTCGGCTTTAGGCACACCATTCTCCTAGTCCATCTGAGTGGTAACTCCACCCTTAGAAACACCAGAGGCCATGGCTCCACCCTTTGAAACCCTAGAGGTCCTGGCCATACCTTTAGAGACTGAGGGAGCTCCGCTTCTTGTGTTCCTTGTCTCTTCAGCTTCTGCTTCCTGGTTTCTTGACCTCTTGGCTCCTCAGGCCTCACACCTGCATCTGCCCTGTTGGGACAAGTGTTCCAAAGCTCTGTAGCCCCACTGATAAGGGTCTTGAAGCACCCTACTCAGCCAGGAAGCCTCCTGTGCACGTGCACTCAGCTGCCTCTCTGTGGTTTGGCTTCAGTGCTGTCTGGCGCTGGTCTCCTG
>NW_004443973.1:4240586-4246752 GCF_000243295.1 Trichechus manatus latirostris | reverse complement strand
GAACCGACTCAATGGCGCCTAACAACAACAACAACATTATTATTCATATTAAGAGAGTTGGCCATAGTTAAAGTTGCATTTTGCTGTTTTAAGATATTTAAGTGAATACATTTCATTTGTACCAATATGGGGCACAGGAGATGAATCTGGTGAACACATCTGAACGAAGTATAATGAACGCCTTTACAATTATCAATGGAAATAAGAAAGTTAGGATTGAGCCTAAGAGAGTTGGATGGAGCCAGAAAAGACCAGATTTGATCATTTGGGTCCTCCAAGAAGCAGATACTGAGATAGAGTTAGGAATGTTAGAGAAAAAGAGAAGAAGCAGGATCGGGCAGGGGTATCTTCAAAGGGGAACTACCAAAAACGCGTTGCCGTCGATTCCGACTCATAGCGACTCTGTGGGACAGATTAGAACTGCCCCACTGAGTTTCCAAGGAGCACCTGGTGGATTCGAATTGCTGACGTTTTGATTAGCAGCCATAGCTCTTAACGACTATGTCACCAGGGTTTCTAAAAGGGCGGGGTGGGGGTGGGGAACTACAGAGGGATGAAATAACTGGACCCTTGTACCACGGTGGTGGTGCAGTGGTTAAGAAGTATGGCTGCTAACCAAAAGGCCGGCAGTTCAAATGTACCAGCAACTCCTTGTGAACCCAGTGGGGGCAGTTCTCCTCTGTCCTGTAGGGTCACAATGGGTTGGAATTGACGTGATGGCAATGGGTTTAGTTTTTGGTTTTTTAATGAGTTTGGTTTTTGGTTTTGTACCACAGTATTGCTCAGAAGATTGTCCCTCTCCACCGTCTTCAAGGCTATTCCTGAATGAGACCATAATGTGGTTGCTGTCTACTTTCAGCCTTCATCCATGTACTGAGCCAATCCATCCATAAAGTTAGCTTGGCCTTTTTTAGTTCCTTCCTCTGGTGGTTTGAGCTCCCCTGCCCCTCATATGGCTATCAATATGAACTGAGGGAGGGGTGTCAGTGTAACTGATGGGTAATGTGGAGGTCTGTGCTACCTGCTCATGTAGTTTTCTTGTGTGCTCTGGTCTTCTTTGTGCTTCAACTCAAATGTGAGACTTCCATCTTATGATGGACTGTGGTTGGGCCCCTCAGAATTTACGATATGGTAGGTCCAACAAGACACATTTCATAATGGGTCACTTATGTAGTGCCCAATGGTCAAGCATTCCATCTCTAATAATAGCATACCAAGAGCTATTTTTCAAAAGATACGCAATTCTCCACTGCAAATGGATGGCCCCAGGGGCCTGAACTGTAATTCTCCCACTGAGATTTCCATAAATCCCATACTGCATCTTTATCCACAACTGACACCTCTAACACCACAGTGTCAGCCAGAACATATGGCCTAAGTGTCAAGGCTGCTTTTACCACAGCGCAGACCTGACAAAGCCCTTTTCTGTGCCAGGTTCTGTGCAAAGCTGGCAGCGTTTTGTATCGCCTGGTATATGGGCCAGAAAAATATTCCTAGGTGTGGAATATGTTGCATCCAGAACTCAAAGAAGCCTCCCAGGCACTGTGCTTTCTTCATTCTTGTAGAGGATGCGCGATGTAGCGATTTGTCTTTTACTTTGGAGGGGACGTCTTAAGAGTATCCTAAACACTGAGCCCTTAAAACTTTTACTGAAGGGACAGGTTCCTGATTCTTCATAGGGTTTAACTCCCACTCTCTGGAGCACAAGTGCCTTATCATATCTCCAGCATGCTAGCCACCTCTTGCTCCATCTGTTCTATCAGCAATTATGTCATTAATATAATGGTTCTGTATGATATCCTGCAGGATTTCCAGATGGTCCCAATCTCATGAAGTATATTATGAGAGAGAGTAGTAGAATTAACATGGCCCTGGGGCAAAAGTGTCACTGTATATTGTCTGTTTGTTTCACGTAGATGTGAACTATTTCTAATTTCTTGATTGGGATAGAAAAGAATGCATTCTCCAAGTCAATGGCCACATACCATGTACTTGAAGCCATATTATCCTCAGATTGCAATGATACTATGCCTGGCATGGTAGGTACAGTTGGGGCTGCTACTGGATTGAACTTGCAATAGCCTACAATCACTCTCCTAATTCATTTAGTTTCTAGAGGGGCCAGACAGGCTAATTAAGTGGCCATATGATGGGGGCTAGGAGCTCTTATTGCATGGGAGTTAAGCACTCGGCTGCTAACTGAAAGGTTGGCAGTCTGAACCCACTAGATGCTCCAAAGGAGAAAGATGTGGCAGTCTGCTCTGGTAAAGATTACAGCCATGGAAACCCTATGGGACAGTTCTACCCTGTCCTATAAGGTCACTATGAGTTGGAATTGACTCCATGGCAACAGTATTTTTTTTTTTTTTTTTAAATAATGAGGACTATCACACCTGCATCCTTTATATTTTTAAGGGTATCATTCATCTCTACTTTTCTCTGGAAGGTGATATTGTTTTAGATTTACTCTCTTGACCAGTAGAGGCAGTTTCAATGACCTCTATTTGGCCTTCCCCACTATGATAGCTTTTATTCCACAGGCCAAGTACCATATATGGAAGTTACTCCAACTGTGAAGTATGTCAATCCCAATTACACACTTGGACACTGGGTAAATAACCACTGGGTTGTTCTGCGAACCCAGTGAACCGATTGTGAGCCAGACTCTGGCCATGACACCATTTACTACCTGGCCCCCATGTGCCTCTTCTCCAACAGGAGGGCCATGATGACTTCAGATCTCCAGGTATCAATATCAACTCTGAACCTGTATTCAATAATAATTAAAATGAGGGAGCATACTAGACCTGGCTAACTCACCAGGCTGTGTAAATGTACAGTCACTCAAATAAGTGAAAGTAAGTCCTTTAGGGCAAGGTCCAGGGGAATCATTATAATATATATTTTACCTTATGTTGCAGGATCTTTCATCCTGAGACGGAGTCAAGTCTTCAATGATTTGAAATCTAGCATGAGTCCAGGAATTAGGCAAGGGATTGCCATGTCATTCTTACGGTTGGTGTAAGAAGTGGAATCTATTGCAATGGCTCCAGATTCATGGAAGCATGGGACTTTGTAAGACAAAGAATGAAGGGGTGTAGGAAGTGAAACTTTTGATTCTTAGATGGTTACTTTGGTTGTTGTTACCTATAATGGCTGAAAGGAAAGTAAGGGATGTTATGCTGCAGCTGAGTGGAGAAAAGGTGCATTTAGAGTGGCCTGGGACAAAAGATAGGTTGATTAAACAAGATGATTGATAGGGGGCCAGGGTCTACTGTTTTCACCCAGCCAGTGGCCTGAGGCCATATGCATATGAATGGGAAGATAGTCAAGGCATGGAGAAGAGAAGAAGAAACTGGAATGTTTTTCAAAAGATTATGTGTTTATTTGTATGTGTTTATTTGACTGGGTGGAGGCATGTCTGACCTCTGCCTCATAGGAATCAGCCTTGGGCTGTTGATCTTGATTCTCCTTCCCCCTTGTGAAGTTAGAGGAGGTCAGATGTCACCCCCAGGCCATTTTTACACCTTATGTGGAAAATTATTTTCTGGTAGATTTTCTGGCCTCATATAATATATCCACTTTGGGATGCCCACTCCCCTGAACTTTTTACTTTCTCCATGGTCAGATGTGGCAATTCAGGCATTTCGGTTTTGCTCAGTAAGGCCCATTACTTTCTCTGGACTTCTCGAAGACACCCTAGCAGCAAATTTTCTCCATCTCCTTGGATCCTTGCCAGGATGTTAAATCTCATATTCCAAGAGAGTACCCTCAAGTCAATAAACTCTCCCTTATCTGGTATTATGTTCCAGCCCTCTGTACCAGTTAAAAGTTTTATCTACTGTACCACCACATTGTGCCCCATATACCACTTGGGACAGGATCCTCTTTGACAGTCTGGCAGTTATTGATCCAATCTCAAAATCCCAGTTTACCACTTGCTTTTTCAGATCATTCCTGGTATCACTGCGTCAGTTGGATTCTCTAGGAAACAGACACTGAGATGGAGACAGAAGTACAAAAAGTTTATTGGGGAGTAACAACTGTGAAAGGAAAAGGGAAAAAGCATAACTGGGAAGGGAGAGCCATCAGACCATGATGCATATCTGACAAAGTCTGTGGCAGCCCAACAGAGAGGTCCAGGGCAAGGATTTCCTATTAGAAGAGTCCTGCACTGGGTGAAAATCTAGGCCTTTATACCACAGTCTTGCTTGGTCATTGGCAAGAAGAACATTGTTGCCGGGTAGAAACCCCAAATTTTGCTCGGCGCAACTCGTCTCAGCCAATAAACAAGAGGCCAAGGTGAAAGATTAGAAAGGTTCCTTTATTTCATTGCGTAAGGAAAGGAACAATCAGGGCTGCTGCCTCCAAGACTGCTCAGTGAGGGTGAGAGGGAAGGTTACCTTTATGGGGTTTACAAGCAGGAAGTTCATAAAGTTACATCAGCAACATTCTTAATCATACTATGCAAGCACAATGGGGTTTACATATAACTTCATGCCTCACATGTCGAGAAAATCATAGCTAAACTCCACCCAGAGATGAGGCAGTTACTATCTATGAGGTACTTAATGAGCTAAAAGGTTATGCAGAATGTCAGCATGGTGCCTAACCCAGTTTCCTCTAGTTCTGGGCAGCATTTAAGGAAAAGGGAACCAGGATATTAATGTAAAGCTACAGGGCATGCCAAGCAAGCTGCTTGAGGCAGTGGAATTTTCTGCACCCTGGGGACTTCTGTCTTATTCCCTCCTTTTCTTTTTGGATATTGGTCATTCAGAACCAGTGTCCATTCTGAACTATAGTCTGGCTCGGAATTGTTTGGTATGTTCTCGCTGAGGGGGCAAATATTGGACATAGGCTTGAACAGTTGGCCTTTTTAACGAGGATGTGCAGGTGGGATACATTGCACACAACAGCAGGAGCATATACCTATGGTCACTTTTAACACTATAAAAGCAACGAAAGATTTTAACCATCCTAGGTTGGGTAACCATGATGTCAGCCAGCTAAAATCAGGACCCAAAGGCATCATTAATTGTTCAGCAATTGTGCAATCCAGTTGTAGTTGTCTAACTACTGAACTCAACTTTTCTTGGTCATGTTCAATCTGTCCAGATGCATTGATTAAAGAAAAACAGCTAGCATTGATATATATACAAACTTCTCCATAAGAAGCTAACATTAGATCCAAGGCAACTTGATTTTGTAGAATTATGGTTTCAATGTAGTCTACTTCAGATTGCAAAGTCTGGGTCAAGCTTTTGATGGTATTGGCTACTGTCTCAAGTGACAGAGATATATTCTTAATGAACTGATACAGGGTATGATGTCATCATAATTTTTCCCAACCCCAAGCATTGGGAGTAGCACCCTCTGTGCCTTTTCCCAAGCACTCTTAGTAATATCTATAGTTTCTCTTTTAAACCTGTGGATGCTTCTGGTGGAATACAGAACCTCTTTGTCTTAGGCTGGGATTTTTAGAGAAGCAGTAAAGCATATAAATATATATATAGAGAGAGAGATTTTTATCAGGGAAATGGCTCACGTGGTTGTAGAGGCTGGAACGTCCAAGTCCTGAGTCAGGATAGAGGCTTCTCCTGAGTCACGTAGCCACAGGGGCTGGCGAACCCAAGATTGGCAGGTCAGAGAGCAGGACTCTTGCTCACAGGCTGGGAAGGTCGATGAATCCCAAGACTGGCAGACAAGCCCACAGGTAAGCTGCTAGCTGAAGTCTCAAGAACTGGAGGTCAAACGAACAGGAGCAAGCTGTAGGATCCAGCATGAGCAAAAAGCCCCCCAGCCTTGCCAGAATGTCTGTGTATATTTGACACAGGCCACATGCCTAAGGAAACTCCCTTTCAACTGATTGGCTACTCAAAGCAGATCCCATAATGGGGGTCATCACATATCAAATCTCAACAGGGAAGTGATCACAACATTATACGACTACCAAAACACTGAGAACGGTGACCCAGCCAAGTTGACACACAATCTTAACCATCATACTCTTCTAGGGGGAGTAAGTGTATGCTTCCTGCCCATATCCAGCCCAGCATGCATGTGGCAGTATGATTAGCTGGCCATGTCTTATAGGCTGAATGCCCACACAACCAATAAAGTCCTTGGTATCTTAATGAGTAGGCTGTAGGGGGAAATTGGAAGACTT
>NW_004443973.1:4218330-4239915 GCF_000243295.1 Trichechus manatus latirostris | reverse complement strand
AGTCTTTGGGGGATCTCACCCATGCAGGAGGGTGTTGGGAAAACAAATATTTAAGGTCCTTGACTGGCTCACAAGCCCAGTTCTACAGTTCTGAAGAGTTTTCCTTAGGCATCTGGCAGGGTGGTTTTCTTTACTTGATTATGGTGAATCCAAGCTTTGATCCCACTGAGTTTGACAGCCATTGGGGTAGCCAAGAGGACTTCAAAGAGGCCAGTCCACTTCTGCTGAAGGGGGTTGACTTTCCACACCTTGAGGACCCAATCACCAGGCTGGAGTGGATGGAGGGGCACCTCTGGCTCAGGCAGGCCCTTCAGGTGGGCATATCTGTGAAGAGAAAACAGAGTCTCCCAAAGAGACTGCAAGTATTTAGTAACTTGAACATCTCCAATCTCGTGGAGGGAGGGAGGTTGATTATTATTAAGGCAGGCTATGTTGGTCATTTTGGGGTTCTCTAATAAAGGGCGCCGTTTAATAGCTCAAATGGACTAAGTTTTAGTTTGCTTCTAGGGGAAGACTGAACTCTCAGGAGGGTCATAGGCAGTGCCTTTGTCCATACCAACTTGGTCTCTTGGCACAGCTTTGCTACGTGTCTCTTCAGAGTCTGGTTATCCCATTCTATTTTACAACTGTACTAAGGTCTCCAGGCTGTGTGTAAGTTCCAATTAACGTCCAGGATGGTTGCCACCAACTGCACCACCAAGGCCACAAAATGGGGTCTATTGTTACTGCCAGTGGAGACAGGAGGCCCGAAACAAGAGATGGTTTCATTCAGGAGGTGCTTCAGAACCTCAGTGGCCTTTTCAATCCTGCAAGGAAAAGCTTCAACCCAGTTAGTGAAGGTGTCGAGAAAGACTAGCAGATATTTGTAATTCTCGGGAGCTTGAGGCATCTCAGTGAAATCCACCTGTCAGCTGTCTCCAGGCATTACCCCCGTTTGCTGGACTCCTGGGGGCACTTCAGCAGTGTTCTTGGGATTATTTCTCCCGCAGGTGGGGCAGCTCTTTACCACTGCTGAGATAGTGATGTGGACCTGTCGTGCAATTAAGTGTCACCTAACCCAAGCATAGAGTCCATCTTGTGCATAATGGGTGGACTGGTGGGGTCTCTGTAGGATAGGGTGCATGAATTTTGATGGAATGAACCTGCTGTTAGGAACCCTCTTTCTTTCCAGATTGCCCCTTGTGCATGCAATACCCCAAATATGTACTTGGAATCATAAGAAGTTTCTCACTTATCTTTGCCGATTTTAAGGGCTTGCAGCATGGCAGGGAGCTTGGCCTTCTGGGCAGAGGTACCTGGGGGAAGCACGTTAGCCTCTAAAACCTCCTCCGAAGTGACCACTGCATATCCAGCTTTCCTTTCTCCTTGTTCCATGTAACTGCTTCCATCGATGAACAGTTCAAGGTCTAGGTTTTGAACCGGCTGGTCAGTGAGGTCAGGTCAACTGGCATATACTAGGTCAATGGTCTTTAGGCAGCCATCTTCTTTTTCTTGCTTTGGCAAGGTGGGCAGTAGGGTGGCTGGGTTTAAACCAGTGGTTTCTTGTAGGGTGATGGCTGAGTCATCTAACAGCACCACTTGGTACTGGGCCATTCGCCCTGGGGAGATCCAGTGTGACCCTCTCTTCTCTAAGATGGTCAGAACCAAGTGGGGCACGGTCCCCCAGAGAGGTTGACCAAGGTTGAGTTTCTTGGCTTCCTTGAAGATTAGTTCTGCTGGCACTGCTGCCTGAAGGCGCGCCGGCCATCCTCCAGTGACTGAGTCTAGCTGCTTTGAGAAATATGTCACTGGCTGCTTCCATGACCTAAGATTCTGGGTAAGTACCCCGGCTGCCACTCCGGTGGACTCATGTACAAACAGGTCAAAAGGTTTGTTCATATCAGGGAGTCCTAAGGCTGGGCCTCTATCAACTTTGTTTTAATAGTATCTAAAGCCTGTTGGCTCTGTCATGGTCCTTTGTAAGGGATCTGTGTCTTTTCTCTGTCAGGCTCAGTATAAAGGCTTGGCAATAAGTCTGAAATTTGGGATCCAGGTGCAGCAAAAACCAGCCATTCCCCAAAAACCTCGGAGCTGTCTCCGTTTGGTAGTGGTCACCAATCTGCAGATAGTTTCTTTTCGGACAGGGAGGAGTTCTCGCTGTCTGATTTGAAAACCCAGATAAATCATCTCCTTTTGGACGACCTGAGCTTTTTCTTCCAAGACTTGATACCCTGCATTTCCCAGGAAGTTCAGAACTTCTTTGGTGTTCTGGACTGAGTCGTACTCCATGCGACTGGCGATGAGTAGGTAGCCTACATATAGGAGGAGGGCACCATTGGTCAGGGGCAGTTGTCTCAGGTCTTGGGTCAAAGCTGATCCAAAAAGAGGAGGACTGTTTTTAAAGCCCTGTGGGACGACTTGCCAGCACAATTGCTATTTTTGTCCTGCTCCTGGGTCCTCCCACTTGAAGGCAAAGATTTGCTGACTTTTCTCCTTCATTCAGATGCCAAAGAAGGCATCCTTCAGGTCTAGCACAGTGCACCTGGAAAAGGTGGGCAACAAGGTCGGCAGCAGGGTATATGGGTTGGGAACTACAGGACGGACCATGACTATTACCTGACTGATGGCTCACAGACCCTGAATGATCCAGTATTCTCTGTTTTTCTTCTTCACCGGCAGGATGGGGGTGTTTAACTGTTAGTGACACAGTCTAAGCAGTCCGTGTTTCAGGTATCTGGTGATGATTTTGTCCAGTGCTTGTTGGGCCTCTGCCCAGATAAGGGTATTGCTTAAGTCGGGGGTGGGGGTGGGGACTGTGCCAGGTAGGAGCTCGATCACCACTGGGGAACGTTTTTGGCATATCCTGGCACCTTTTTGGCCCATACCAACAGGACCACTGCATCCTTGATGTCTGGCCCTACTGATACCTGGTAGTGTCCTCCTGCGCAGCAGTAAGGGCCATCTCCAGTCACCATCCATTCTCTGGTGGTACCCGCATCTGCATGGTCCCTTTATGAAAAGAAATTTGTGCTTGCAGTTTGCACAACAAGTCTCTCAAAAGCAAGGGAATGGGACAGTCAGGCATGTGGCGAAAAGAATGTGTTAATGACTTCCCTTGTATGGAGCAGGTTAGAGGCTGGAGGAAAGGAGGGATCTCCCTCTTACTGGAGACTCCCATGATCTACGTAGTTTGTTTCATTGGGGCTGTCTTTTTCTGGGTCAGGACAGAGTGGGCTGCTCCGGTATCCACTAGAAACCATACAGGTTCCCTCCCCCTTTCAATATAACCAGGGGCTCAGGTGGGGGACTTGCCTCCATCCTCCTCAATCTGAGTCTTCCCCCATCAGCATAATGGGGCACTGGGCAGCCCCAGGCTCTTTCTTATCTCTAGATAGGAATTTAGGGCACTTTCTTTTCCAGTGTCCTCTCTCCTTGCACCAGGTGCTTAATGAGGGTCAGGGCCTCACACCTCCCTCTCTCCTCAGGAGCTCTCCTCTTCTTGGGCCACCAGGAGATGGGTCATTTTCCTGCAAAGCAGTGGCCAGGAATGCAGCCTGTCTCTTCTGATCAGTGATTTTTCTCTTTTCCTGTTCCTGGTCTCAATTGGAATATACCCAGTAGGCAAGCTTAATAAGCCATGAGATCCCCAACTCCACACCTCCCTCAAGTTTCTGGAGTTTTCTTTATATGTTTGGAGCACTCTGCCCGATGAAAATTATATTCACCATGTGAGCATTTTTGGGACTCTCAGGGTCCATGTCTGCAAACTGTCTAAAAGTCTCATAAATTGTTTCCAGAAACTTAGAGGGATCTTCGGTTGGTTTTTGTTTGCTACCATATATTTTGCTAAGGTTTTTTTTGTTTAGGCACCGCTTTCTTCAACCCTTCTAAAAGGCACTGTTTATGAAAAGCAAAGTGGGTCCATGCCTTAGCCCTATTCTGATCCCAGCTAGGGTCCCCCAAGGGGAAAGTTTCTGCTCCCAGTTGATTTACTGGCTGCATTTCGTGGCACCTGTCTGCCTCGGCCCTAGCCTTTTCTAGGACCATGTGCCTTTCTTCTGGGGTCAGGAGCACATCTAGCAGCACCTGACAATCTGCACAATTAGGGTTATGGGTGTGGAAGATAGAGGCAAAAAGATCCTGCATTCTCTTAGGATCTTCCTGATACCTGGGGTGATGGTTTTTCCAGTTATGAAGGTCACTTGTTGATAAAGGTTGGTGGACCCAGACCATGATGGCATCTCCTGCTGGGACTTTTCAGACAGAGTGCATGCCCCTGGGCTCGGCTGTGCCATGGCTCTCCTGAGAATCGGTCACAGGCATGTTACTTTCATTCTCCATAGTCATCAGATTGGGGTGCCCAAAGGCTGTTCTGCTCCTCGTATGGGGCAGTGAGCCCAACGCCAGGGTGGAAGGGCTTGGGAAGGGTGGATACAAAGGTTTAGGGGGCTTAACAGTGGGGGCTGTCACAGGCACGGTGGATCCGTTGGGTAGAGGCAGGGTGTAGGCAGGCGGTGGTGTGGGCGCCATAGCAGAAGGCAAGGTAAATAAGGATTCTTCCTTGGGGTCAGAGGGGAGGACTGGTGGTTGCAATCCGCTGGCCCCCTTCTGGACTAGAACTTTACATTTCTTCTGCAATCCCTTGTCCCAATACAGAGTCATGCAAACTTCCACATAATACTTCTCATACCACTTTCTGTTGTGAGTACAGAAAAGGTTTAACTGAAGGATGGTTTTTATAACTTAGGGACCCATTCTCTAGTCATTCCTTTCCATCTGCCAATTTATATGGTGGCCAGGCAGTATTGTGAAGGAAAATCATTTTCTTCTTTTTCATGGAACTTGGCCCCAAATATTTCCAATTCATAAGGATGCATCCTAAGGGGCTGCAGTTGGGGATCCCTTGAACGTTCCCCATTCTCTGGACACACACACAACCCAATTTTCCCTTAATGGTCAGTTCTTCCCGCTTTTTGGTACTCTTCTAAGGCTCACCTAGGAATTACCCTGTTATCTACCAAATAAAGCCGGATACCTAGAGCTTTTAATGCCCTCAAGAGTCAATTCCTCCTGCTTCTTGGGACTCTCCTAGGGCCTTACCTTGGAATTACCCTGCTACTTACCAAATAACCCGGGTGCGTTTCATGTCTGCCATAGAGTCAACGTTGGGTCCGAGGTGGATTGGCTTCCGGGGCTGCTCCAAGGTTTCTGGCAGAAATCTCCTGGTGGTGCTAGACGTCCGGGCCAGTCTGTTTTCTAGTCCACCTCCAGAACTGGGTGGATGACTCCTGACTGGCTGGCCAGAAATGTTGCCAGGTAGAAACTCCAGGTTTTACTTGGCAAGGCTCACCTCAGCCAATAAACCAGAGGCCGAGGTGGGAGATTAGAAAGTCACCTTTATTTTGTTGCACAAGGAAAGGAACAGTCGGGGCTACTGCCTCCAAGAATGCTCAGTGAGGGTGAGAGGGAAGGTTACTTTTATGGATTTTACAAACAGGAAGTTTATACAAGTTACATCAGCAATACTCTTAGTCATACTATGCAGGTGCGATGGGGTTAACATATAACTTCATGCATTGCATGTTCAGAAAATGGCAGTTAAATTTCACCCAGAAGCAAGGAAGTTATTATATATGAGGTACTTAATGAGCTAAAAGGTTATCCAGAATGTCGACATGGTGCCTAAACTGGTTTCCACCAGTTTCCTCTAGTTCTGGGCAACAGTTAAGGAAAGAGGAAGTAGGATGTTTATGTAAAGCTAGGGACGTGTCAAGCAAGGGAACCAGGATGTTAATGTAGAGCTACAGGTGTGCCCTGCTTGAGGCAGTGGAATTTTCTGCAGCCTGGGGACCTCTGTCTTAACATGACCTCAGCTCAAAAGCTGAGGCTGACGTGAAGGAGTTACCAGCTCAGGCCACAGTCCTTTATTGAAGAAGGATCTGAACAGCACACTTCTATGTCTTCCCTACTAGGTACTAGCACCAGAGAGATGCTAGAAATAATTAGGTTTGTTTGGCATGCTCCATATTTCTTAATTGGTGCAACACAGTTTTAAGAGTTGTATGGGAAGGCTTGTCAAATCAGAGGAGATGCTCAACTTTCCTTAGGTTAGGTTTGCATAGGTAAAAGATAATATAAATATTTCAGAGATTCAGATTTTAAGGAAAGGTCCTGAAAATTTGTCACTGCACTTGCTGTCCATAGTTAGTACTTTCAGAGGAAGCACTAATCAAACCCTTATGAAATAACCAATGGAGATTTTTATACTCCTTCATTCTGATATTATTGGTACTGTAATAAATTAACCACAACCATTCAGTCTCATTATCAAACAGGTTTCTGCTTCTCTCTGAAGCTAACCTGAAGACTCTACTTTAGGCAACAGACTAATCTTTATATCTTCAGCAAAGGATAGTCTCAGAACCCTTGGAAAAGACTGTACTGGCTCCTCTGAACTATTGCCATTTCAAAGTATATACTCTTGTTGTACAGGCTTCCTACATAACATTGCTTAGAAAACTTTAAGGCTAGTAGATTAAGTCAGGATTTCCCAGTCTTTTCATTTTGGGAGCAGGAATATTTCATCAAAGCAAATGGCTTGATCCAAGGTCCAGCAGAATAAGAATTAATTATAGTGGTTTGAATAAACTAATGAGGGGAATGCTTATGTGGTTATATATTTAGAATATTTTTGGTATTATTTTAATGTTCTGAGTTTTTGTTTAAGATACAAGAGCAAGTTCTTTCTTTGTGTTCTGAAGCTATTTCAAATCCTCGACTTAGTGGACTCTGTCTTTGGGATGTGATTCTCACTGAGCACCTAAGAAGTGAGAAACAAATACTTTCACTGAGTCTCCTTACTTTCACAGCAATGTAGTTTTTTGTATCAGTAAGGATCAATGAAAATATGTCCTCCTTTTTACCTTAATGTAATTAGACAAATCATAGAAGGTCATACCTAAAGTGTCACATTTGAGGATAATTCTATTTAATCAGATATCAAGAGGGTTGTCTTATATGTGAAGACCAGCTCATGAATGACCTTACTGTTGACAGCAGCCCTGAAGATCAACCAGCTGAGCAGAGACCATTGCCTTAGAGACCAAAAAACCCAGGCACACTGCACTGATATAAGGATCCTCATGAATCCGTTTTCCCTTTTCCTATAAAACTCAGATGCCATCTTGAAGAGGAGGTGGGGAGAATGGGTCTGACACACCGGAGGGTTTACCTAAAATATTTGAGCATAACTTAGGTTTGGTTTTTTTTGGAGGGGGGAGGGGAGGCAGTACCGACTGCCAAAGCAGTGTGAGGTGTGTAAGGGCAGTTTGGGTTGTCATCATGCCTGGAGAAGGTGCCATTGGCATTTGTAGAGAGAATAGGGTAGGGATGGGGAGGGCACAGGGAGTGTTCAATGTCTACAGAGTGCTAAGAAGAACTGTTTCACCCAACATGCCTCTTAATTACCATGAGAAACACAAATAGGTTGTTTAAATCATACCCTTTATTCAAGTTTAGGGGTGTGGCTTAATTTTTTTTCTCTTTATACAACCCAGTTGGTGGGGCTCTTGAGAAATATAAGATTAGTTTAAACCAAATACACAATTGCATTTGCTTGCCATATCCAATTGCAATGTGACTGGCCTGTTACTTCTATACTTAAAAGCATAGTTAAACATAGTAATTATATTCATATTTTAAAAGCCAGGAGATACGGAGATTTCTGGAAGTGAAAAAAATTTTCTTTAAAACATGTTTTTTCTCAGGGTACCCAAATCTCAGATGGTCATGTTAGTCGCACTGAAAAGCTAAAGCTTTGACTCACTGCTGTGTGACTTGAAGTCATATCATATTTTCAATGTTTTAATGAGTCTCTGGTGCTTATGTAACTGACATGTAATAACTTAAAAATGCTCTTGGAACTATGTCTGACAGTTTCTACAAAAACACTTTAATTGGGGTGACCAACAAATTTTGACTGCCGCAGGACATGTTTTGATACAGAGAGTGGGTGGGAACAAAAACAAAAAACCCACTAAAGGAGAGGGTTCTGTTCCATCCCTCCAAGCCTACCCTACCTGTGTTTTGCTTTCTGATGTGTTTCCAGAAAGCTGTTCTTTTCAGACAAATTTGAAATTTTCCACAAAGTAAATGGCACCTTCTTCTGTAAGTGAAAGCTGTTTCCATGGGTATTGATTATGGATCCAGGTAAAATGAAATCCTTGACAACTTCAATATTTTTTCCATTTATCATAATGTTGCTTATTGGTCCAATTGTGAAGATTTTTGTTTTCTTTATGTTGAAGTGCAATCTATACTGAAGGCTGTGGTCTTTGACCTTCATCAGTAAGTGCTTCAAGTCCTCTTCACTTTCAGCAAGCAAGGTTGTGTCATCTGCATATCGCAGGTTATTAATGAGTCTTCCTCCAATCCTTATGCTTTGTTCTTCTTCATATAGTCCACCTTCTCGGATTATTTGCTCAAAGTCCCTATAGATCTTTAAATAAAATATTTATTAAATAAAGCATCCATGTGGTATCTATTAGCTCCTTAATGTAAGTAAGTCTGATATATAATACTTAATCTCCTTTTTTCTTTTCTTTTCTCTCTCTTTCTTCTTTTTCTTTTGGCAAATTTTCCAAAGAGTTCATTCCTCTTACTTGAATCAGACCAACTTCATACATATTGTTGGGGAAATTCCCTTAGTCACAGTCTTTAGAATAAATAAAACGTCAAATAGTTAACTGTTAAGGAGGAGCCATGGAGTAGTGGAAAAGAAAATTGCAGTCCAGTCATGAACTCTGAGTTATATCAATTTGAGACCTCAGGCAAGTCTCTTAACCTGGCTTGGATTCAGTTTTCTCATCTGTAAATCATTTGAACCCTACGATTTGCTGAATGGAAAAAATATATTACCCCCAAATTTCTGTTTCTTTCATTTTTAAAATGACTTTCTCTTCCCACAGTTTCTATGGCAATAGAGGTATTGGATCCTTCTCTTGATATACCTCTCTCTCTCAATCTCCTGGTTCTAGGAGCTTTTCAATACAGGGATCTCAGGTCCAAAAGACTCACTCTACTCCTGGCTCTTCTTTCTTGTTGGTGGTGAGATGCTCTCTCTGCTCTGAAATTGGTTCTCTTTTAAGCTTAGCATGATGGCAAAACTGACTAATCCTTTTGTTAGGATTCCATACACCTTATTTGCATGGTCTCACCCCCATAAGGGTGTCAGGCACCTTATTTACATTATTAGCAAGCTATCCAATCCCCTCGGTGGGCCACAAGCCCTCATTTGCATAGTCTCACCCAGTTTTTTGGTGAGAATTACAAGACCATGCTGAGAAAGGCCAGATAAAAATGATCCATTGCATCACAGGGGGCAATGCCTGAAGGCCTGGTCTTTCATCCTTTGGGACCTCAAGATGTGAGACAACCTGTTATAGGAGAGTTCGGGCTTTAGGGACAGAGATTTAGGTATTATTTTTGCCTCACATGAGGTATATCACCTCTAGGGTAATTCCAGGGCAATTAAGGGATCCCGAAAAGACATTGCCTGTTAGAATTATTGCCACAGTCACAGCATTAAATGTGTCTCTATAGATTGCTAAGTTTCTGAAGGCTCATTTCTCAAGCCAGTAAGCCCTACGTGCAATACAAAGTGAATATTCTATGTAATCCCGGCATTCTCAAGGACTTATTCTGAGAAACCCTGGGGAACAGTATAGGAAGTACATGGAGCTTATTTGGATTGTTAAAAATGGTAAATGTCCAACATAACTTGATGGCAAGAGATGATGCAATCTGAGAAAGTGTCCCAGAGTAATAAATGATTTTATTCAAAAATTAGTTAGCTACCTCATAAAATTATTTGACTTTTATATGTCTTAAGGTCCATAAATTGGTGATGCCCAATGAGGGCAGAGTTAACTGTAGGCAAATTTATGAAAAGGCAAAGGTTTTCTTTGCCCCCTTCCAAACATCATTTACAGTTTTTCTCTTTCTGAAGACCCCCCAGCACTCAAATCCCTCTTAATGCCCCCTGGTGGGCCAGGTGCTCCTGTATATTGTCCCACTCAGATTGGCCCACCCCAACAGGGCCTCCTTCTGGGGGTCAGTACTTCATACCAACATCTCATCAAAACTTAGCTTGTCATATATTCTACTCATACCAGTCTCTTTATTTTTAGCTAAAAAAAACCAAAAACCGAAAACAACTTGTTCATTACTAAGAAGTTAAAGTTCATTATTAAGCATAGTTAGTCATTAATCTAGTTATATTAAACACTAATATATTAAAAAGAAAAACTCATAAGATCCACAGTATTTTTCCAAGTGACCTTTTGCCAGAGTTAGTGACCAAGCAATAATCTCCAGTGCCCCTGCTTCAAATGCCTCAAGCAAAGATTTTGGCATGCGTTAAAGCATAATGTCAGGTTAAGGGCACACTTTAACCCATCCTTTTCCCCAGTATAAGCAGATGGGAGGATTTATGGATGGAATTGAAGGAATATAGAAATCTGATGTTTCATCCTACACTTTTTCTTCTCTTTTGGTAAATCTTTGCTGATCCAGCTTTTTGCTTCAGGACATCTCTGACTATAGTTATCTGAGGGACCAAGGTTCTAACCTGAGGGGAAAAAAAAACACTCTGGGTGCCCAAATATGGCTCTTATAGTGATTTTAAAGGATTGCTGTAAAAGGAGGTATTTATGTCTAATTCATCTGGGAAGGGAAGTGGAGATTGAAGATAGAAGCCCTGTTTAGTAATTAAGAGTACGTTTGACCAGTGTTGATTTTTAGTGTTGTCATTCTTGAGAATCTAAGTACTAGAGGGTGTGTGGGTTTGATGGAAGCAAATACTAGATTAGGGTGAGTTACTTAAAGTTTTTTTTCTCCCCCCTAGCAATAATTTCTTTTTGCTAACAATAAATTTCGTCGTTCTGGAGACTAGCTTGTCCCTTTCCATACAAAATAGCTAAGCAAGAAATTTCTCTATTTTATTCCCTGTGCACAAACTGGATTTCTCCTTGTTTTTACCTTCCAGTAAGCTAAAATAAAAAAAGAAAGAAGAAAACCTTTTCTCTCTGTCTTTTGCCTGAAGTCAGAATTCTGAGCTCCGCTTTGATCATCAGAACTGAGATCGCTAGAAATCCAGAGGACTTAGTAGAAAATAATCCTCATAAAGTAAGTTCATATCTGTGGAAACACTCAGGCTTTGTCAGTGAGGATATCACCTTGCACCATTTTCCCATTAGGTGAAACAGGCACAGTGACCACAGTGTGTGGGTTTAGCGGGCCTTAAGAAAAGTTAAAGTAGGAAAAAAGTTAATGGCTCCAATACAAAGCAGAAGGCCTAATTAAATATCTATAAAGAAATATTATGTTAACTTCATTAATCATTAAATTTAATATTAATGATAATGTCATTTTCCTGGAGAGCAATTTTCAGGTTAGATTGTATTATTTCAAAATAATCCCCTAGTAAGCAAGATGATTCTTAAGAAGTCAGAGCTTATCATAAATGAAATAATTTTAAAACCCCAAAATATAAAAGGTATGTAAATATTTTTTCACTGCACAAGCCTTACATTTAATGTTGCATGTGGGTACATTTAAGTGTGCATGGTATGATGTGAGGCAGAATTTACAAATAATTCAAATTCAGATAATTCAAAAATGGTTGCAGCAGTACATCGACGGGGAACTGACAGAAATTCAAGCCAGATTCAGAAGAGGACATGGAATGTGGGATATCACTGCTGATGTTAGATGGATCTTGGCTGAAAGTGGAGAATACCAGAAAGATGTTTACCTGTTTTATTGACTACACAAAGGCATTTGACTGGGTGGATCATAACAAATTGTGGATAAAATTGTGACGAATGGGAATTCCAGAACATGTAATTGTGCTCATGAGGAACCTGTACATAGACTGAGAGGCAGTCATGTGAACAGAATAAGGGAATAGTGCATGGTTTAAAATCAGGAAAGGTGTGCATCAGGGTTGTATCCTTTCACCACACCTATTCAATCTGTATGCTGAGGAAATAATCTGAGAAACTGGATTGTATGAAGAAGAACACAGCACCAGGATTGGAGGAAGACTCATTAACAACCTGCGATATGCAGATGACACAACCTTGCTTGCTGAAAGTAGAGAGGACGTGAAGCACTTACTGATGAAGATCAAAGACTACAGCCTTCAGCATGGATTACAACTTAACATAAAGAAAACAAAAATCCTCACAACTAGATCAATAAGCAACGCTGTGGTAAATGGAGGAAATATCGAAGAATTCCATTTTACTTGGATCCACAGTCCACGCCCTTGGAAGCAGCAGTCAAGAAATAAAATGATGCATTGCATTGGGCAGATCTGCTGCAAAAGACCTATTTAAAGTGTTAAAAAGCAAAGATGTACTTTGAGGACTAAGGTGAGCCTGACCCAAGGCATGGTATTTTCAATTGCCTCATATGCGTGCGAAAGCTGGACAATGGATAAGGAAGACCAAAGAATGGATGCCTTTGAATTATGGTGTTGGTGAAGAATATTGAATATACCATGGACTTCCAGAAGAATGAAGAAATCTGCCTTGGAAGAAGTACAGCCAGCATGCTCCATAGAAGGAAGGATGGTGAGAGTTGGTCACATGTACTTTGGACGTGTTATGGGGAGGCACCAATCCCTAGAGAAGGACATTATAGTAGATAAAGTAGAGGGACGGTGAAAAAGAGGAAGACCCTCAACAAGATGGATTGACACAGTGGCTGCAATGATGGACTCAAACATAACAATTATTGTGAGGACAGCGCAGGAAGGGGCAGTGTTTCATTCTGTTGTACGTAAGTTTACTATGAGTCAGAACCAACTTGACGGCACCAAACCACAACAACAACAACAACAACAACAGCGATTACTGAGCCAGAACTAACATGTTCTAAGTACTTTCACAGTTTATCTCATTGCATTCTCACAATAACCATATGACATAAGTAACATTATCATCCCTGCTTTATAGGTAAGAAAACTGAGGCACAGGGAGGCTAAGTAACTTCTTCAAGATTAAACAGCTAGTAAGTGGTAGGGCACAGGTACAAATTCAGGCAGTTTTACCCCTCAGGGCCAGTTGCCTTAACCACTGTAATATCCTGTCTCTCAGGACAGTCTTATAGGATGAGTACATATTCCCTGTGAATTTTCAGAAATCAGGAGGGAAACTTGATAAAAGATACTGTATGTCAAACGAGGTGCCTGACTTCAAAAAGTTCTGAACTAAACAGAAAACTTGTTAGAAGAGAACCATTTTCTAGACTTTATATTCCTCACAGGACCTCTTACTGTGCTTGGTAGTAATTTCCTGATGGAAAACACAAAATATAAGTAATGATGTTTATTGTTTATATTCCTTAATGTGCCAATACATTGAACACTGACCTTAGGCCATCTAAAGTCAGCATTTTTCCTAGCACAGCTTTGATTGTCTCATAGAATATTTGTTGTATTCTACTATAGTACTAACTAATTTGATGACTACACATTTAAGACTTAAAAATACTACTAAGTGGTATTAAATTTTAACTCAATCTAAACCTAAATCTCAGGCAGTGAGATCCCCATTATTGCTTTTTGAGGAGCACTTTTCATTCTGACTTAGTCCAAGGATTACAGAACAAATGCTGTGGGATTAAATGATCTTCATGATATGATCTCACCATTTTCCTTCATTGAATTGCTTGTTCATTCATGTCCATTCAATTATGTCCATAATATTCACCAAATTGATTTTTCAAAAGAATTAGAAGCAAAGACCATTTTTATATATCTGATTTAAGCAGGAGAAAACTCAGCACTCACTCAACTGTTCCTTTCTGGGACCTGTTCTTTCCCTGCTATTTCCCCAGATATTTGGTCTCCACTCCAAACTTCTTGTTTCTATAAGGATCTAGGCTTTTGGAAGCCAAACCAGGAAGACCAGCAGGTCTCCAGCTTCCCATTCTGCCACATTCCTCTCCTGAGGATTGAACAAAGGCAAATCAACTGCTTGCATGGGGGAAAGGAAAATGAAATCTCTCAAGGAAAAAAATTTAAAAAATGGTAAATATTTTAAAATATTCTGTGTAAGACACCATGCTTAGCATTTTATACACATTACCTCATTTCATTCTTAAACAGCTGTATGAGATACATATCATTATAACATTTAAGAGTTAAGGAAACTGAAGCTTGGTTGATTGGGTTACCTAGCTGGTATGGTAGCAGCCTCTGAGATGGTCTCCAGTGATCTTCCCATGGCCTGGTGTCATGGATTGAATTGTGTCCCCCCAAAATTGTGTGTAGCAACTTGGCTAGGTCATGATTCCCAGTATTGTATGATTGTGTTATCTGATGTGATTTCCTTATGTGTTGTAAACTCTACCACTATGATGAGATTATATGTGATCTCCTCATGTGTTGTAAATTCTATCACTGTGATGTGTTTATACTGATGGGGTTGACAAGATTAGTGTCTTAATGCAATCTCTTTTGAGATATAAAAGAGAGAAGCCAGCAGAGATACATGGGAACCTCATACCACCAAGAAAGCAGTGCTGGGAGCAGAGCGTGTCCTTTGGACCTGAGGTTCCTGCGCAGAGAAGCTCCCAGACCAAAGGAAGACTGATGACGTGGACTTTCCTCCAGAGCTGATGCCCTGAATTTTGACGTGTAGCCTACTGGACTGTGAGAGAATAAATTTCTCTTTGTAAAGCCATCCACTTGCGGTATTTCTGTTTGAGCAGCACTAGATGACTAAGACACCTGGTATTCATGCCCTTGGGTAATCCCCTGTCTTTGAGTGTAGACTGTCTCTAGTGACTGAATTCAAACAAATGGGATTTGGCAGAAATTATGAGATGCCACTTTCAAGATTAGGTTATGCCCTCTCTCACCCTTTCTCGCTTGTTTGCTCTGATGGAAGCCAGCTCTCATGTTGTGAGTTGCCCTTTGGAGAAGTGCCACATCAGTGACAAGGAACTGATGCCTCTGACCAACATCCAGGGAAGACCTGAGGCCTACCAACAGACACATGAAGTGGCTTGGAAGAGGATTCTCTCCCATTGGAGCCTTGAGATGACTGCAGCCGTGTCATTGTGACACCATGATTGCAGCCTTGTAAGAGACCCTGAGCCAGAGGACCCAGCTAAGCTGTACCTGGATTCCTGACCTACAGAAACTGTGAGATAATAAGTATTGTTTTAGGCTTCTAGATTTTAGAGTAATTTATTACATACTAATAACTAACTAATACAGCTGGGATGAAGAACTGGGATTTAAATCTAAATAATCAGCTTGATGGCAACTAACGACAACAGTCTGGCCCTGGACATCATGACCGTGCTGTACTGCTTCCTAAGATCTGGGATTGGTCTTCTCAGCTTTCCTCACAGAAGCCAACTTTTGCAGCCTGGTGAATTAGCCAGGCCTAGTATGTTCCCTCCTGCTTCCCAGTGGCTCAGGTAGTGCTAAGATTCTAGCGCGCGGCATACACCATATTTAGCTCGTTCTCGTCTTAAAGAAAGATTCCTTGTCTTCTTACTTGCAACCGCAAAGTCATTGTTGATAATTCCTGTTGGGTTATGGTTCAGAAATACCAGTTCTTGTTACCGTCTCGTTTATTTCTCTCTGTTTCTCTACTTTCTCCTTTTTTTTTTTTTTTACTTCTTTTATACACATTTTGCTCTTCTCTTTTTTCTTCCCATTTTTCTCTTCATCTCTACTTTCTCTGTCCTGTAAACTTTTCTGCATTGGACAAATCTGCTGCAAATAACCTCTTTAAAGTGTTAAAAAGCAAAGATGTCACTTTGGGGACTAAAGTGGGCCTGTCTCAAATCGTGTTCAATTGCCTCATATGCATGTGAAAGCTGGACAATGAATAAAAAAGAACGAAGAACTGACACATGTAAATTATGGTGTTGGTGAAGAATATTGAATATACCATGAACTACCCAAAGAACGAACAAACCTGTCTTGGAAAAAGTACAGCCTGAATGCTTAGAATCAAGAGTGGTGAGACTTCATCTCATGTACTTTGGACATGTTATCAGGAGGGTCCAGTCCCTGGAGAAGGACATTATGCTTAGAGAGCAGCTAAAGAGAGGAAGAACTTCAGTGAGCTGGATTGATACAGTGGCTGCAACAGTGAGCTCAAGCATAACAATGACTGTGAGGATGGCACAGGACTGAGCAGTGTTTCATTCTGTTGTACATATGGTTGCTATGAGTCAGAACCATTTTGATGGCACCTAACAACAACAACAGGGACTTCCTGAAAGAGAGATGTTGTCTGTCATTGGATTAGAAAAGTACTCAAGTGAAGATGGGTGTCTGTGTAGTCAGTCTCTTCTGATTTTTTTCTTGGTTTGTCAAATACAGCACCTAAGTGAAAAACTACAGGTAAATGGCTTGCAAAGAGTAGAATGTAATAAATGATGATAGTGAAAAAAGTCCTGTAGTTAAGAAACACTGCATACACGTATTTATTACTCTTTCCTCCACCAACCTATTCCCCTCCCTCACCTGAATTGCTTCCAGAGGGACAGAACCATATGAATTCCCAGCAGCTATGTATATGTGTACCAGTTTCTTCACTCTCTTGCCAGCACTGGGTACTATCAGTCTTTTAATGAACTTTGCTACTCTAATGTGGTAAAGGAGCCCTAGTGGCAAAGTGGTTAAGAGCTATGGCAAGCTAAGGCTGCTAAACAGAAGGTCAGCAGTTCAAATCCACCAGCTGTTCCTTGGAAACCCTATGGGACAGTAGGGCAGTTCTACTATGTCCTATAGACCTGCTATGAGTCGGAATCGAGTTGATGGCAATGAGTTTTTTGGGTTTTAATGTGGTGAAGTAAAATTTAATGTTTTAATTTGCAGTTTCCTGATTTCTAATGAGGTTAGCATATTTTCTTATAATAGCAGTCATAGTCAACACTTATTGAGTGTTTATACTGTGACGATTATTTGCTAAATGCTTGATGTGGATGTCTCATTTACTCCTTACATTATCCCTATGAGGCAGGCTAGCTAATCATCTTCATTTTGCAGATGAGACTGAGGCATAGAGAGGTCAGTGACTTGACCAAGGTCACACAGCTAGGCAGTGGCAGCCTGAATATAAATCTGGATAGTCTGACTCCAGCATTATGCTGCCTTTTTTCATATGTTTATTGGCCATTTGCATTTTTTCTGTGGTTGATCTATTCAATTATTTTGTCCTTTGTTTTATTTATATAGCCACTTGATGAAATTTTATTATCTAAATCAGAGTGATGCTTCTTGATTGTTTTCAACGTCTGGGCCTTGTAGCTGATTAAAAGACCAATTGTAGCAGATCAAAAGACCAGTTGTTGCAGATCAACAAGAATGGCTTTAATGATTTTTAGAAATTCTCGGACTTATAAAGTTATTCTTTTGTTATAAACCATTCAGAACTATTTCACAAGTTTTATGCTCTGGATAATGAAGAAATTTCTGGATCTTCATTCTCAATGCCCCTAAGCAGTAATTTGGAAAATGTTCACAAGATTTTTAAAATGAAGATTTTTGTGGTTAGGCCTACTGAAAACATTCTTAAATTAACCACTTAGAAAATAACCAACCCACAATTTTATTTTTTCCAAGGAGTTATAGTTGCTGGGAATATTTTAATCTGTGATAATATTGCACAATTTTAACTGGCAGAAAATATTTTTACCAACCAATTTAAAAATTGCTAAGAGAGGCTCCCTGCCAAAATTGTCAATCTGACATGTTGATTTCCTTTTTCCTGTTGAAATAGTAAAGACTACAGGTTACAGTTAATATAGTCTGGTTAGTTTTACAGAAATGAATACTATAAACCAACACCTGCCCTCTCTTTTTCTCCTTTGTTTGCTGGATTCACTTGTTCATTGGTTAACAGAGTTCTTGCCTTTCAGTGAATTTTGTTATTTGATTTTTTTTTTTTTTAAAGGAATACAGAAAAATTCTCTAGTTGACTTCAGTAAAATAAACTAGCCAGGGTAAACACATACACATATACACTTATACTCACACACACATACATAAGATTGTTTGAAGCCAAATGAATATTTCAAAAGTTATTCTCAGTTGTTTGAATCTATAATTATTTGACAGTAGAAATTATGCTATTAAGGCAAGAAATACGGGAAACAGTTGCTGAAACCGTGGCTAATCATGGGTATTTCCTTGGAAATGCCTAGTTAACATCACTGCTATGATGTTTACAGAGTATGCAGCATGAGTATAGGTGGGAGACAGTGGAAGACTTGCCTAGCTGACGTGGGCAACAGTGGACTTTGGCCTAACCAGCTGGTGAATCTCTCATTCATCAGAGTGGACACACAGAAATCGTCTCCTGGGCTCAGGCTACCACCTTCCTTCTAGTTACTCCAACCTGGGAGATTTTCTCCACTGTGTATTTCCTTTCTTCTTGCTTTCTCATAATCATCTCATCCATTTCTCTTTCTTTCACTGTCTTTTAATGTGGGATCTATGAAAACAGGAGGAGGAAATATTGGAGAGAGGCAGGAGGAGAGAAAATCAATCCATAAGCCACTGAGGCAGCTGTTCCTTTTCCCAGCTTGTCTTCTCTCACACTCAGGGTTGGTCTCAGATTGAGCATTTCCCACCACCTCTCCACAATCTTTCCCTTTCCCCATTTAGCTCCCTACCTAGAGACTGTGTCCCATATGCGCTTATGAAATACTTGGGGGTCTTCTGAACAGCAGACAAATTTTCCTACATAAACCTGCCATTATCAGCTATGCCACCTTTATCTTTCCTGCTAGAGTTGAAGCAGAAGAATGAGAGAAAAAATAAACTATGTATGGAGGAAATGACCTTTTAAGTTACATTTTATCTTTAACTACTATAAGTAAAACTGAGAAAAACTACAAAAATAGTTCCTTGCTTGCTTTAAGGCCAAGAGAATAGAATAAATGCTGTGAGATTACTGTATTATGTTTCTCATTGGGCCAGGAAAAAGCTCTAGACAGAAGCAGAAAATGTGTCCCTAAAAGTGGAAGTAGCTTGTCCAGTTCCTAAGGCTTCCAGGAAATAAGAATGGAGGTGACAGGGCACTATCCAAGATGGAGGCCTGATTTATCATCACTCCCAGAAGCCCTTGACTCCAGTTCCCAAGAACCCCATCAAGCCACATTCTGCTGGAGCCCTTCCTAGGTCATGAGAACTGCATCAGAAGCTTGGATTAGAGTTGGGGGTTTGAGGAGGTCTTTGGGAGCAAATTGATGGACCATAGCTGAGTTTACTCTGTCGCTCTTTTTATTGGCCAATATGGTGTTTAATTTTTTTTTTTCCTTCAGAAATGAAGACTTATGTATGGAGTATGCACTGTGCAGTTTAACACAGTCCCCACTACTCCCTGTTACAAAATATGCAACACTTTCAGTTATTTATGTTGCCTGCCCAGTCTTGAAGGCATTATGATCCTGATTACACTTCCATAGTTGTAAGTGAAGTATGGGGAGGTATGTTCTTACTTCTTCTCAGGACTCATGTAGGGTGAGGCTTTTTATGGCTATATCTAGAAGGGCTGCTCTGATGCCATATAGGTATTTTTTTCTTTCTTTGTTTTGTTTTTTCTAGATTTAGTCTCAAAGCCAACCCCAAAGATGGCATTCTCCACTTCTGGTCTACCCCCTTTCACAGTGAAGTTCCCATTCTGCCCTGTACTGATAGTGTTCATGCTGAAATGTTGAATACAGTTCCCTATAAGAACATTTTTGTACATAATATTTAGGTTTTGTAATGCTACACATACACATATTACTCTTTTGAAAATAACAAGAAAATAGAACAAAACAAATTCTGGCGCGCATACCCCTGACTCTTGTGATTTTCTCCAGTAAAAATAGCTGAAATGAAAAGAAATTCATTTATTGATAGAGTTTTAAGTTTAATGTCTTTGCATTTTAGTAAATGAAAAGACATAATATTTATTAATTAGGGTTTAAAATACATTTTTAAAATACATTGCCTATACTTTTTAATATAATGAAACAGGAAAGTATTACTATAATGAATTTCAAATTTTGATCTCATTCTTATTATTGTAATTTGCAATGTAATCTATTTTCTTCTTACTACTGGCTTTTACTATTATATTTTATGGATAGGGTACTATTTGAATATGAAGAATCAAAAACTGGAAAAAAAAAAGAAACTGGGCCAATTCCCTCCCCTCTTTCTTCTCTTCTGGTAATTTCCCTGCAAAACCAATCAGTGAGCTGTCTTAATTTCATTTCCAGGGAGATTTTGGCGAGAGCTGGACAGAGATTGAAGAAGAATGTCTGATAAAATAAATCAACAGGTTTATTATTTAATTTGAAAATGAAATTTGATCAGAAAACAATGTGTTTTTTGTTGTGACCTGTGGCTGATATACGATAGAACTCAGTAAGAACTGAGACATGTGAGTTGTGAGCTGATAGGAGAGCTTTAGTTTCTAAATATCACAAACTGTTCAAATAAATGAGAATGACTGTTCAAATAAAGAAGATCATTAGCATTACTTAACATTCTTAGCTGTCAGCTGGGATTAAGTTTCGACATTTTCCTCCTATAAACTATAATAGCTTCATCAAAACAGCAGGAAAAAGCAAAGCAAAGGAAAACAAACAAAACATGTGGCAGAGAATATTCTTGGAAACTGATACCCTCCACTGACATTTTGTGGAATTTGAAAGCAAATGTTTTAATCTGAGTGAAAAATCAGTTAAATATCCCTTAAGGCAATGCATGAGAGTATTGTATCATTAAGTAATAGCAGTTGCTAAATTTTTTTTAACTGCAAATGGGAAATGTGAAGACAAAATTGGTGTAAAGGGAACGTTTTGGAATGATGTGGTTGCCTGTAAGACATGCTCTGAAGTTGTTATAATTCTGTCTGACTCATTTATTGTTCCTTTTGGGATATCAGTTGTGTTTGTTAGTAGTAGAAAGGAGAAAGAAACTTAGGACTCGAAGGGACCAAGATAGGAAAATTAGACCTCTCTCCTGGAGATGGATCTTAAACCTCTTTTGAGTTATGGATTCTTTGAGGCTTTGATGAAAATACATGTCTATATGCTCAAAACTATCTATACATAAAATTAATGTTGGAGGTTCATAGATTGCCTGGTATCTGTGAGCCATCCAAAGGTCTTTGAACTTTAATATAAGAACCCTTGCTCTAGGATTTGCCTTCAAGTTGGGTAGTTGGTAGCCTAATAGACAGAGTAAAGTTTGATTAAATAGTGGTCCAGTCTGGAAGAGGGCAGATAGCAGAAGGAGGATTTCAGCAGTGATGACATGCAAAGTTAGACAGGCATCATAAAAAAATTCTCCAGATCATCACACTATTCCAAACCAAACTCCAAACTACAGCTAAAAGTAGAGGGGACAGAGTTCCATATCTTCATAAAGGAACAGTTTCAAATAGTTAACCAGGTTCAGAACCCTTGCGTATGCATATGTGTGCCTATCTGCACTGCACATGCAGAAAGACTGTGCCTCAGACTTCCAGGCAGCCATAAGACTGCAAGGAATGAGACATACCGACTGGCATCAAC
>NW_004443973.1:4216802-4217948 GCF_000243295.1 Trichechus manatus latirostris | reverse complement strand
CTGCACCAGCGTTATAGCTCTTTTAGCTCTGCTGGCAAGCCTACTGCCCAGAGGCATCTGGGTCTGCCTTGCTGTAGGAAGCCCTCTGCACAGGATCCTCCAAGGCAGTCCCTGCACAGGGCACACTCAGGGCTCTGCCCTGCATGGGCAAGTATTATAGCTCTTTTAACTTTGCCGCCAAGCCTCCTGCCCGAAGGTGCTCAGCTCTCGTCTGCAAGCTCACCTCAGCCACATCGCTCTCTGGGCCAGCAAGCCCACAGCCGCTGTCTCTCACCGTCTCATGCCATCTTCAGTGTTATAGCTCTTTCTTTTGGCTCTAGGAGGTTCTCAGTGCAGGGACCCGGATCCTTGGTGTAAAGGATCCTTGGTGTAAAGGATGTGCTTTGCTGCAGACTCTTCTTTATGGTAATGAGGTCCCCCAAACCTCTGTGGCATTTGCCCTTATGTAAGCCTACTCCTTGTCAATTTCAAGACATGGTCCTCCTACCAGAACCATGAACTGACCAATCCCCTTGACAGACTGTAAGTCACTCGGTTTACATAGCTCCAGCCAATCAAGACCATGGCTAGAAAAGCCATATGAAAGCAATTCAATGCACTGCACCTTGTTAAACAGAACAGCCTTAGTAGCATACTAGAGTTTTAAGTAAGAATTTGAGGCAGAATCATCTAGTCTAGGCTGGCCCATCAGGGATGTGGAGACTACAGGTATTCCACTGAACCGTACTTATGACAGTCTGGGGTTTTTTTTTTTTTTTACATCTTATCGTTAGTAACATGTATATATTAAAATAGATCTGTAAGTTTATATGTAATGTTTCCAACCCCCAAAGACCGATTAAGATTTTTATGTATGATTTATAAAGATACTGATAATAAAATAATAATAGTGAAAACTACAAGAAAAAAAATGAGGTATTTGACTTACGTAAGAACTGACTTATGTTGGAGTCTTGGGCGTGGAACCCTGTAGTAAGTTAGAGACTACCCGTACGCGATACTTGGAGAACCCACAAGAGCTGAGGGCTTATGCTTACCAAACGCCTTACCTTTAGCAGCAGACTAAATTTACAAGTGTCAAGATTCCTTTTGTACTTAATGCACTAGTTATAATTGTCTTTGGAATTGCTGAGCTCAGACATGTAG
>NW_004443973.1:4215423-4216159 GCF_000243295.1 Trichechus manatus latirostris | reverse complement strand
TGGAGTGAATCAGTGTCAGTTATTTTACCAAAAGCTTTCTATCTAGCCTACCAATGTATTTAGGCCAGGATTCTGGTACCCTTACAAAGAAAACATCACCTGACATGTAAATGATACTATGTTTCTAATTATTGGGAAATTTTACTCAACTAATTAAAAACCTCATTGTGTGTCCCCTCTGCTCACTACACTGGTAGACTCTACTTTTGGAATCTCTGGTTTGCCTAGACTCATCCAGAAGACAGTTATTTTAAAATTTTTCTGTTCTACGCCTGCTTTATTCTCCAAGGGAATGGAATATAAGAGACTGTGTAGGCTCGAATGACAATAATCTTTCAGGAATTGATTTTTGGCAGTTAAATAACTATTACGTGCTCTGTGACCTGAGGAAGACTGAGGAGGATGGTGGGAAGAGGAAGTAGGGGTCAAGATGCAGAACACAGGGATGACTATAAACTCAGTGCATGGTAGGAGCTTATGGCCTTGTCTCCATGTTGGAATGTGGAAGCCTTGCAGAGAGCTGCTGTCTGCAAGAGTAGACCTAAGAACAATTTACAGAGCATCAGTTATAAAGAAAGTGGCTTTACATAATCTGGGTAGAATGAAAGAATCTGAGAATGAGGAATGCTGAATCATAGCTATAAGCCTAGACATAACCATGAAGTTTCTTGAACTCTATTTCCAGGCCCTCTCTAGAAAAAATTGGGAGGGAGAGCAGGTTAGTGTCTGATGCCTT
>NW_004443973.1:4212867-4214490 GCF_000243295.1 Trichechus manatus latirostris | reverse complement strand
ATGACACAGCACCTATTTTGACCAGTTCGAAGGTTGCAAGGGGAAATATTTTTTGTTTAGGATATTGTAAAAAGCCATGACTCTAAACTACCGTTTTGTTAGTAATACAGTCTGATATCTTCTGAATTTGAATTTTATCTTGGCAATGGCTTTTGTGAACAGGTGTCTTTAAATAAATAAATTTATGCTTTTAATGTGGCTTTATGAACTAGAAGTTGCGTTCCTTCTGGTGAAATGGTGCTTCAGGCAAAGTGCGGGCTGCCCACCTCAGAGCATTTGAAGCATTAATTATAAGTAAACACCTTGCTGTCTTGGAGATAAATGAAAAGAAGTGATTCTATTTAATGATTATACTAATTACAAAAGGAAAAAAAAGAGTTACACTGGAAAAACCTCTTTAATTTCACAGAATAAGATTATCTTGTCTCACAGTTTATTAGCATAGATAGCAATCAATACTTGTATGTTAACAGATGATTGATGTATTCAGTAAATTGCTTTTATAAATAGCTTGTGTTTGCTGAATAGAATTGAAGATAACTGTTGCTAACAGTCATTTCACTTCCTTCCCTTGATCAGTGCTACTTGAGTGTGTTCTATGGCAAGGAATAGCGCCAGGCACTCAGGTACAGTGTGAGTGAGACAACCTCCGCCTTTGCCCTCTTCCTTTCTTAAGTTGCTGTTGGTTCTTAAAAGTGAAATGGGAAGGAATGAAGAGGATGCTTCTTGAGTAGGTTTGGTGTGGAAAACGTATAGGGAAGGAATCATTCTGGGGTAGAGTGGAAGTGGTAGGGTTTAGGGAACAGTTCTGGTACTAATATATGACTGAGAAAATCACATTAGTGCTGGGTATCAATTTCTTTATCTGTGAAATGAATGTATTGCTGTTTGATCTCAAGGGAGTTTTTCAGCTTTAGTTTATGAACGTGGGAGATTTGTTTTTTTGCACCAAGGGATGGGTTATCCTTTGAACTACGGAAGCAAAGTTTATGTGATAAGCAGAGTGATCCTACTTTATCTTCCCCTGGTGATTCTCACTGCTATGCTTGACTATACAGAGCTGAATGATGGGGGTTGAAATCATGGAGCATTTGTTCTTTTCTCCTCGCGTTTTATTTTTTAAAATGAGAGCATTTGTTGTCCTAGATCTCTTAGGAGACTTGTTCTGAAGGCTGGAGGCTCTTGAGTTTTAATTATTTATTCAGTAAAGTGTATGGACAGGCCCAGTGTTCCTATATACATAATCCACTTTAACTATTTCTCACAGTGTGACCTGACCTAACTTATAAATTTATAGCTTTACACCAAATGTGGGTAAAGTATGCATAGCTTGACTAAAGTAACTGATGCCACTAAGTTGTACACGAGGAAAAGGATGTTTTGATAAATATTATGCTATATATAATTTTGCAACAACAACAGCACACGCACACTCACACATACACAGATAGGGACCACAAGCACTGATACTTCTTAGACATAACCAATTATCTTATGGGATTAGTGTTGTTTGTTTGAAGACTTGGGGTCATAGTCTCATGAGACAACTCAGTCAGTCGGCATAATATAGTTTATAAAGTTTATGTTCTACATCCTAGTTTGGTGAGTAGCATCTGGAGTCTT
>NW_004443973.1:4206180-4211343 GCF_000243295.1 Trichechus manatus latirostris | reverse complement strand
TCTCTCACAACTCTGTTAGTTGACTAGGCTCAGGTGGGCAGTTCTTCTGGCTCCATGTATTGTAGACTGAGGTTGCTCATGTGTCATAGTCAGCCAGGAGCTGTCCTGGAGCTGAGTCAGAAGATCCCCTCTCACATATCTAGAGCCCAGTGCTCAGTGTTGCAGGGATGCCTCAGGTCTTCTCCAAGAAGGTATTTGGTAGAAATCTGGGCTAGAAAGAGAACATATTGTGACTAGATGTGCTTATCTCATAACTCTTTCTACAGGCCCTAAGTTATGAGCTTCTTAAGGGCAGGGACTGTGTATTACCTTTAGTCCAAGTCCCCACCCAAGGCCTCTGTGAGCACTCAGTACTCATTTGTTGAATGGCAGGCTCTTCTTAGCTAATTCTATGGCTTCTAACATCTGAATTAATCACTTGGTTCAGGCATTTTTCCACATAAAGAGTTTAGAAATATGCCATGGAAAGAATTGTTGCTCCCAGGTCAGTCTTTTTAGTAACATCGATAAATAGCATGGCACCATTATTTTTGAGTTTAAAGACCCTCATCTGAAATCTCTGGAAAATAATATATTCCTTGCAGGGAAGTTATAAGAGGCAAATGAGATAATTCACGGTTTCTGGCACTTAGCTTGGGCATAATAAATGTTGGTTTCTTTTCCTCCGTTTAAGCATGACAACTTAAAAAATATATAGCATAGTCTACAAGAAGAGAATAAGATAATAAAATTCAAAATGGCTTTTGAGGTTTATTAAAGTTGATTATTCTGATTATTCTTGCCTAGATATACTTTGCTTTTTATTTTTTTGGTTGTTTTCTTTAAATGTAGTTCAAATCAAGCTAAGAATCAATCCAAACAACTTTTTCAGTTATTTTGGCACAAATAGAGCTACTTTGTTCATTATGTTATTAGTGTCTGGAATACTGTTTTCTAGTTCAGTTTATGACTCTGGAAAATGCTTTTTGGTCTGATCTAATCTGCCTTTGAGAACTATTAGACTTGAGTGAATTTCAGAGAAGAATTCTGTGAACATTTCTACTATTATTTGAGTTCTGTATTACTTTTTACAAAATAAAGACACTAATACATATGTAAATCTTAAAGATAATTAAAATTAATGCTGTTTCCTAACAGTTTTGGGATTATCAGAAAATATAATAGTATTGAAATAAAGTTTTTTCAGTTTTTAAGTTATCAATACTATGCCTATTTCTTTATTTCTAGGTAGGAAAATAACAACATAAACTCTATGGAAAAATTTCTATCAGTGTTGCTCAGCCTCTGAAAGAATGTTTGTAGTCCTTAGAATCGTCATGTAGGACTCATTTTACTGAGCTCCTGATGTATTAGCCCCAGAAGGGGCTGCCAAAATAAATACCACAAAATGGGTGGCTCATAAGAACAGAAATTTATTGTCTCACAGTTTTGGAGGCTAGTAGTCTGAATTCAGGGTATTGGCAGGGCTGTGTTTTTTCCAAAGGCTCTAGGGGACTAGCCATCCTTGTCTTCCTGGCTTCTGGTAGCCCCAGGCGATCCTTGGAGTGCAGCTGCAGCATAATTCTGTCACTACATGGCCATTTTCCCTCTGTCTGTATCTCTTCTCTTTTATAGGACACCACTCAGATTGGATAAGGATTTACCCTACTAGGGTATGATCTCATGTTAACCAATAACATCTTCAAAGACCCTATTTCCAAACAAGATCATGTTCACAGGTACCAGGGATGAGGACATCAACATACCTTTTGGGGAGACGCAATGCAATCCATAATACCTGATTTGTATATATACCAGACAACAAGAAATTAATTGTTAAGAAGATAGAAAAGGAGGGTTATTCAGCTGTGTTGAAACTTTGTCCCCAGTGTTTATAGCTGTCTTAACAGCAGCTATGTTTTGGAAGGCTGGGGGATGCCAAGGTTAGTTTATGAATCAGGAACTATAAGGTTTGCCTGGATGAGATTGCTCCTTTATGAACAGAGTACTAAATGTTAAAGATTTTAAAATTTTGTTTAAAAACCTTCTCCCTGGATTTCTTTTTAACTACTAACATTTATTTCAACTCTGAAATTTTAGCAGTTTTGATACTTGGTTGAGCTCTAAATTTTTTTCTATATTTGAAAATAATGTTCCTTTTTTTCCTCTCTAAATAATCCTCTAACAACATCTCTGAACAGAACAGAACAAGAATATGGCAAAAATAAATTGACTTCATGTTTAAAAATTTCAAAGGATATAAAGTAGTTGAAAAATGTGTTAAAAGAAGGAAATATTTTCTTTAATTTGTAGAAATGATGAGTTAAAAATTACGCTTTTAAGGAGTAATTGTAATACTCATGATGAGTGTGAACCAATATAATTTCATGATGAATTGATATTCTGTTAAGATATCCAAACACCTCTTAAAATGATTGTAAGATTACCTAATCATAGCTTGGTGTTTTGCGGCAAATTTCCTAAAATTTTAATGAAGAGGTCAGCAATTGTAGTTGTTAGAGTATCTTTAAAGCTCATAGGTTATCTTATGAAGCCTCTCAAAGCTATTACATTGCTAAATCCCACTGGAAGGACTGGAGTTAGCCAAAGTCAGAGCTGTGAAGTATAGTGGGTGAAGTTCCTGTTTGCTTTCCAGAACTTCCATATTCGATTCCCATTTTGCCTTCTTGATGGCAACCTCCCGTCCCACTTCCATTTAATTATGAGCATTCTGTGCTCATATATAGTCCTCTATATCAAAACCTGTTTGCAGACAGATAGCAGGTAAGAGATAGCCATAAATTTATGTATACAAATAAAGTAGTATTTATTATATGCCTTTGACTCAAAAATTAAATAACAAGTTTTCTTTGCTGTTTTCAGAGATTACAGATGTCAAGTATCTAAAAATACAAGATCCCACATTTTGCATCAGCCTGACAGCTGCTTTCATAACGTTGTCATCAATTTCTGAGATAAAGAATAACCTTGTGCATTAGCTAGTCCAACTCCTTTGTTTACAGAGGTGATGGTAGTGAGTGGTAGGTGAGTGGATCGGACTTTGTGGCCCAGAAATGACGCAGTTTTCCCATTTTCACACAACATGTAGTGGCAGTGGTAGGACTGGAATCCACGCTGCCTGAATGCTAGTACAGAACTCAGCATTATGGAAAGCAGTGTCTCATGTAGTAATTAAGTGCCAGACTCTGGAGTTAGACCTCTTGGGTTTCATTTTGGCTCCAACCCCGTCCTTGCTACTTATTTAACCTGGGCTTCTGTAACAGTACCTACCTTACAGACTTAGTGAGAAGATTAAATGAGTTAAATGGCACTTAAAACAGCCAGCACAGTGAGCACTCAAAGTATGTTAATGATACCATGTCTCCTTGAAAAGGCCGGTGTGCTCTGTCATCTGACCTATATTTAGCATCAGTTCAGCTATTTGTAGGTTCAGCCCAGGCTGCAGTGTTATATATTTTACTTATTCAACCCATCAGAGAAATTATTCCTATTGACCCACGACTTGACCCAGAAATCAAATGCCATTAGAGCCACCATAAAAAGAAGTATTGAGCTATATATCTCTGGTACTTGTAAATATTAAGGTGAAGTTCATGTAAGTTGGTACTTTAAACATGGAGTGGGGGTTCTTTGGAAGGATTCCTGTTGCCTGTTTCCAGGGAAACAACCCTTTAGTTTACTAGGTATTTCCAAGATGGATTTTATTATGGTGATGAAGTCACACATGATTTTGTTTGTTTCATACTAATTGCTGCTGCTGCTGCTGCTCAAACAGTGACATGCACCCTAACCTGCTTTTAGTATTAAAACAGATGCAGTAGCTACGGCCAGAACTGTTTTTCTATTCTATTCTGGTTGGCAGATATTTAATTTCTACAGCTGTGTGAATCCATGAGTTTCTTGTTTCAGGGACTATTTAAGTATTTCCAGAAATGTAGTACTATTACTCTTTTTTTCCCAATGGCTGTGAGTTATAGTTGACATGGATGCTAAATTGTTTTAATCTTAACATACCATTTAAAGATGTTCCTTTGCACCGCCTCGGTGAATTACATGCCTTAGCTGGTGGAGGAAGTTTTTAAAGACATACTGCCCTCTTGTGTTATAATATGGTATACTATTGAATGGGGGTAATTTAAGAAAGTTTGTAAACTCTTGTTAATTCTCCTTAAGCATAGGAGATCATTGCTGATGTCAGATGAATCTTGGCTGAAAGAGAATACCAGAAAGATGTTTACCTGTGTTTTATTGACTATGCAACCGCATTCGACTGTGTGGATCGTAACAAATTATGGATAACATTGGGCAGAATGGGAATTCCAGAACACTTATTAGTGTTCATGTGGAACCTGTACGTAGACCAAGAGGCAGTCGTTTGAACAGACCAAAGGGATACTGCATGGTTTAAAATCAGGGAAGGTGTGCGTCAGGGTTGTATCCTTTCATCATACTTATTAAATCTGTATGCTGAGAAAGTAGTCTGAGAAGGGACTATATGAAGAAGGACCAGAACACAGCATCAGGTTAGAGGAAGACTCATCAACGACCTGCGATATCCAGATGACACAACCTCGCTTGTTGAAATCGAGGAGAACTTTAAGCACTTACTGATGAAGATCAAAGACTACAGCCTTCAGTATGGATTGCACCTCAACATAAAGAAAACAATGGGGCTTTTAAGCAACACCATCATAAATTGAGAAAAGATTGAAGTTGTCAACGATTTCATTTTACTTGGGTCCATGATCAGTGTCCGCGGAAGCAGCAGTCAAGAAACCAAACGACGCATTACATTGGGCAAATCTGCTGCAAAAGACCTCTTTAAAGTGTTAAAAAGCAAAGATGTCATCTTCGGGATTAGGTGCACCTGACCCAAACCATAGTATTTTCAGTTGCCTCATATGCATGTGAAAGCTGGACAATGAATAAGGAAGACGGACAAAGAATTGATGCACTTGAATTATGGTGTTGTTGAAGAAATTGAATATATCATGGACTGCCACAAGAACAAACAAATCTATCTTGGAAAAAGTACAGCCAGAATGTTCCTTAGAAGTGAGGATGGCAAGATTTGGTCTCATGTACTTTGAACATGTTATCAGAGGGACCAGTCCCCGGAGAAGGACATCATACTTGGTTACTGAAGGAGAAGAAGACCTTCCA
>NW_004443973.1:4194964-4204969 GCF_000243295.1 Trichechus manatus latirostris | reverse complement strand
GTCTTGTACAGTATTTAGCCTTTGTGATTGACTTATTTCACTCAGTATATCGCCCTCCAGATTCATCCATGTTGTGAGATGTTTTGCAGATTTATCATTGTTCTTTATCGTTGCATAGTATTCCATTGTGTGTATGTGCCGTAGTTTGTTTATCCATTCATCTGTTGCTGGTCACTTTCTTTAAAATTTTTTGAGTACACATTAGATTGATGAATAAGCTTATGGTTTTCTAACAAGGTCTAAAATTAATTAAAACAAGAACTTAAACACTGTCACTTTCTTCCTTCCTTTCCTAGCTCTTATAGTTAATGTTAGTTAATCTGGCCTTATAGACCAGATTGTCATTAATACTATTTACCTTATGCTTCAAGAATTATTTTGGCTATGTTAAGTATATATGTGCCAAGTAATTTTAGAAGGATAGATAAAACAGATGAGCAGCTGAAATCCAAAACAGAGTTCTTAGGAGTCTCTTCCAAGCCTGGGATGTCCTAGTGAACAATGTCTCCCATAGTAGAGAGCTTGAGGGAAAAAGCAGAACTTTGACTTTTCCCAGTTACCTGATGTCAGTGCCTCATGGTTCCAGCCTCCTCTTTTCCTCTCACATATCTTTGGGGAGAACATTCTTTTTAGTATACAATCTTCCAGTCATAGTTGTAAATGGCAATGGCCCTCATGTCTGTATATCCTCTGCTAGGTTTGCTTCATTTCATAAAACGATATAAATTTTAGAGCAAAATCTTGCTGTTTATAAACATTTTGTTTAACGTAGAAAACTATACCACAAACTAAAACAAAAATTTATTTTAGTAACAGTATGCTAGGAGCTCAATTCATTTATTCCTGTTCTCAGTGTTATTTATTTAGTTATTATTGTGCTTTAAGTGAAAGTTTACAGTTCAAGTCAATTCCTCATACAAAAATTTGTACACACATTGCTACGTGACCCCCGCTGCTCTCCCTATAATGTGACAGCACACTTCTCGTTTCCACCCTGGATTTCCCGTGTCCTTTCAACCAGCTCCTGTCCCTTTTTGCCTTCTCATCTCTTCTCTGGACAGGAGTTGCCTAATTTAGTCTCATGTATCTACTTGAGCTAAGAAACACTCTCTTCACGAGTATCATTTTATGTCCCATAGTCCAGTCTAATCTTTGTCTGAAGAGTTGGCTTCGGGAATGGTTTCAGTTCTGTGCTAATGGAGAGTCCGGCGGCTGTGTTTTCCAGGATCCCTCCAGTCTCAGTCAGACCATTAAGTCTGGTCTTTTTACTAGAACTTGAGTTCTACACCCCACTTTTCTCCTGCTCTGTCAGGTACTCTCTGTTGTGTTCCCTGTCAGGGTGGTCATTGGTGGTAGCTAGGCACTATCTAGTTCTTCTGGTCTCAGGCTGATGGAGTCTCTGGTTTATGTGGCCCTTTCTGTCCCTTGGGCTAATATTTTCCTTGTGTCTTTGGTGTTCTTCATTCTTCTTTGCTCCAGGTAGGCTGGGACCAACTGATGTATCTTAGATGGCTGCTTGCAAGCTTTTAAGACCCCAGACGCCACTCACCAAAGTGGGATGCAGAATATTTTCTTAATAAACTTTGTTATTCCAATTGACCTAGATGTCCTCTGAAACTGTCGTCCCCAGACTCCCGCCCCTGCTACTCTGTCCCTCAAAGTGTTTGGTTGTATTCAAGAAACTTCTTAGCTTTTGATTTAGTCCAGTTGTGCTGACTTCCCCTGCCTTGTGTGTTGTCCTCCTTTCACCTAAGATAATTCTTATCTACTATCTAGTTAGTGACTACCCCTCTCCCTCCCTCCCCACCCTCATAACCATCAAAGAATGTTTTCTTCTGTCTTTAAACCATTTCTTGAGTTCTTATAATAGTGGTCTCATATAATATTTGTCTTTTTGCAACTGACGAATTTCACTCAGCATAATGCCTTCCAGATTCATCCACACGTGTTATGAGATGTTTGGCAGATTCATTGTTGTTCTTCATCATTGTGTAGTATTCCATTGTGTGAATACACCACAATTTGTTTATCCATTCATCCGTTGATGGGCACCTAGGTTGTTTTCATCTTTTTGCTATTGTGAACAGTGCTGCAGTGATCATAGGTGTGCATATATCTATGTGTGTGACGGCTCTTATTTATCTAGGATATATTCCAAGGAGTAGGATTGCTGGATTGTATGGTACTTCTGTTTCTAGCTTTTTAAGAAAGTGCCAAATCAATTTCCAAAGTGGTTGTACCATTTTTCATTCCTGCCAGCAGTGTATAAGTGTTCCAGTCTCTCCACAACCTCTCCAACATTTATTATTTTGTGTTTTTTGGATTAATGGTAGCCTTGGGGTGGTGAGATGATATCTCATTGTAGTTTTGATTTGCATTTCTCTAATGGCTGATGATCGTGAGCATTTCCTCATGTATCTGGTAGCTGGCTGAATATCTTCTTTGGTGAAGTGCCTTTGTCCATTTTTTAATTGGGTTATTTGTCTTTTTGCTGTTGAGGTTTTCCAGTATCTTGTAGACTTTAGGGATTAGATGCTGATCAGGTTTGTCATAGCTAAAAATTTTTTTCCCAGTCTCTAGGTTGTCTTTTTACTCTTTTGGTGAAGTCTTTTGATGAGCGTAAGTGTTTGATTTTTAGGAGCTCCCAGTTATCTAGTTTCTCTTCTGGTGTTTGTGCATTGTTAGTAATGTTTTGTATTCTGTTTATGCCATGTATTAGGGCTCCTAGCGTTGTCCCTATTTTTTTTCTTTCATGATTTTTATCGTTTTTGATTTTATATTTAGGTCTTTGATCCATGTTGAGTTAGTTTTTGTGCATGGTGTGAAGTATGGATCTTGTTTCATTTTTTTGCAGATGGATATCCAGTTATGCCAGCACCATTTGTTAAAGAGATGGTATTTTCCCCAATTGATGGACTTTGGGCCTTTGTCACTCAATGTTATTTAAAAAAAATTCATTAAAATCTATCAACCTCAGTTTCCTTATAATTAAAATTGGAAAAAATAGCTATCGTTTATGGTTGTTACAAAGACTAGAAATAACGCAAATATGTTGCGTGGCATAAAGTTGATGCTGAGTAAGTTGTGATGGTTTTTCATTATTTCCCTTATTCTAGTTCCATTTCTTCGTGAAGCTCTTAATGTTTTCTACTGCCCATACTTTGATAACTGTAAGTCCATCTGTTGAGAGAACACTGGCCTGCTTTGTGTGTGTGTAAATTCTTAAACCCTTGGACTAGAAATGAGCTGCTTTTGTCTAGTTCAACAATTTAGAATTTATAGACTCATAAAAGGGACCATGGAACTCAGGAGAGTGACAGCACAAATATCAAAGGTTTATTTTCTCATTTTATGTCTTCCAATGTTCTGTTCCACTATCATTATTTTTACCATCTACATCTAACAGATTACTATTTTTACATAATATTTCTCTGAATTTTCCTTAATTCAACTCACTAATTTTACTTTACCTCATCTTAATCAATAATACCCCTATAGATATGGCATGCTTAGTTATTTTTATGAATATATTAAAATTATAACCTTTAAAATAAAAACATTCCTTTGTGTATCACCTAAACTCATAGTACAGTACATATCAGTGCTAAAATTATTTTGGAGCCCTGGTGCATTATTCTAATGAGTGGAATATTTACTCTCTCCCCATACTATGATTTGGTGTAGGTTTGACTATTCAGCTAACCAGATAGCTAACTCACTCTCTCCTTTCTCTCACCTGCTATTTATCTTCCCACCCATTTATTTATTTATCTACAACTTAGTATCCTATACTGTGCTTGGCACATGGTAGGTACTTAATGAATAATTGTTGAATAATGAACTTCATCCTTTCAAAAATGATTTGAAACATCTAATTCTATTTTATTTGTCTTTCTATTTTCATTGTTATTTACCTTTTAACCAGTATTTAAAAATATGGAAAACAAGTAGAGATCACAATTTTGGCATGTATACAGTATATTCAGTTAATTTGAGAATAATAATAAAAATCTTAGATATAGTAAAATCAAATCATATATATATATTTTTAATAACTGAGGATATTGAGACTCAGTGATGTGAAATCATTTATCAGAGACCACAAAGTGAATTAGGCCTAGAGCTTGATTTTGAACCCAGGCAATTTGACTACTAAATTAATTCCAAAGTACTTGGGGATATTTCCCAAATACCAACCTGGAGATTAGGGAGGCAGGGTTTTATGTGCCCGTTCCTTTCTCTCCCAACACAATTCCCCTTCCACATACTCATACACATACTCTGTCTTCTCCATTACCCTTGAATATTGAACTGGAGACTATGTTTGTAATTATGCAGTATAATTTGGAGTAAGTAATAAAGTATGTCATGGTTTATTTTTCCATTTTAGGGTAGTAAAAAGATCACATTTTTTAAAAATTTTTTATTGTACTTCAGGTGAAGGCTTACAGAACAAATAGTTTCTCATGAAACAGTAGTACACATATTGTTTTATGACATTGGTTAACAACCCCACAACATGTCAACCCTCTCCCTTCTCGACCTTTTTTTTTTTGGTGAAAATATACATAGCCAAAGATACACCGTTTCAAAAATTTCTACATGCACAGTTCAGTGACATCGACTATGCTCTTCCAATTGTGCTGCTTCTCTCACTTTAGATAAAGGCTTACAGAACAAAATAGTTTCTCATTTAACAGTTAGTACACATGTTGCCCTATGACAATGGTTAACAACCTCACAACACATCAACACTATCCTTACTCAACCTTGGGTTCCCTATCAGCAGCTTCCTTGTCCCCTTCTGCCTTCTGGCCCTTGTCCCTGGACTGCTGTACCTCATTAGTCCCATTTGGTTTTATGGGGCTGTCCACTCCCAGGCTGAACGGTGAACCTAGGAGATGACTTCACCACTGAGCTAAAAGGGTGTCTGGGGGCCATACTCTCGGGGTTTCTCCAGTCTCCTTTAGACCAGTAAATCTGGTCTTTTTTTTGTGAGTTAGAATTTTGCTCTACATCCTTCTCCAGCTCTGTCCAGAACCCTCTGTTGTGATCCTGGTCAGAGCAGTCGGTGGTAGGCAGGCACCATCTAGCTGTACTGGACTCAGTCTGGTGGAGGCCTTGGTAGCTGTGGTCCATTAGTCCTTGGGACTAATCTTTTCCTTGTAACCTGTTCTCTTCATTTTCCCTTGCTCCCGAAAGGATGAGACCACTGGAGTATCTTAGATGGCTACTCACAGGCTTTTAAGACCCCAGATGCTACTCACCAAGGTAGAATGTAGAACATTGTCTTTATAAACTGTGTTATGCCAATTGAGCTAGATGTTCCCTGAGGCCATGGTCCCAACAGAAGATCATATATTTTATAATTGTAGTATTTACATTACAGAAACACAGTATACTTTTCCACGTAGATGATAGTGAGCAAGTTGAAATTTCATAATCAAAGAATTGCATTAAGTTCTCTGGAAAAAAAATTTCATTGGTTTAGTATTCAAAAGCTCTTTTATATAAGCTGATTTATATGTGGCGAAAGATGCAAGGTTCTGATTGAAAAGCAATCAGATAAGAGCAGTATGTACTTAGTAATACTGTGTAATCTCATAAGCTGTTCCCAGCTTACCCCCACTGAGCAGAGTGGACAGGAATACTGTTCTTCTAGGAAGAGGTGAGCTGTAATTTATTCTAATGCCTAGGACAAATTCATGCTGCAGCTTCCAGTATAGAGAATTTAGCAAGAGAAACCACGTTTTAAAAAATATGTATTATTCCCTCATTCCTTTCACTGAATAACTTGATCTCTTTTAGTTTTCATAAGACTCTGACCATTGGAATATTACTCTGTGAAAATTATGGTTTAAGGCTTTTTTTCCTGAAAACTTCATGACAGGTGAACAAAAGAAATTAAATTCTGAAAGTAAAAACCAGGGCTACCCTTCTGCAAAAAAGAAGTTTGTTTTTATATATCCAGCTCCTCATTTTACGTTCACTTGCCTTTGTTTCAGGCACACGTGGATTTTGCCCTCTCTCGCTCCATCTCACATACATGCGTGTGCTTGTGTGCCTCCACAAACATACTGGGACCTGCCATTTATGAGCCGAACCATGTCAGTGGCAACTCTTGGATGATCCAAGTCTTATTTGTATATTCTTGCTCTCTCTGTACCTCCTTTTCTTTTGTCAACACCGACTTTAATAATTATAGGTCTTTCTGTAGCTCAGCTCTGAGTCAAGTGCTCCCACTTTGCAATAAGAATTATATGATCTGCTAAACTTACGAATATGCTAAGGATAAAAAGTTGCCTATTTTCTTTAGCTTTTGAGCTTAACATATGATTTATAATCTAACTTTTGGAAATGGGCACATTATGCAGAAGGAGAAAGCAGTAAAACAGGCTGGAGGAGGAGGTTACTTTGGACATTTGTGTGGTCTGATGATAGATCACTCATAGGCACATTTTATGTAAAGTCTCTGGTAACTGTGAAAGATTTGTGCTTTTTTTTTAAGATGCTTTATTATTTGTTTTTGTGTTTAGGTCTATGATCCATATCAATTTAGTTTTTTATATATGGTATGGATTAGAGGTCTTGGCTCTTTTTTCATATGTGTATCCAATTGTTCCAGCACCATTTATTGAAAAGACTTTCCTTCCTCTTTTGGTGCCTTTGTTGAAAATCAGGTGATCATGTAAGGGTGGAGTTATTTCTGTATCGCATTCCATTGCATTGAATTATTTGCCTAACCTTATACCAAAACCACACTGTTTTGTTACTGTAGCTTTGAAATCAAGTAGCATTGAAATTAAGTAGTGGGACTCTTCCAACTTTGTTTTTCTTTGTCAAGATTGTTTTATTTTATGGCCCAGAATAAATGTTCAATGTGCATTTGAAAAGAATGTGTATTCTTTATTTGTTAGATATCAGTTAGGTTAAGTTGATAGTGTTCAAAGCTTATCTGTCTTTATTGCTTTTTTTTTTTTTAAACAAATTACTGAGAAAAGATTGTTAATCTTTTTGGCTTTAGCCATTCTTGTAGGTATGTAGTGGTATCTTATTGGTGGTTTTAATTTGTTGAGCATCTGTTCAAGTGCATATTGGCTCTTTTTCTTCTGTTCCGTTGTTGTTCTGACTCATAGCAACCTTATAGGAAGAAACTGTAATTCAGAATAAATTGTGAAGCTGCTCTTAAACCCTCCCTGACTTTGTCTGCCTCTGTAAGATTGATGTGCATCCTAAGGGAAGTGCTAGGTGATAAGAAACAAAGAATTGTGTAATTAGAGTTCCTTCTGGAAGAGCTGGGCATTATGAAAGAAGGGCTAGAGAGAGATTAGACGATGTGCTGCAAAAGGTACAGACCTATATTGGCAACAGTGGAGAAAGAAATATAGCTAAGAGGACACTGGAGACCATGTTTGATCAGGACTGAACGGAAAGTGATCTTGGGGTGATATCAACAGCTATTTTAAATTGCCAGAGGTTTAGGCTGACAGGCAGTGACCACCAGAATACAGTAGCAGCAGGAACAGTGGAGCAGTGGGACCTCACATCCTATGAAGACCCCTTGTCCCTACCACACCAGTTCTTCTAAAAAGGCGTAAGAGGAAGTCCTGCCACTTGGCAGATGGGGCAAATAGTCCAATCACCCAGAAGCAAACTGGGGATGTAATGCTTCTCAGGATCCACAGTTGATGGGCTGTAGGGTTATTTGGGTTACGTATAAAATACCAATTACAAAATTATGTAAATAACACATACTATAATGTCTTAGAATAAATGCACGAATGCCAGTGAAATAAAAAATCAAATTATTTAAACATTATTCCTATTTGTGTAAGCTGGAAATATTCTTAGAGATCATTCTATTGAATTTTCCGACAAGTTTTCATATACATCATCCCCTAAAAAGTCTATGTGGAAGGCATAACAAGCATTCTTGGTATTAAAGATACAGAAATTGAATCTGAAATAAGTTAGGATGACCTCTACTTATGATTAAATAAGGAAATGAAAGAACTGAGACTCAAAGAGGAATGTTTTGAAACAGCACAATGTAGAAATATATAGGTAGAATAAATAAAATATGAGGGAAAAGAAAATGATCATAAATAACTATAGAATGCTAACTATAGAATGTATTAAACTATTTTAGAATTATTTTTATTTGCTTCACATCTATAAAATGAAGCTCAGCAATTTGGGTGAAACTTCATAGATAGAACGTTTTATGAAGTTTCCATATTAATGTGGTACTATTATATGCATAAACTGCTTTCATCTTGTCCCTTCCTATTCAGATCAGCAGGAAATGCATATTATTGAGAGCTAGTTTGGGCCTGTTCTGTTTGTGTGTTTTATTATTTATCATGGATTTTTTTCCCCGGTACTTTGTGAGACCTGGTAGGTGGTGCCTTATAAATAAGGTGATTGTTTCCTAATGGTTCCATGCAGAGATGACTGGCAGGGACAATTAATTCAACAGGACACTGCATTGTGTCCCCAAAAGCTCGAGGGCATGGATATGTGAATATATCAGAGCTTGTGTTAAGGCTTATTTCTCAAATAAGAGCTTCAGAGGGGAATGCTGAAGCAGTTTAACACATTTGCTCAAATGTGAATGAAGAATACGGTGTCTGGAAGGAAACCTTACTGAATTAGATTTACTATGGCATAAAGTGGCAAAGAGACACTGATGTCAATAGAGGAGGTAAAAAAGTAGAGTCTTTTAATTTTTACTGCAAATTTATTACTATAAAGTTACACACTTAATTAAGGAGCTCTGGTGGTGCAACGGTTTAGTGCTTAGCTGCTAACCGAAAGAAAGGCCTGGCGATCTGCTCCCATAATGATTGTTGTCGTGGTGTGAGTTACAGCCTAGAAAACCCTATAGGGCAGTTCTACTCTGTCACATGGGGTTGCTATGAGTTGAAATGGACTTGATTGCACCTAACAAGAACATATCTGAGGATTCATAGCAGAGGGATCAGTAGTTTTTTTTACTTATTTATTTAATAAATACCATATAACCCATTGCTCTAGAGTTGAACCCAACTCATAGCGACCCATAGGACAGGGTATAACTGCCCTATACGGTTTCCAAGGCTGTAATCTTTACGGCAGCAAACTGCCACATGTTTCTTCTTCAGAGTGGCTGGTGGGTTCTAATGGCTAACCTTTTGGTATCAAGGGGGTTCCTTAAATACTATGTAGCACTTCCTATTTGCTAGACTCTGTTCTGAGTGAACAGTTCCATGAGACACAAAATATTATTATCCTTACTTTACAGTTGACAAAACTAAGTATCTTATCCAAGGTCACATTTAACATTGAGTATCTTCCCAAACTAAATGGAAAAAAATTATAGAATTGAGTAATTGTGCTTAGGAGAAAGGATGGATAATTTTCCAGTAATAATGTATTCCCATCTGCAAAACAGTCAGTTTAGTCCTTGAGAAGATTATGCTCCACTTTCAAATACTGTGGAGTCTCATTTTGTGAACATTTGGTTAATGTGAATTCAACTATTTGTACTTGCCAAAAATGGGGGAGGAGAAAGCAGGGAAAGGAATGGTGAGAGAACAATGATATGATGTCGGCTATTCCTCCCGCCATTCCACTTAACTGGTATTCTTTACTGACTGAGTGTTAGATGTGAGCTGTTAATCTGCCGTTCCTTCCTTCTAAGTCAGTTTCTCTGGGCCCCTCACAGTGTGGGCACCTTGCCTTGCTGGTATTATTCTAATATTTAAAGTTATGCATTTTTCACATAACATGATCCCTAGATTATAGCCAACACATTTATCTAGGTCCAATACTGGAGGAAAAACTGGATTTGTTGGACATAGAGAAGGTAGGTTGATCTCCAGTGTTTCATCATTTTAAAGGCCTTTTAGGGATAATTTTGACCTTATGAGATAAATTGAGAAGTGTTTTCTTTTTCTAATCTCTGGAAGAGTTGATGTAAGATTGAAATTGTTTCTTCCTTAAATGTTCATCTCTGGTGATGTC
>NW_004443973.1:4191405-4192623 GCF_000243295.1 Trichechus manatus latirostris | reverse complement strand
ACATTTAGGAATATCAGATACTTAGAGCTATGAGATTGGATGATATCACAGAGGCATTGGAAAGGAGAAGCAGTCAGGTTGTTGAGCTCTGGGGAGAAGAGAAGGAAAGAGTAAAGAAGCCCGAAAAGAGGCAGACAGGGAAGTAAGAGGAAAATCAGGAGGATTGAGTGTACTGGAAGCCAGATGAAGAACATTTTTCAAGGAAGAGAAAGTGTCAAATGCTGCTATTAGGTCAAATAAGATGAAACCGGAGAATAGACCCCTGCATTTGGCAATGTAGAAGCCATCTTTGACCTTGATAAGGACAGTTTTGGTAGAGTGGATAAATGAAGGTGACATAAATGTTTAGCCCAGTGTCAAATCTGTACTATATAAAATATGTTAGTAAATATATTTTTAAATATATAATTTCTTCATGTTTTTATGACAAATAATATACACTCATTATATAAAATTTTGAAAATAGAGGAAGTTTTAAAGAATATAAATCACTCATAACCAAGGCAAAAAGACAAAAATTAATTTTAAAAGAGGCAATGCCATTAGTCCAGAGATAAGAGATGATGGTGACTTGGAAAAGGACAGTATCAGTGAAGATGGGGAGAAATGGATAGATGCAGGATGCGTTTTGTAGGTAGAGCAGGTAGGACTTGATGAGGGATTACTTTATGGGTTGGGGTGAGGGAAAGTGAAGTGTCCAGGATGACTCAAAGAGAGAAGATGAGATGTTCACCAAATACCTCTTGGAAATTCCTCAAGATTTCTCTACGTGTATATTTTTCAATGAAAAAATTAATTTTGCTTATATAAAGACAAAATTTTAAATACATTTATTTGGAAGATCTGTTCACCACCAAAATGGCTGTTTCAAAACAAACAGCAACATTAGGAATTTCTACCTTTTGTTACAGGTGAAAATGGGTTGCTCTTATCCATTCTTCCCCTTGGTGATGGTGCTTTTTATGGTTGTAATTGTTGTTCTCTTTTTCCAGCACATTTTATCATTTAGAAGATTACCAAGATAATTTAAATTGCACTTTGGAATTTAAAAAAAAAAGGGAAGAAAGCATTTGTCAACATAGAGACATGAAAATACCTCATAACTCTTTTGCCATTAGGTTTAAAGGAAAAATAAATCATTATCTATTTTGAAAAAGTAATTTTAAGATTATATGCTTGGTTATAGGTGAAGAAAAAGGGAAGGTGTGGCTAAACCTT
>NW_004443973.1:4188738-4189879 GCF_000243295.1 Trichechus manatus latirostris | reverse complement strand
TAACTAAGCTCATTTTCTTTAACTAAAAAAAAGATAAATAATAATGCTTACATCATTATTTTGCAGGGATTAAATGAGATAGTCCATATAGTCCATATAAAGTACTTAACACAGAGGTAAGCACATAGAAATACTTTATAAACGTTGACTATTCTTTACTTGACACTAGGAAAAACTTTGGTGTCTCATATCAAACTCCAGAATCCCAAAAGTTTATTTTTATTTTAATCATTTTTTTTTAAACTTGGAGTGTTGTAAATTAGTCTGAGGGATTGGAAGTTTTTTTTTTTTTTTTTTTTAATATACATTCTGTTACAGAGAGGAAAAGAAATACTAGTCATTCAAAGTTATGTATTTGAAGTGTCAGAAAATATGAGAAGAAGTACCCTTCAGTTCTCAAACTTCATTATAATTAATACTATTCTATAACAATAATAATAGACAACATTTATTGAGCACTTAGTTTGTGTCAGACATTGACTGGTACTTTATAGGCAGTCTCTCATTGGTGTAATATCCCCATTTTATACAAAGGAAATCAATTCCTAAAGAAGCTGAGCAACTTACCCATGGCCACATGGCCAATAAGTGTAGAGTATGGAGTTAAACCCAGGCAGTCTGAGTTCAATGCCTTTTCTTTTAACCACTTTCCTGTGCTGCATCCCATAGGAATGGGTATGTTATGGGCATGGTGGCTAGATGTCCTTACTGGAGTAGCAGAGTCAGATGGGAAAATAGTAGACGATAAGATTAGCCAGATCATTTGGGGCTGAATTATGAAGCGTTTTAAAGGCAAAGGAACTTTATAAAGTATATTTTGATCATTCTTCAAAAAAATATTAATTGATCTGTATGTGTGTTAGGGATATTATCACATGGAACACACGTCTCACTGCCCACCAATGTATTTAAATCAGACAGATGGTCAGTAAAGCACTTGGCATAGTGCCAAGGCTCATAGCGAACACTCCACAGATAGTAGCTGTTTTCATTATTATACTGTGGAAGTGCTCTTATCTCACCTCCACTTAAGAGACTCTCCAGATTAACCTCTTTATTCTCCTTGTAAAACATTTTGACTAATACTCTTGAAATGCCCTGGCTATGCCTGTGCAGGTCAGCTCTCACCAGGTGCCACAAT
>NW_004443973.1:4175723-4180809 GCF_000243295.1 Trichechus manatus latirostris | reverse complement strand
GCTGGTTACTGGGTGCTCTGTCTCCTGCTGGTAGCTCCATGAAGCTGCCTTTCTGTACTCCCTGTCCACTGTTTTTGGTGGCTAAGGGGTCCAAGATGGCCTTGTTAGCTGATAGTGGACCTCCACTCTGAGCTCTCTTTGCTCTCTCTTCTCTTTCAGTTTCTTATTCCATTCAGTGCTTGGATGAGTTCTTTATCCCTTCATTTGATGCTTAGGGTTCCAGGACTGACGTTTGTTTTACTTAGTTTTTCGGGTCTATGCTGTGAAGGGACGGCGTGGTGCTTCTGTCTATAATGCCATGTTGGATCCACCTGTTGATTCATTCTTTATAAAAAGTAGAGACCATTATTATTTTTGAAAGATTTTTGTTGTAAATTATATAATATTAATAATGAAATCCTGATTTCTTTGTTTTTGCTTGCCTAATACATCTTCACCCATCCTTTTATGTTGGATACCTCCCTATCATGTCATCTTAGATGTGGTTTTTGTGAGCCACATATAGTTGAAATTAGTTTTGAACTAAATGAGAATATTTTATTTTTACCTGAGGGATTTAACCTATTTATTTTTTTCTGTAATAAATAATATGCTTAATCCTCTGTCATCTTGTTTTATCTTTTCTTTTTTGTTCCTGTTTGCTTGATTTTCTCTCTCTACAATGACTATGATTTTTCTTTTTTGCCTTTACCTACTGTAGTAGGGGGGGCCCTGGTGGTGCAATGGTTAAGCGTTTGACTGCTAACCAAAAGGTCAGCAGCTCGGATCCACCAGCCGCTCCTTGGAAACCCTATGCGGTGGTTCTACTCTGTCATGTAGGGTCACTATGAGTTGGAACTGACTCAACAACAACAAACTGTAGTAGTGAAGATATATATGTACAATTTTTAAAAAATTTACATATTAGCTATTTCTGTGTAACAACCACTTTAAATTTAAGTGGCTTAAAACAACAATCATTTATTTAACTCAGTTTTGGTGGGTCAGCAATTTAGGCTGAGCTTCGATAGCAAAGTTGAAATCCTTCATGCATTCAGCAGCTGGCTATGCTTCTGGGGGTAGTCTGGCTGTCAGCTATGGTGACAGAGGGACAACTGGGTCACATGTCTGTAATCATCAAGCAGGCTTGCACTCATAGCAACTTGGTAGGATTAAAAAAGAAAGGATATTTAGAGGGTGGAGTTATGTTTCCAGAAGACAGAGCTAAGAGCCATTGAGAACAATTTACTGGGAAGCCTCTCCTAGGGACGAGAACTTGGTGTTAGTCAAGGAACATTCCCTAGATCTCAGTAGGGGACCTAGCAACATTTATTTAGCCGAATTTCAGAATTCCTGTGGATCATAACTGTGATATGCCTTCAATAACTTCCCTTTTTCAAATGTGAGTGTCTGTTGTGGTTATCCTGCCCTGTCTTACTGTTATAGCTTGGGTGTATAGAAGAGAGATAACTTGTCTTTTTTAAGTCAGAGGTCTCTGGGTCAAGAGGAGCTGCATCTTGACCAGATGCGTCTACCAGATGTAGATCACAAGATCTTGAACTTTGAATATAATCTTATAATTGGATTAGACTTTGGGGTGTCTCCGGAGAGGGCAAGTATATTTTGCCTATGAGAAGGATGTAAATAATTATGGCCAGATGTCAGACTGTGGTAGATTGTTTGCAAAATTAGCCACAATTATTCCCTTCCAATGTCCATGCTCCTTTGCAATGTAACTTTGCAGAATTTCCTGCTAAGAGTTAGAGTCAATTCTTCTACCCCTCAAATCTGGGCTGGCCTTGTGATATGCTTTGACCAACAGAACATAATGAAAGTGACATTCTGTTCTGGGCCTGGACCTCAAGAGGCCTCGTGTGTTTCCAACAGCTCTGTTAAAAACCTCCCCAGCTGCCATGTGAAAAACCCGGACCATCCTGCAGAAACATGGGAGGCCACATGAAGCAAAGATGAGTTTCCCAGCAGAGAGCATCCTAAACTAGCTAGCCTCCAACCCACCTAGCAGCTGACCTCAGATGCATTAGTGATGCCAGCTGAGAACAGAATATTTGTCTAGGCAGCTGAACACAATCTAAATTGCTAAGCCATAGAATCATGAGCTATATAAATGGTTGTTGTTTTCACCTGGTAAGCTTTGGGGTAAGCTTAGTTATGCAGTAAAAGAAAAGTGATAAACTTTTCTACTGGTTCCCTTTCAGTTTTTCAAAAACATTCCAAAATGTGTTCACTTTTGCAGTTCACTATAAATAGTGAAGAATTTAGCATACATTTGTTTTTAGTCTCAGATTAATGTTAGTGTATTTTATTTAGATTTAATTCTGCATATTTAACTGATATCAATGTTTTCACCAGATCTTTTGTATCCCATTTTTCTTGTTATTAAATAAGCTTTTTTTAAATTAATCATTCAGTTAGATAGAGTTTATCTTTGCATAACTTTTTAAAAGAAGAATTAATGAGTTGTTTATTATCACAGCCCTTTTATGTCTCAGGATGCCTTTTAGTAGCTTTTACACGCAAACAACTTTAGAACACAACCAGTTTTCTTCAAAATTCTATAGACATTGCTCCACTCTTTTAGTGGCCTATGTATTGAAAGAAAATGATTTATGTTTGCTTTTTAGAACATCAGTTTTATGTATTCTGCCTGAATGTTTATATGCTTTTTCTCATAATTTGTTCAATTATTTAGCAATATTCCTATTTCAGTGCTGCTGAGACCAGTTATCTCTTAATAGCTTTCATTTTTTAATTATAAAAATAATACAGCACATGAAAATAAAAAAATAATAAAGAGGGATAAGATATGAAAAGCAAATATCTCTCCATTTCTTTCTGTATCTCCCATGATCCGGCCATTCCATAGATAGGCACTTTTGAATATTTCTGTTTTTAGTTCTTTAGATGATTACCTCTATGATTCTATTAATTTACCCATTGCCGTTGAGTTGATTGCGACTCATAGAAACTCTATAGGACAAAGTAGAATTGCCTCGTGGGGTTTCCAAGGCTGTAAATCTTACAGAAGCAGACCACCACGTCTTTCTCCCGCAGAAGGGCTGGTGGGTTGGAACTGCCAACCTTTTGGTAAGCAGCTGAGTGCTAACTATTATTTGCATATCTCTATTTCTAGATTTATCAACTTTAAACTGTTGAGGATTGTATTAGATATTCATTGCTGTGAAACAAATTACCCCAAAACCGTTCACTTAAAACAACAAACATTTATTATCTCAAAATCTGTGGGCAGGAACCAGGACATGACTTAGAGCTAAGTCCCCTATCTCAGTCTCTCACAAAGTTGCAATCAAGGTGTCAGTTGCAGCTTCAGTAGCATTGAATGCTGGACTATAGGAGGATCTGCTTCAAGCTCACTCACTCACATGGTTGTTGGTAGGACTCAGCTCTTCTCAGGCTGTTGGCCAGAGACCTCCCTCAGTTCCTTGTCATGTGGGCAGCTCATGACATGGCAGCTGGCTTCCCTCAGAACTAACAGGAGAGTGAAAAAGTGCGTGTCCCAGATGAAAGCCAAAGTCTCTTTGTAACCTAATCTAGGAAGTGCCATCTCATCATATCTGTTGCATTCTATTTGTTAGAAGTGAATCACTAGGTCCAACCTACACTCAGGGAGAGGGGATTACACAAGGATGTTAATACCAAGAGGACGGGATCATTGGGGGCCATCTTAAAGGCTACCTACCACATACATCTTGCTCAGTCACACAATATTATTTCACCCCCGTCTTCTCCACTTCCTATATTTAGTCAGATATAATTTTTTTTTCTAGGTTTTTTGTTGGTTACTATCAGGACTTTAAATAATATTCACAAACTTTATTTTATAGCCCGATAGCTTAAAATGGTTTCTTTTCCCTCTCTACTGTGTAAGGTGAAGGCAGTAGGGATCCTGTATTTCCATTAGATCTCTTGTCTTGTCTCTGCCCCCAAGCTATCAGCAATAAATTACAGTGTAAACATTGTCAAAGCTCATAGGATTTATGTTTTGTTCTAGAATTAAAATGGTACCTCTGTGATTTTTTTGACAGGTTGATTCTGTAAAATAAAGATCAGTAAACAAAGATTACCCTACAATGAATAAGTAAATATTGTTCACTGCAGAAACTATCCCGGAAAATTCTACCATTTCTTTGATTTTACTTTTTTATTTTGATTTTACTCTTCTATTTTCTCTGTTCTCTCTCTTGCTCTAGCCCTCTCTCTTTCTCTCACCCCTATTATTTGGATGCTGGACCTCCTGGGCCTCCTTTATACGCCTATTGTTTCTCTTTCATTTTCCACCTTTTGTTTCTATAGTTCTTGATTCTGGGACATTTCCTTAACTTTATCTCCCAGACTTTCTAATGTACAATACACATTTTTATTTCTAAAATCTTATTCCACAAACCTATAACACTAGGTTAAATCTCTTAAATAGATGAGAAAATATAGGTATACTAGATTCTTATGATTTATTCAGTTTAATCAAACGATGAAGCAAAAGACACAGGAAAAATGTATACAATTTATGTCATACCTTTTGATATGTTTGAATAATTCCATAACATTTAAAATATCAAACTCACTTTTATGTCCCATACAAGCTTGTTGGAGGTTCACAGCTTTTGCCTACATGCTTTTGTCTGGAATTATCACCAACATGGTGATGACTACTAAATGTATCTATTACTTTTGCCTTTATTTTCTAGTCCGGCACCAGTTTCACATTCCCAAATCCCATAGAATATTTTCCATTGCCTGTCTTGTCACTTCAAACTTGATATGATCCAAGTCAGACTCATCATCTTGGTGCCACCATTCTTCCTGTCATACTAACTTAAAGCCTTGTGAAATCAGTATGATTTTTCAAAGAGGTACAAAAATGTAACATTCTTTATATTCCTATAACAAGATGTAATTACCTCTCTACCACACGCATCATTCTTCCTAATGGTAACAAAGCATTTCTAATCATGTATAGGAAAACTTAGTCACTGTAATCATTCTTAATCATTAAACTCAATCACATTCAGTGTTCTCGCAGTCATTTCAGGATTAGACATCAGTGTATTTAATACCTTTCTGTCTTCAC
>NW_004443973.1:4173533-4174732 GCF_000243295.1 Trichechus manatus latirostris | reverse complement strand
TTGTGTGGTTATCTTCATTCTCCCTTGCTCCAGACGGGGTGGGGACCCAGTAGACATATCTTAGATGGCTGCTCACAAGCTTTTAAGACTCCAGATGCTACTCACCAAAGTAAGATGTAGAACATTTTCTCTATAAACTATGTTATGTCAATTGAGCTAGATGTCCCCCAAGACCATGGTCCCCAGCCCTCAGCTCAGTGTTTTTTTTTTAGTCAATAAGACTTAGGCAGAGAAATAGGCATGGGCAGGGTCCAGAGTCCTTATTATGAATGTCTAAGCTCTCTTCTTCCGAGCCAATTCCCTTCTTCTTTTCCAGGGAGGATTTGTGGACAAGGAGGGCATAAAAAAAAACATTCTTAATACATTAAAAAAAAAATCTTTCTGTGTTATATGTACCCTGTAAAAAAACCAAAAACCCAACCTGTTGCCGTTGAGTCAATTCCAACTCATGGCGACCCTATAGGACAGAGTAGAACTGCCCCATAGAGATTCCAAGGAGTGCCTGGTGGGTTCGAACTGCCAACCTCTTGGTTAGCAGCCATAGCATTTAACCACTAAGCCACCAGGGTTTCTATGTGCCTTATAGTACGTATTATTTTGTTTTACATTACATATACATTGTATATTATTATTATTTATTTTTATTTTTTCATGATGTAAAACAGACATTTTATCGTATTCCCAGATTCTCTGGGTCAGAAGCTTGGACAGGGCGCAGTGGGAATGGCTTGACTCTGCTTTACCACGTCTGGGACTTCAGCTGGGAAGACTCAGATGATTGGGGCTAGAATCATCTGGAAGCTTTTCCCCTTACATATCTGGGGTCTGGGCTGGGATAACTCAAAGGCTGGGCTCAGCTGCACTGTCCCCTGGAGCACCTACACACGACTTTTCCATGTGGCCTGGGCTTCTCACAGTGTGACTGCGGAGTTTGTTTTGTTTTATTTTTTCCCATACAAAATTTATACATACATTGTTATTTGACTCTAATTGCCCTTGCCATACTGTGACAGCACACTCCTCCTTTCCACCCCTGATTCCCCATGTCCATTCAACCAGCTCCTAACCCTCTCTGCCTTCCCACCTTACCTCTGGACAGAAGCTGCCCATTTAGTCTCTTGTATCTATTTGAGCTAAGAAGCACACTCCTTACAAGTATCACTTTATGTCCACAGTCCAGTCCAATCCCTGTCTGAAGA
>NW_004443973.1:4170726-4172154 GCF_000243295.1 Trichechus manatus latirostris | reverse complement strand
CCAGTGAAAGCAATTCACCTTGATCTCTCTTGCCTTGGATCAGTGGTTCTCACACTTTGCTGAAGATTTGAATTACCTGGAGGTGGGGATGGCTTTTAAAAATTCAAATACCCAGGTTGCACCCCATATCAAATAAATCAGAATCCCTATGGGTGGGGAGCCAGGCATCAGTTATATTTTAAAGATCTCCAGGTGACTTCAATGTGCAGTGAAGTTTGGGAATCACTGCTTTGGTCTGTAATAGTATTCTTCAGCTCTACCATTAGCTATAAACTCTTGGCTAGATTTGGTCTAATATTGGTGTCTAATTATTTATTTTTTTGCTAATCATCTACAGGATAATATGCCAAGGAAAGAAAACAAGTTGTATACTGATTGAAGTAGATACTGTTGGTGCTCCACCCTGATCCCTTTGGATCCCTTTTATCCATGTTTGCCTATCCTGCAGCTTTCGCATGGTTTAGATTCCAATGGCTGGCACCTGTGAATCTTCTTTGACACACCAACCTCAGGATCCTTATCTAATAAACAATGTATTTAGGAGTATGAAAGCCCAGCTCCTTTGCTTCTGGTTGAGACAAATTCCAGAGTGTCCTGGATGATCAGGCTGAAGCTACTCCTCATGGGACTTTTTCTGAAACATAGCCTTACTTGACTTTCCTCCCTGTTCTGCTTGCACCACTCCGTTAGTGGTTTCTCCTGGGAGTACCTTCTTAATAAATCACTTGCTTATGAATCCTCATCTCAGAGTCTGCCTCTTGGGAACCCAACCTAAGACACTTAACTCTCTTTCAAAGCATAGTGCTGAGCACATTATAAAATTCAATGAAGATTTATTAGTGTAGGGATTTTTGATTTAAGAAATATAAACACAATTTAATAAAACCTTAGTTGAAGGCACTGAAATATATTCAGGGATTCTCTATAGAATTACATAACTTTCTCAAATGTCATTAAAAAATCCTGGGCATATTGAACTCTCACTTGGGGTAGGTAATGATGGGCTAGGTAAAATTTTATCAATATTATTTATAAAAATATCTGAGATCGTTTGGGACCAAGTGGTGTAGTACCAAGGCAATTACAAAAATAGAAAAACAGAATGCATTTTGTATAACAGGAAGTTGAGAGGGACTTTTCCTCTTGACTTTAAGATAGTGACTTGAGCACAAAGATAAAAACAGACAAGTACTAAGTGTTTTTAGGGTTCCTTCATCCCAATCCAAAATATAAATAAAGGTTCAAAGAAATCACGTGACCTAGGTACAAGAGAGAAAAATTTGGATGTGGGTGTGCAAAGGCAGTTTTTCTGCTTTCAGACTAATATGCTGTCTTAGGCCTGTTCACCTTCAATCCATTCCTCACACTTCTGCTCTGCCATGTGTTACAGGGGAGCTGACCTCTTCATGGTATGTAGTTTAGGTTTTC
>NW_004443973.1:4167310-4169792 GCF_000243295.1 Trichechus manatus latirostris | reverse complement strand
CTCTGGCTTCACCTGTTTGGAGGGACAAGGATGTTTAAGTTTCCTGTAGGCCGAGTGGGTGTGGGAAAAGGTTGCTGGACTGGAGTCATCTTGACAGCACTTCCTTCCACCCAAGGGTCCTTGTTTACTGGCTGTGGGGACACTAGCCCAAGAAGCTAATGGGGGAAGTTGAGGAAGGGCAGGAAAGACTGTGCTGGATCTATCATGTCAGAAAGGTGCCTCAGGGTCTCTAAACAACTCACACAGTCATCCTTCCAGACAACTAGCATTTAGACACCTGCCACACCTGGGATATCTGTTGCTAGTTGGTGTTATCCACATAAGCAGCAACAGCCAGTGGTATCTGCCTGAGATACCATTCAGAGCGGAAAAGAGGGAAATCAGCCAATCACATTTGAATGATTAGAAAAAATAAAATCGCTTTTTGTTAACATTGCACTAAATTCAAACTGCTCAGGGAAATAATTACCCTTAAACTATCAGCTTACCTAGAACAGATTTTCATAAATAATAATCTGTGGGTTAGTGAGGCAGATTTTTTTTTGTTGAAATTTTATTGATTTTTTATTTCTGGTGAAAATATTCACAACAAAACATGCACCAATTCAACAATTTCTGTATGTACAATTCAGTGACATTGGCTATATTCTTTAAGTTGTATTACTTTTCTTGATATCCTTTTTCAAATCATTTCACCATCATTAACACAAATTCACCGAGTGAGGCAAATTTTTAACATCTTGAATTACTTCCTTTCTGATCCTTTTTTAGGGCCAACAGTAGCAGTTCAGCATCTTTCTTTCCTTCTTACTCTTTCTCTTTCTGGGGACCATAATAGAGAATATAAAATTCAATTTATTCAATTTCTTGTAAGGTATGTGGTTATTTGAATGTTATTACATTCAGACAGAACATGAGCTGTGTTCTCTTATTTTTATGTAATTATTTATCAGTTGTTATGAGGAAGTAATATGGATTTTCATAATATAGTTTTGATGTAACTTTTCTGCTTTTACTACATATTTTTACACAGTACTCCGGAACAGCTACTTGTATGTATTTTTATACGCATACACGTTCCTCAGCTAGTGGCTTTGCTGGGTTTTATAGAACGTACTGTGCATGATTGCAAAAATGTTTTTCATGTAGCCAAAATGTACTGTTTTTGTTTACTCACCCTCCTCTGATGTTACCACAATTAGTATATGATGTGGCCCTCTTTTCCTGTTATAAAAATTAAACCACCTCCATTTTAGGCTAAGCTTGATGTTCAACAAAATCCCAAAATATCCACTAGATGGTGCTAGTGGAGTGCAAACTATTTAATTTAGCTTTCATCACTGTATGTCTCTATAAAATCCTCAGTTTAAAATCCATTGCAGCATGTCATTTTGGCTTGCGAAGCAGGCCTGCTGCCTCCTAAACTAAATGGATTGGTAAGATTTAGTATTTATGTATAAGAGACCACACAATATTCTGGGAGACCCTAGCAAAACAACGAAGAGGCATTTTTTTTTTTTGTCTAATCCCCGTCCAAACCACTTCTCATTCTTACCTGGTAATTTTGGGTGCAAGGGTTAAGTGCTGTCGTACTAACTGAAAGGTTGATGGATCGAATCCACCCAGAGCCTCTGCGGTAGAAAAACCTGGTGTTCTGCTCCCGTAAAGATTACAGTCTAGAAAGCTCTAAGGGGCAGTTCTACTCTGTCACATGAGGTCGATATAAGTCAAAATCTGCTCGACGGCATCTAACAACAGGCTGCTGTGTAGATGTCTAGGGACAACCCCCTAGTCACTGCCCCAGTCTATGGATACTTTACCTTCTCAGCCGACTGAGAGGACTGATGGATCTCTTAGATTATTAACTGTTAAGAGTGAACTAATCTTTGACAATTTGCCCAGCATTCTCAAAGGGAGGTCCCCAAACCAGCAGCATCACCTGGAAATTTGTTAAAAAGGCAAATTCTCAGGCTCTAACCCTGACCTACTGAATCAGAAACTTTGGGGCTGCAGTTCAGTAATCTGGAGTTTCACAAGCCCTCCAGGTGATTCTGATGCAAGGTAGACCTGAGAACCACTGTATTAGATTCTTACTAAATATAAGAATCATCTGAGGATTTAACAAGATTCTTATGTATAGGTAAGAATCACCTGGGGACCTTGTTAAAATGTAAATTCTGATTCAGTGTATCTGGGGTGGAAATGTAAATTCTCAGCAGGGGTTTGAACCAGAATTAAGCTGGACTTAGATCCCTCCTGGTAACAAAACTGCGTTATCCCATTTGGACTAACCTCTCTTTGAGGGCAGACAGGTAGGTGAAAACAAGTTTTGAAGGCGACTGTGTGTATTTCTGCTTGATCTACACAGAAGCCTGGCTTTGCTCTTCCTTTGAGTTCCACCTGTTGCCATGGAATCCTCCATTACAGAGGAATGTTTAAGTCCATGTCTAAACGTGTAGATGAAGTCGGAGGTTATGACTAG
>NW_004443973.1:4135853-4147183 GCF_000243295.1 Trichechus manatus latirostris | reverse complement strand
GCTTTCAAAATAAGGATCATTTGTTTGTATAATTTTTTCCTCACCAATACAGTGTGTGTTGGGTGCCTGTGAATGGCTTTTTATAATAAATGCTGGGGGCGCGGAGCAATTCTAGAATGACTTCCTGAGGGAACCCTTACTTTTCCACCCCAATAAGACATTAAACTCTAATTTTCTCCAACCTCTATTAGCTCCTTATGTGTAGCTTAGATAGGCTCAGCAGACTAGGGTCATGGTAGTTAAGCAATTGATTGAATTAATTCATTTAAAATATTGAATGCTTCCTATGTGCTAGGTATTCCTTTAGGCACTGATGACACAGCAGAGAATATTAGAGCATTATAAGCACTGTGTGAAAAATAAAGCAGAATAAGGGAGATGGGAAGTGCTGGGTGACAAGATTTCAATTTTAGACTTGGTGGGTGGGGTAGGCCTCACTGAAAAATTGATGTTTGATCAAAGACTTAAGCATGGGGTGGGAGTAAGAAGAATTCCAGGATGAGAGAATATCAAGTACAGCACAAAAGCTGAGGCAGGAGAGGGCCTCTCAGGGCTTAAAGAGAGCAGGTGGAGGGAGGGAAAAGAGGTCAGAGAGGTAAAGGCAGCCGGATCTTATAGGACTTCAGAGGCCAGTGTAAGGACATTGACCTTCACCCTGAGGGAAATGGGGAGCTGATGTAGGATGTCTGCTGAGGAATGAGATGACAGACTGACATTTTTTAAAGCATCACTCTGGCTGATAATATGAGATTTTATTGTTACTTTAGCAGTTTTATTTATGATGATTATGGTTACATACATGGAAGGATCATAAGTTAGGCCAACATTTTGGAGTGAAATATGCACAAAGCATTTTCGGGTTCTAATTCTTGGGACACAAAATATTCCTACCCATCAACAGCCATTCTGTCTTAATAAATATATTAAGCTCCTTAAGGACAGTGGCTGCTTTTGTTGTAGCCTCACATGTTGTGCCTGTGTTTGCTCATTAACCTGTGTTGTCTGCCTCTGGGCTGACTGTGCATACGGGGGCTGAGGTCCTGTACACACGATGACATACATGCCAAAGCCGAGTCTTCATAGTCCAGATTTGGTGGTAAATGACTCAACAAAATTATTCAACTCCTATATTATACTGGACTGTATGGGAGGTGCCGGGAATATAAGAATAGTTAACAAGTGGCTTCTTTCTCAGTGAGCTCATGAGCTGGGAGAGATGTAAGGGAGTCATATGTTGGGAGTTTTGCTGTCCATAATAGACAGGAAACAGAAATATAATTCTGTTCCATTAAATTTTCTTCTGTCAAGCTATTTTCTCTTGACTTCTGTTTTTATTTAAGTGGTACTTTATTTAAGATAATATACTACTAGAATTTCCTGAGGAAGTTCAGGAAATGTCTTTTAGTAAATGTCTTCTCATAAATGTACTTAGGCTATTTAAACAGTTAAATGTGTCAGTAGTAAAGTAAAATTACTTAACATTTATGTGGCCCCTTCCATCCAAAGACTAGACATATGCTGTGCAGCCTAAAGCTGACATGCCTCACCATGCCTCAGTGGCGTCAAATCTATGTTTTATCTTCAAATAATTTCTTTGGTTTTTGGTAGAGCCCAGTGAGAAGTCAGTTTGTTTCATAAAAATAAAAATGGGTCAAAATTAGAATTTCTGCTTAAGATTGTTTGGGAAAATATTTGGGGAACACTCTCATATAATTAATCCTCCTGTGAGTTATTTTCTTAGTTGTATTACCCTCTTCAATTCTGCCTTGGTAACACAATATTTTTACCACCTGGTAACCATTTAGTGGCTTGCTGTCAAATTGGAATCGTTAGTCTAAGATCCACAAAACACACTGACCTCATCAAGAACTATCAGTCGCATTAATCACATGGCGAGCAATAATTAATACGCTTGCTGCACATCTCAGCAGATGCCAAGTGGTAACTGTGCCCAGAGACAGAGCCATTTGGTGGGTGGTCTGAGAGTGGTGTTCTTTTAGAATGAATTGAAACTTGCTGTCCGAATGAATGAGAAAATCAAAGCCTCCCTTCTTTATCTGTCTAGCAGTATTGTTTTGAGCGTGCCCAGTGGTTGTGTGAATGTCCCTGGGTAAAGTTAATAACCTTTACTCTGCGCTACTACAGTACTTTTACATATTTCCCTTAATGTACTTATCATAGAGATTTGCCATTATGTATTTTTCCTCTTTCTTACTAGTCTGTGTGTGCCTGGAAGGCTGAACATATATTGTATTTCTATTTCTAATTCTGGACTAGCCCAGTACCTAGCTAGTTGCTTATTAAGTGAATGATTGAATATGCATATGAACATGTAATACATACAAACTATGATAAATGCATGTGCTCCTTAGATGTAGGGTTGGTCAGTGTCATATCCATACCCTCATTGCCTAGCAGTGTCTGACACAGAGAAGGTGCTCAATATGTGCTTATGAATGTACGTACTTACCTGACAAGGCTTCAGTAGGATACCTCTCCATGTTGGGATGCTGCTTAGAATGTCCATATTGGTAAATGAGGGTCAACTTCCAAATGAATTTTTAAAAGACACATTAATGTCAAGGAAACCCTGGTGGCATAGTGGTTAAGTGCTATGGCTGCTAGCCAAAAGGTTGGCAGTTCAAATCCACCAGGCATTCCTTGGAAACGATGGGGCAGATCGACTCTGTCCTATAGGGTCACTAAGAGTTGGAATTGACTTGACGGCAAGAGGGTTTTTTGGTTTTAATGTCAGAGTAAAAGTACTTTGTGGGAAATTAGAAACTATAAAAAACTGGAGAGATTTTTACAATAAGTGAAAAATTTTAGTGTAATTCTTCCTAAAGAGAAGAATCAGCAAAAGTGTTTTCAGAGTTCCCTGAGGACTTCTGATCCAAATGAAATGGAAAGGATCCAAAATATAAGTCCTGTCTCTAAAAAAAAAAAAAAAAAATTAGGAAAAAACAAATCCAGGAATAATTAGACACATAAAACTAACTCTAGAAAGATTACTAGATGTTACAGTCTTTACTGTAGCCAACAAGGATATCAATACAAAAAATAAATATATCCCCTTGCTTTCAGCCTAAACAATGACAAATAAATATAATTTTTTATCATAAAGGAGTTGTGTAGCTTATGCTATATAGGCACTTTTTACTAATGGAACTAAAGTTCAATGATACATTAAATACTTTTTAATGAATAAATGAATGTATTAAATAACCTAATGGATGTTCCCTTTTTGTTCTCACAGTGTATCATATCTAAGGAAACTTTGAAATTTCTTTGTGATTTCACGGAGTTTTATTTTTAATAGAAAAAGTGTTTAGCGTATGTCAGCATATCGGGGGGGGGGCAGTGATTGATGATGAAAATGTCTTTAATTTACCCTCCTGATTTAAAGCATTCTAAAAATTCTAAACAAAAATGACAGTTGACCACGGTGAGAAGCAAATGAGATTTAGGCATTCCATACTTGTCTTTCTAATTTAGTGGCTTGTCTATTTCTGATCTGCTGCTTTACTCCCTTGATATAATTATCAATTATTCATTTCTTTGGTTTCAGTCTGGCCCTTAATCTGATCATCCCATCATGTAGTCTGCTGGTTTGGTGTCTGTAGAGTTTATGGTCTCCGCTTCCTTTTCAAGTCTGTGAGAGGCTAAAAAATACCCAAGTTAGAAAGGCAAATGCCGTCCTTCCTTGCTCTTCCCCCTTGGATTTGGTCTCAATTTCAAGATGAAAATACATCTGAAATAATTTAACAATTTAATTTCAGAATTAAAATACATATATTCAGTATAGGTTATTATTTAAATCTGGCCATTTCATCAGTTTAAAAACAGTCATTCATGCTACCAATTCCACCACTTTTAACATTTGTAATCATTGAGCTCTGTTTCTCTGGATTCAAAGTTGCCTCCTCTGGCACCCATGATATGGTGGACCTATTTTATTTATTCACCAGCTTTAAATTTTTTTTAAGGGTAAAAGTAACAGAACTTTAACTCATATAATCAAAATATGATAAGCCGTTATTTATTCTGGTGGCTGTGTCTCATGCCTGAACATTTTTATGTCAGAAAGCATGTCATCTGTATTTGTCAAGAGAACATAGTGGAGACATTTTGCATGCCCTTTTATTAAACAGAGGTAAATTAATAATTTCTGCCCTGAGAAGATGCTTTATCATTGCATGCATATCTGAGATGTTTACCTTGAGTTCATTGTAAAGAAAATTAACAATGATCAAACCCACAGTTTATTTTTCAATGTTCTGACAAAATGATCTTGGCAAACACAGTTTCTCAAGTCATGTTTCAACTTCCTGCCATTTATTTTCTTGGATTGAAGCCTATCAATTTGAAATTTATTGGCACTATTGCACGAAATGAGGTTTGGAGGATATTTTAGAAATGAACTCTTAAGCTATATAAGGAAAATTGAGAGGATGATGTTAAGTAGAGTCTAGTAAGCTGTAATATTTGAACTGAGCTAATAGACAATAGAACAAAAAAGCTAGAAGTTTGACAAATTACTGTGTAAAAAACCAAAACCAAACCCACTGCTGTTGAGTTGATTCTGACCCATAGCGACTCTTTAACACAGAGTAGAACTGCCCCACAGGTTTTCCAAGGAGCACCTGGTGGATTCGAACTGCCAACCTTTGGTTAGCAGTCGTAGCTCTTAAACACTATGCCACCAGGGTTTAAGACAGTAAGAAATTCTGAGTTATCAGAATTTGGCTCTGTTAATACGTGGATTATCTGAGGGAAAAATGAGTACTTGTATGATTTTCCTAGAGTTTCTATTAGGGCCATAAGGTATTTTTATAGCTGATCTTGTGAATGATAGGTACATGATGAAAGTGAAATCCATTGCCATGAGTCTTTTCTGACTCATGTGGACACTATGTATGTCAGAGTAGAACTGTGTACCACCCAGGGATTCCAGTGTTCTAAATAATGACATTAATTTACCTAGTTTTATGTCTAGATCAAAGACTGGGTGTTTATAAATGGTTAAGGTACTTGGCTGATAAACAAAAGATTGGAAGTTCAAGTTTACCCAGAAGTTACTCAGAAGAAAGGCCTGGCTGTCTGCTTCTGCAAAATCAGCCATTGAAAACTCCCTGGAGCACAGTTCTACCCTGACTCACATGACGTTGCTAAGAGTCGGAATCGACTCTAAGGTAACTGGTTATTAAAGTAAAATCAGCTGGCATTTAATGCAAAAATGAAAAATAATTCATCAGATAGAAACATAAGAACTGTCTAGCCACAGAAAGGTGTGAATTTACGTAAAAAAGAAGTTGCATCTGAAATGGATTGTCTGTTTAAAAGAGAAGGTAAAATAACTTATTCAGATCTCTTTGACACAGATGAGTGAAGTAAGTTAAAATGTATAACACCATATTATGGCTTGTTATCTATGGAACAAGATAAACTTATGCCATAACGAAAAAAAGAACCACTACATGGATATAAGACTTTTTGATATTTTTTGTTCTTAGAATAAAACCTCTGAAAGGCAGCATCATGTTTTATAAGTCTTGTTCAGTAAATAGAGTAAACCACATAAAGTGGATTATGAAAGGGTTAAAGAAGAAGAAATATTGAAAATTACTTTTCTGCAAGTACAGCAGCAATTTAATGCCAGCTGCAGCTATTGCAAAATAGGCATGACCTTTTGAACCTTGTCCTATAGTAGTTGTAGAAGGGAGAGATTTGGAAAGGCAGATAGGGAAAGGTCATGAGAGAGGGTTTGTGTGTATGTGTGATACATATGAATATTTGTGTGAGAATCTTGGGAGAGGGTCGAAATAGGGAAAGGCCATGAAATAGAAGAGATTTTCCTAGAGCTACTTCCCTTGGCCGCCATTTTTGTATGTTTAAATTCTAAGGATAGGCTAAATAGCATGTCACTTGCTGAAAAGAGAGAGAACAATGGAACCCGAGCGTCAAGAAAAACCAAAGGAAAACAAATGCAACAGCACGAGTGGAACAGCAAATTGTGATGCTAGAACGGGCGGTATAGCTACTGGTGGCCAGAAAGATCAGGAGAATGTCAACAGTCATATGCCATGAAGTCAAGCACCATCTTGAAACAGTAGAACCGTTAATTGGAGCATTCAGACTGCAGCCTTTAGAACTATTTCCAGGCAGCAACAGAAGGCATCCAAGTAACATATTTCTAGAGTGAGTAAAGAATGGATGAAACAACCCTCTCAGCCCAGATGAATTTTCTATACCCAATGCAAATTGTAATGTGTAAATGAAGAGTTTAGTTTTCCTCACTTATCAGGAAATTTCTTCCCACACTGCAGTGTAGGACAGCGTGTGAACATAGAAATGCAAACAGACAGAGAATGATAAAAGATCAGAGTGCAGCAGAGGTAGCAACAGTTGAGTTTAGGAGGCCTTGTACATTAGAAATGGAATTTATGTAAGTATAGATAGAATCTGAGAAATTTCATAGCTTGTTCTATTTAGAGCTCCTACTGCTATCAACAGAAGATCATGAAAATAAGAAAAATAAAAACAGAACCAGCACTGGCACTAGGACTTTGTGTGAAGAGAGATTATTGATTAAAATAGAATCCCACTTGAGAGATGTGTTGTCATTAATTATATATGTGTGTAAATCAATCATCTTAGAAAATCACATTGTGTAGTACTATAAAGCATTTTTTTTCCTTAGTTAATTCTTTCTTTTCTGTTATAACTTTAATATTATGCCCCAAAATTCCAAGTTGGAAAATTCCTTTAACTTATAAGGTAAAATATCTGAACCTGAGTAAACACAAACTGATCAATGATTTATTTGATTCATTTATTCATCCATCCATCTGTTTTTCCATCCAGTACATATTTATTACAAACATACAGTTTACAATATCCTGCTTTCCCTAAGTTTAAAGTCTATAGATAAGAAAACCAACATTTACTGAATGCAGAGAGATCAGCATCTCAGCAGAAGCCTGCATAGGGTGCTATAGGAACATGATGGAGAGCTCCTGAGTTTGTATATTGAGACCCCAAATTAATGTGGCTTAAGTTTCAAAGTTAATTTTTCTCACATCTACCATTCAGGGCATAAAATTGCAGCAATGACATGGAAGTTCCATAGTAGGAAAGCTCTAGGTTCTTTCTATCTTGCTTTTCTGCTGTCATAAATGTGTTGCTTCATCCATGTGATTCACAGTGGTCGTCAACCACATTCTAGCTCTAGCCAGCAGGAAGGGAAAAGTGGGAGAGTTGAAGGCACTGAGAATTCCTTTAAGGCACAACTCAGAAGATGAACATGTCCATTTAGCTTTCATGCTATTGGATAGAAATTGGAAATTTTATGGCCATAACTAACTGAAAGATAAAGGGAAAATGGAAATATAGTCTTCCTTTTGAGAATCTATGTCTTCAGCTAAAAATTGAGAGTTTCATTGCCATGAGGAATGAAGAATGGATTGGGAAGAAGGCAACTAGCAATCTCTGCTACAGAACCCAAATCAATGTTTGAGTTAATAGAAGACTCTTCAAGCATGAGTAGGAGTTTGCTAGGCAGACAGCATGGGAAATGTTCCAGGCAGAGAGAAGACCATATTCATTTAGTCACTATGTACCCAGACCAAAGTGTCCTCCAATACATCCGTTATTTGTGTATTTGTTACCCTTCAGAGGACTGAATAAAGACCACCCTGCTTTGGGATAAAATGATGCCCAAACAGGGACTCTTTTTCTTTTTGGTAATATGATACTACTTTTGAAATGGGAGCAAAATTATTGCAAGATACATGTTCATGGGCTTTGATGCTCTCTCCACCCTCAATAAGGAGCGCTGGTAGCATGATGGTTAAGCTGTCGCCTGCTAACCTAAAGGTAGGCAGTTTGAACTCACCAGCAACTCCATGGGAGAGAAGACCTGGCGATCAGCTCCCGTAAAGATTACAGCTTAAGACACACTATGAGGCATTTCTACTCTGTCCTATAGGATCACAACGTGTTGAAATTGACTTGACGGCACATAACAACCACCACCACCCTCAATGAGGAGTTCTTGGCAGTCACTGCCAGGTTCCTGGACTTCTGATGTACTGACCAGAATACTGGGTAGAAATGTAGCGTAAAAAATTCTGTTTACATAAGAAAAAGCTTCTTCTGGAAGTCAATGTTGGAACAGGAGGCTGGAGATGTTTTTGGAAAGAAAAATGGAAGATTTAGGGAGACTGATTGCTTCAATTCATGGGACCTTATAGAAAAAATTTCCCTGTGTTATATGTTGTATTCCTGGACCTCTTTTTGCTGCCTCTTCAAGACATTTCAGTAAACTCATATATTATTCTTTGATGCTTTGGGGCATCTGATTTTTATTTTTTTTGGATGCAATACTGTGCTGAAATAAGATTTGAGGCTGAGGTAAGAAGACACCATTTTATTTGAAGGACTTAGGATATTATTCTTGCTCAAGTATTTCTTTGACTTTTAAAAATCAGTAAGATGAATATATGGCTACTCATTTTGAGTGAGATTTTGGGTTCTAGAAAAAAATTTCCAAATGAGATCCTGGGTTCTAGAAAAAGATTTCACCTACTGAACTCTCTCCCCTGTCTACTCATCCTGGATGACAGCTTGGATTCTAGGGGAAAAATATTCTAGATGAGATCTTGGGTTCTAGAAAAAAATTTTACCTCCCCCCTTCCCAGTTTCTTAGAATCTATCTCTGATGTTTTGTCTTTTGTGTTAAGCAGTGACTAACTGGTAATTCTCCCCAAATGTGTCTATTCCTCAGTGGAGTAATTTATTCAGTCTCTAATATTTTAAGTGTAAATTGATTTAAATTTTAGTCTGCTGACTGGTGAAGCTAGGGCAGGCACAGAGGTGAGAAAATTCCTAGCTGAGGAAAGATATTTGAAGTGATGATGGGGTATAAGTATAAAAGCCAATCAAAGACGTGTTTCATTTATTCATATTTATGCCCTTAGCTGACTTAGCCACAAAAATTTAAAAATGCATATAACAATAGTAAAAAAAAAAAAAGTATGTGTTTCTTGAAGAATTCCTGCTTTATAAAGGTAAAAGACATTATTTTTGACTAGAAAGACTATGTTTTCTCCATATTGTGTTACTTCTTAGTGCAGAGTGTCTCTGGAATAAATAAAAACCATATGCATATTTTATTGTGCTTTTGGTGAAAGTTTACACAGGAAATTAGGTTCTCATTTAACAATTTCTATACATACTGTTCAGTGACATTGGTTATATTCTTAACAATGTATCAACATTCCCATTATTTCCATTTTGGTTTGGTTGTTCTGTTTCCATTAATCTATCTTCCCTGTCCCCTTGCCTACTGATCTTTGGTCTAGGGTAAATGTTGACTGTTTGGTTTCATGTAGATGATTTTTTTTTGAGGAGTGCAGTACTCATGGGTGATATTATTTATTTTATGGGCCGATCTGTCCTTTGGCTGAAAGGTGACCTCTGAGAGTGGTTTGAGTTCCAAGGTGAAAAAATATCTCAGGGTGATAGTCTCAGGGGTTCTTCTAGTCTCTACTGGTCCAGTAAGTCTGGCCTTTTTTTTTCAGGAATTTGAGTTTTGTTCTACATTTTTTTCCCATTCTGTCTGGGACCATCTATTGAGTCCCTGGTGGGAACAGTCATTAGTGGTAGCCAGGCACCATCTAGTTCTTCAAATAAATGAAAGCTATCTGCCTATTTTCTGTAAATATGCTTCATTATCAATTTTAAGCCTTTCAACAAATAAGAGAAAGGCTAGAAAGGAATCTTCCATCTATAAAAACCTATTTTTTTGTAAGATGGACTTAAAAAATTCATCATGTTTGTCAAAATATGACAATTATTTATCAAACTTGATAGACTTCAGGGCTGCTTGGTGATCTCGTTTCATTTATATTCTGTAAGCAATCCCTCTTCTTCTTTTGACAAGTGAATACAAACAACATCTACAGACTGACTTATTTTTCCCAGAGCAGTAAACATCGGATTTAATGATCACCAGTGATTAATTTCCCCTTCTCTTTAGTCCTAATTTCAGAATACAATGGAATACAAAGCAGGTTTTTGTTGTAAGCCCCATTTGAGGGATATGTATAGTTCAAAGCCCTGGGGAGATGTTTTGTTTATAAAGCCCATCCTTCCATTAACACTACCTGACCTTCAGTGTGGTCTCCCTTAGCCCTTGTGTGTCACAGATAACATGCCCGAGGATGACTAAGATTATGTAAGTCACAAATCTTCAATAGCAGAAAACCCAAATTATCTTGTCATCATTTCACACAAATGAAATAGAAACCGAAGATAAGGACAATGGCTGTTTTCCACAAGATGGCAGTGGTCTTTGTGCAAAGAATAGAAGCATAGCATTCACTGGGTCTGACAGCAACTGTGACAAAAAATTTGTCCTTGTGAATTTAATGCTTGTGAAAGCCGTGACATGGTTGTTTTCTCTGCCCTGGGCTGAGTTCTCAAGAACAATTAGCCCTATTTTCATTGGAGAGAAAAATGCTGCATATATAATATAATGCGTTATATAATGTCTTTATTTAAGGAACTGAAAGTATTTTGCAGCTATTATTTAATTAACCTCATACTATGCCTCGGAGGCAGGGAAAAGGAATTACTGTGTATCCTATTTATCACAGTGAATTTAAATAATTTACTGATATCATTCTTAGGGGGAAATGGTGGAACATGGAATAAAACATTTGTTGAGGTTTAGTCCATAGCCCTAATCGTTTAGCCAAGCTGATTTTCTCTGGAAAGTAATGTTTATAAATTTAGAGAAGAGATCCTATTTAGTCTGTATTAAAAAAACAAATTCTTCATAAATGCAGATTGCAAAGCAGTTGTTCTCATACGTTCATTTGCGTTCTTAAATAATTTAGCTTGAGATTTTGTTGCTTTGAGTATCGGGGGGCTTTTAAAATGCAAAGTGGTGGGTCCTCAACCCCAGAGATTTTGCTTTCATAGGTCTGGATGGAACTGAGGCATCTACATATTGTAAACATAACCCAGGTGATTCTGAGGCAGGTAGTCTTGCCCACACTTTGAGACACTGCTCTACGTGCCTCAAGTAATGTACTAGTAAGATAGAGAAATTGACCCAATTTTCTGAAATTAAAAGAACCTCAAATTTTGGAGAAAGATGCTCTGTATTACATAAAAGCTTAAAATATAACATTTTATGAAGAATGAATCCATAAGTGTAAGTTATTATGCTTTATTCATAAGTTTTATTTAAAAATCAGTTAAAATTTTAAGCATAATTATTTCAAGCCATATTTTCAGAAGCATAACTATAACAATTTTTTTTT
>NW_004443973.1:4134066-4135542 GCF_000243295.1 Trichechus manatus latirostris | reverse complement strand
ATATGAGATCATGATGCAGGATTTTCAAAAGAGATGGTGAGAGATGGCTTGAAGATGGCTACATGTCTCTTACAGTACAAAAGGGTCAGGGATTGGATTTTGAAGGAGGATTTTTAGAGGAGGCGTTGGTGTGCTGTGAATCTTACATCCTTCCCCAAGAGGAGGAGGTGCTTCCGCCAACTCCTCAAGTCAAGAGAGAGGTGGTTTAAGAAGAAAGCAAAGGCTTAATGTGGGCTTCTTGTAATTTGGGAGATATTATAGATGGGTGTGTAAGTTCTACCTGGAAAATCTTATGGGCAAGAGAAGGGCTGGCAAGATTTTTTAGTAGCCAGATTGCTCCCAGAATAGCTGCATTCCTGTGTTGTCATATCCCTGCCAATCCTTGACAGCATTCAACTTCCTAATGTTGACCAGTTTATTGTAAGGTGATATGTCATTTTTGTTTTAATTTGCATTTCTCTGATGAACAATGAAGTTAAGCTGGGATTAGAATTGAGAACTCCTGGGCCAAAATGCAAGAGAAATCCAGGGCAGGGTTTTGTCATACATGAAATTGAAGTTTGGACAACTCAGCTCTTTTCAGGTTAGCGTAAGTGAGTCTGAGGTAGATTTTCCCCTTGTCTGCCAACTTCCAGAGAAGGGTGGAGGGGGCTGACTGAGCACTTCAGGTGCATAATGTTTTATTAAACTTTTCGTTTTGAGATACTTGTAGATTCACATGTAGTTATAGGAAACATTACAGAGAGATCCTGTGTAACCTTTACCCACTTCCCCCAATGGTGACATCTTGCAAAACTAGTACAATATCACAACTTGAATATTGACATTGATACAGTCAAAATACAGAACATTTTCATAACTACAAGGATCCTTCACGTTGCCCATAGACCTACCAAAAACCAAACCCGCTGCCATCGAGTCAATTCCGACTCATAGCGACCCTATAGAATGGAGTAGAACTGCTCCATAGGGTTTCCAAGGCTGTAAATCTTTACAGAAGCAAACTGCCACATTTTTTCCCTTGGAAGGGCTGGTAGATTCCAACTGCCCACCCTTTGATCAGCAGCAGAGCGCTTTAACCACTGCGCCACCAGGGCTCCTTGTTGCCCATAGAAACATAATGTTTTTCATTTAATATCTATTATCAGATTAGGTCCAAGATCAGGCCAAATTCCCATTTCTCAAAGCTGCCATAGTAAGTTCTGGAACCCTCCCTGCCTCCCACTCAGGTGAAGTGAGCCTCAGGGAGAGGCACCTTCCTTTCCTAGGGAGTGAGTTCAGTCCTGCCCCTTACCTGCAGGTGGCACCTGGATGGCAGGAGTTCTGTTTGGAGAAGGTAGTTAATGGCTCCTGAGACAGTTACCGTTTTCTCTTAATTTCTCTGAAAAAGTTGCCAAAATAAGACTAGAAAGAAGCAAATAAGACAAAACAATCAAGAAAGTAGCCTAGATTTATAAAATCCTTACTTTCTTTTAT
>NW_004443973.1:4129355-4133427 GCF_000243295.1 Trichechus manatus latirostris | reverse complement strand
AAGGACAATAGCAACAGAACAAAATTATGTAATTCCTTAGATTTAAAGTGAAAGACCATTTCCTATATTTACAGAACAAACAAGTAAATAAATAAATAACAAAATACTATTTTAATAGATTCTGGTGGCGAGGCCTGGGATTTACCTTGTCCAAGATAAGGCTGTCTTTTCACATTTCATCATTTTATTGCTTGCTCCACTGCCTAGCATCAAGGTTACTGGCAGCTTAATCCTAATTTCTAAAGCACTGTCAACAACTATTTCTTTTCCTTCAAAATGGGATTGAAGTCTATTAGAAGATTTGAAGTAAGAGGGGACAGAACTATTTGTCATAAAGCCAAACAAGATTTAAGGAAAAAAAAATTTTCCCATCTCTCCTTAGCAACGTTAGGATGGCAAAAGTTTAATATTAGCCCAATTGCTATAAGCATTAAGAATATCTAGGAAAGTCATTAGAATCAGAACCCAGCACAATTTAATAAATTTTCTCTTCAATTAACAAAAGTTTTTGCAAAATATGTATTATTTAGTTTGATTTCTTTTTTTCTAATTTTATCACAACTATGAACAGCCTTATCCCAGTTCTCATTTTCTAGCTGTCTTAGAGTAGATATTTAAAATTCTACTCTTTAAACCTAGGCACAATAAGTCTTTAGTATTTTCTTTATATGCCTGCTTTGCCATTGAATAGGAAAGAAGGCTAAATAGCCAAAACTTCATTAATTGCTTGAAAAATTTAGCCCTAGTCATTGAATTATTAATCAGAAAATAAATGTGACAGATAACGTGTTCAAATTAGAACCATGCCCTGTAGGGCCAGACTGGGGACCTTTTTGATAGGTTCAGCAAATCCTGCCTATATGTGTGAGATATCAGCTTGTTACTCAGGGCATTGGCTGGACATTAAGGAGCATCAGGCACTGTAGGGTTAGGGAGGGAGGTGAAACAGATGCATGACTGTTATTCCCTGACACATGGTGACCTGAATCTCCAGAAGATGAGCTTGCCTGGAAAACATCAGAGTTTTTATTCTCAGACCCTTGCCCGGTATGTTGTTGTTGTGTGCCGTTGAGTTGACTCCAACTTATAATGACCCTATAGGGTCCTAGGCTGCAATTTTTGTGGGAGCCGATCACCAGGTCTTTTCTCCCACTGAGCAGCTGATGGGTTGGAACCTTCGACCTTTCGGTTAGCAGCGAAGTACTTAACCATTGCGCCACCAGGGCTCCTTTTGCCCTGTATGTAACCATGTAATCAGGAAGAAGCCATCAAAACTTAAATCTTTTCTCAGTCGAAGTGGCTTAAGCGCAGTATAACCCCATGTTTTATAACTCCCTTTATTGATAAATCAGAACCTAAATTTTCTTATCAAAACCAAGAGTTTCTCATCTACTCTTTATTCCCGGGGCAATGAACTTCTGCGGTAAGACAATACAATCTGTTTTAATAATGTGAATCACTTTGTTCTGCCTTTATGAGAGCCTGGGGACTGGTCTTTGAGAGCGAGCCTGCTTATCCAGTGTGAGGTTACTAACACCGAATCCTTTTTCTATTTTAACTGCTTTCTCTAGGGGAATGACAGTAATAATTGAATACTTTTTATTTTCTTGTGAGAAAAGATAGCATCACATTTAAACTTACTTTTCTTTCATTAATTTTTCATAATTTGATTTCTGAATTTGTACTCAAATAAAAACATACTCCGGTGTACTCCTAGATTGTATTTCCCCTATAGACTATAAATAGAAACCTTTAAAATTCTGTATTCATAATTTGGGGACATGAATTAATTATTTGAAGCACTTCCCCCCTCTTTTGACTATTTTCATTTATTGCCATGGTAGCCGTATACTCTAAATGTTAACCTGAAAACTACAAATTAAAAAGATACATTTTACCTTTTTTTTCACTCTGTCATTGTTGGGTTGATCAGTATGTGAAATTATAAGGCCAGAATTTTACATTACTTAACCTTAAATACATACATTTGAGAAATTAAGCATTTAAAAAAATATTTTTCCAACCTGTGCCTTTTGATGGCCAGGAAACTACTTGAAGGTAGTTTGAACCACAAAGGGAGTTTTGAAATCACTGTCTTTAGTTCTCAACAATTTATCTTTAATGAGAACATAATTTTATATGAGAGCTGGATGAGGATCATCAGTTCCATAGTGCAAATGGTTCTTGTTGAATTCTTGTGTTATTTTGCTTAGATCATCAAGGATAATAAATTTTAAATAGGATAGTACAGAGAGAAGAGTTCAGGCAATGGGTCTATTTTATTCAACAGAGTGACAGTTGTCATTCTGCCCTCTCTTCAAACTTTATCATATGCAAAACTTGCCTGGAATTATCAAGGAGCCTGTTAAAATATGAGCCCTGGTGGTGCAGTGGTTAAGAGCTTGGCTGCTAACCAAAACGTCAGCAGTTTGAATCTGCCAGCTGCTCCTTGGAAACCCTATGGGGCAGTTCTACTCTGTCCTATTGGGTCGCTAAGAGTCAGAATTGAGTCAGTAGCAACAGATTTGTTCATCTGTTTTTTTTTTTTTTGTTAAAATATAATGGTTTAAATCTAGGCATGTTCTATTGTCCCTTCTTCATCAGGAAGATGATAGTTTTATCCCCATTTGAGAGTACAAACATGAAGGTATCTCATAGCCGATTGTTCTTCAAATTTTTTGCAGTTCTTCTTCACCTGGACAGGTAAGCCTGGGATCCATCTATTCTATCTGTTCCCACTTTGGTAGGGAAAATATTGTGTCACTGTGTAAGGGGGAGATGAAAGGGTAGAAATTGCCTTCTCAATACTTCTGAGAGTCATTATTACTTCACAGGCAAAAGTAGGAGCATCTAGAAAGAGAAAATCATTCCTACTTTAATAACTAAAATTTAGTGAGCACTTATTATCTACTAGGCACCATACTAAGTACTTTATATGTATATAGGTTTCCCCCGCTATCAGGAAGTAGAGTGTTCCCTACTTTCATAAGCCCAAATGGCTTAAAGCTAAGAAGCAATTACCATTAATTTATATGGGAAAATTTTTTTGAGCATTTCTAGACCCCAAAAATAATCTATGTTCAGTTTTACACTAAACCTAAGACCCTTACGAGCTCTCTTAGGCTTTTTTGATACCTTAGGACACATCTTGCTAATGAATGCACGAAATAAATGGAGATAAAGTACAGATGCTCACAGACACAGTTCAAAGCCATGGTGGCTTGATGCTGAGATGCTGTGTGTAGTTCCTGGGGAAAGAGCTTGACATTGCCGTTCTCGCTGTTCAGCTGTGGGGTGTGCGCTGCCTCTTTTGAGGCTGGCTGCAAAACAAACGCTGAACACTATTTCCACTTTTTGCCTTTTTCGGTAAAAGTGAAAATCCTCTTTGGATTTCTTTTGGTTAGTGAAAACAGGTACTAATGCAGGTCTTGTAAAAGCGAAGTGGTGTAAAGTGAACTTTTGAAAAGCGAGGGCTACTTGTAATCTTACTTAAAGTTTCATCGTAACCCAGGAGGAGCTGTGATTGTGCAGTGGTTAAGCACTTGCTGCTAACCTAAAGGTCGACAGTTCAAACCCACCAGCTGCTTCGTGGGAGAAAGATGTGGCAGTCTGCTTCCATAAAGTTTTACAGCCTTAGAAACTGTATCGGGCAGTTCTACTCTGTCCTATAGGGTCCCTATGAGTTGGAGTTGACTCAGCAGCAGTGGGTTTAGTTAGTAACCCATGTGGATACCTTCATTTTTTTTTTTTTTTTAGTTGTCTAGTGTTTCTTTCACCTATCTTCTGACAGTAGTCCTTTCCTTCCTTTGGAGAACTGACTTTATCCAACCTATGGAGTTCTTGCCTTCAGTATGGATTACACTTCAACATAAAAGAAAAATCCTCACAGCTGCACCAATAAGCAGCATCATGATAAAAGGAGAAAATATTGAAGTTGTCAAGGACTTCATTTTTCTTGGATCCACAAAAACACCCATGGAAGCAGCAGTCAAGAAATCAAACGATGCATCACATTGGGGCAAATATGCTGCAACAGATTGCTTTTAAAGTGTTAAATAGCAAAGATGTCACC
>NW_004443973.1:4088874-4109923 GCF_000243295.1 Trichechus manatus latirostris | reverse complement strand
CGGCATGGACCCAGGGAGGCCATGTGCCAGTGGCTCTCTAGCTGAATGGTATGGCACTGCCTGTCAAGAAGGTTTGGTGATGGCACACGGGGATAGCTGGTTGGGATAAAGGAAAGAAAAGAAGAAAGGAGACACTGAAAAAAAGAAAAAGAAAGAAAAAAAAAGAGAAAATGGCACTGAGGGAGCCTGTTGGTGGGGTGGTATGGACCTGGGGAGGCCAGGTACCAGTGGCTCTCTAGCTGAGTGGTGTGGCACAGCCCGTCAAGAAGGTGCGGGGATGGCACATGGGGCCAGGTGGGCAAGAGAAAGAAAAGGAAGGGAGAGAGAGAGAGACAAGAAACAAACAAACAAAAATAACGGCACTGAGGGAGCCTGCTGGTAGGGTAGTGAAGACCCAGGGAGGCCGCCATGTGCCGGTAGCTCTCTAGCCAAGAAGTGTGGCATAGCCCATCAAGAAGGTGACGGGATGGCACATGGTGCTAGCTGGGTGGGAGAAAGGAATGGAAAGAAGTGAGAGAGAGAAGAAACAAACAAAACAAAGCAAAAACAACAAAAATGGCACTGAAGGAGCTGGCCAGTGGGGGCCGGAGGACCTGGGTGGCAGTGAGCTGGTGTCTCTCTGGCTGAGCAACCATGGCCCATTGGAATGTTGGAAGGCAGTGGAGGCTGAGTAGAGGGAAGAAGGTTAGGGGTTGGGAAAGTGTGTATCTCTGGTTACCAGGTGCTCTGTCTCCTGTTGAGGGCTCCATGAAGTTGGCTTCCCTTACTCCCTGTCCACCATTCTTTGTGGCTGAGGTCCAAGATGGCGAATCCGTGCCGCCTTAGCTAGTAGGGGACTTCCACTCTGTGGCTCTCCTCGTTCTCTGTTCTCTGTCAGTTTCTTATTCCATTTGGTTCTTGACCGAGTTCTTTATCCCTTCATTTGACACTTAGGGTTCCAGAAGTGATGTTTGTATCTGTTTTACTTAGTTTTTTGGGTCTTTGCTGTAGAGGGACGGCATGGTGCTTCTGTCTATAGTGCCATGTTGGCTCTGCCTAGTCTAAAGGTGTAATTTTGGTTTCTTTACGTTTATTTCCTATTCACGTATTTTGAGACTTTGAACAAAAGCTTTACTTAGACTTTCGAAAGTAGATGTGTCTTTGGGAACCTTCTGTGAATTTTCCTTAACTCTTTTCCACCTGCATTACAGCATCTTTGCTTTCTGTGAACTTCATTGCTTTCATCACAGAGATTGCATTTTGCTTGTCAGTGGGCCACTGACTAACCCATTGCTGTCAAGTCAATTCTGACTCATAGTGACCCTATAGGATAGAGTAGAACTGCCCCATTTGGTTTCCAGGGAACACCTGGTGGATTCGAACTGCTGACCTTTTGTTTAGCAGCCACGCTCTTAACCACTGTGCCACCAGGGATCTGGGCCACTAACTAGAAAATAGCTGAAGTTACATCATCTTGCCCCTTGATTGTCTTATTTCTAGCAAACCTGGCCACCCTCTGATTATGGGACTGTTGTGATTTCTAACATAGTTAAGTTTGGTAGTGAGGACGTGAGAACTTAGATGTTTTTCACATGTTTGCTGTAGATCACTAACTGGGATGTGAAAACATCTGTATTTTGAGGATATTTATCCTTTAAGTATGTGGTGCCTTCCTTTCTTCAGTCCCCACATCTGTCTTGTTCCCTGCTGGATATCTCTTAGGATGCTCACTGATGCTCTCTTCTAGTACTCTTTTCTAGCCACTAGAAAGAATGAACAAAGGAGTAAAACTAAGCGTTGCCTGTTGTTTAAGTCTCCCACTTAACGGGTGTTATGGACTGAATTGTGTCCTCCAAAAAGATATGTTGAAGTCCTAACCTCTGTACCTGTGAATGTGACCTTGTTTGGAAATAGAGTCTTTGAAGGTTAACACGAAAATCATATACTGGAGCAGGGTGGGTCCTCATTCAATATTACTTGTAAAAGAGGAGAAGATACACAGAGACAGGAAGACAGAAGAAGGAGGGCCATATGTCGATGGAGGCAAATGCAGCTACAAGCCAAGGAATGCCAAGGATTTCCAGGAACTATCAGAAGCTAGGAGAGAGGGATGGAACAGTTTCTGTCTCAGACCCCTCAGAAGAAACCAGTATAGCTGATACCCTTGATTTGGTCTTCTAGCCTGCAGAACAGTGAGACAATAAATTTCTGTTCTTTAAAGCCAACTACTTTGTGATATGTTGTTACAGCAGCCCTAGGAAACTAAGGCAGTAGGAATCAATGGCAAAATATGACAAGGAAGATATTTACTGAAGGGATTGGTTTCCAGTTCAGCATATAATATGATGGATCAAGAAATGTAGAAAGAGTTGGGAGTTGCAAAAACAACGCTGTGGGAAGATTGTGGTTTTATTCTAGATCTGCAGCTAACCACCTTCAAGTCCATTGTGTGAGTCTCAATGGACTTGATGCTTCTCCTATATCAAAATGAGGAAATTTAACAATCTCTAATCTCTTTGATCCTTAACACAGAATGACTACATGAATCCCTGGATGCTCTTAGCCTAGGCGAGACCTGCAGTTTTTCTAATATTTTTTCCGTTACTACCATGGTACTAAATTTAATGAGAAAGATGTATGAATTGGATTGGAGGGGAGAGTGTATTTGTGGAATATAAAGGAATGCTCATCTGTCATTAATGAATTAATGTAAAATGGCAAACTCCATTGAGCTCCTCCATGCCCAACAAAAATAAAAATGCTCAATAAATCCATCCACAAAACAACCAAATTCTTACTATAAGAAATTTCTTGTCCATGTTAGATATTGTGTTTTAATGCCGTTGATAGAAAGTTTAATAATTCTAAAAAGGGACAAGATGATAAGTAAACCAACCATCAAAAATGATGTCCCCAAGAAATGTGAGTTTAAACTCCCTGAGGCATCAACTAGAAAGTTAATGGGAGATATGAATATAATTGCTGCTGCATCAATGCCTTGAGCATTTCCTATTTCCTATTACAGGTTTCACTGAATGGTTTTGTTAAGTGATTTCTTTCTTTGCTTCCCCTCCCACCTTCCTTTTGAATCTTCTTTTTAAAAATCCCTGTAATTAATTTCCTTGTTAATTTTTCTTCTTATTGTTCCTAGATACTCTTTTATAATGAAATGGAAATTAAGTTTTTAACTAGCTAGATATACTTTTTAATCTATGTAGCAGCCATTATCATCACATTATCATGTTCATTATCATTACGGATTTTTATATATTGCCAGGTGCTACTTGTCTAGACATCAAACAATTTGTGAGGGTTTAAAGAAGAATATAGAGAGCAAGCGTATGAAGGACTGTGTGAAAATGAAGCAGGTGCTCAAGTTAATAAAATAGTATATCATTCCTTTATCATAGTTATGTAAGTATTCATCAAAAACTATATGAAACTCTAAAAATGCAAATTTAGAAGCCATTGCTACATTTTGAGAATTATCATTAGATTGTACTCATGTTATGGGCTGTAAAATGTGTTCCTTGATCTGAAGAAATGTAGCTTGGAGGACCTAATTGGTAAGGTGGCTCTGTTCCAGTCCTCTTACAGTGTTTTGCATTTGCATCTACCACCGTGTATGAAAAGCCCAGTCCAGAGTAAGTATCTATTTTCGTTCGGACTCATTTATAGCCCCCTAGAGACTAGTATTAGTGGCCCAATGTAGTCTACTTTTCATCTATGTGTTGGGCCTTCTCCCTGGGGAAACTTACAGCCATCTGTGATTGTTCAATTGTGAGCTGTGGGTCCTGCATCAACCCCAGCATGCTCCTGCATTCTGTAGCACTCAAAATCAAAGGGACTGCTCCTAAGCTAGTCACTCTCACATCTGTTTGGTAAAATTCTTCAGGAAGCTGATGATATTGATCCACAAAATAAGGCAACTCCTTCACATTCTCTTCAGTGGTTTCTTGGTTTTGTCCCCTTGCCACATGGACTACTTTCTTGGTGACCAGAATAAAAGAGATTCTGTTTGTTGTTCCAGCATAATTTTTCTCTTTGGTAGCAGCCCTGAGGCTAGTGGTAGCAGCTCAGACTGGTTGAAATGTGAGCTTAGCACAGCACCAGGGTCCATCTCAGCACTCTGCCCTACTTTCATTTTAGTTGTTATAGATAAAAATAAGGAAGAGATTTCATTTTTAGCTTATTTCTCATTATTTTACTTTCCCTCATGTATCCAATGAGCCAACTTCTTGGGAGTGAATCTATCATTTCTAAATTCCATTGGTAATTTTTACTTCCAGTCTCATACTGTGGATGACTTGACAGCCATTCAGTAATGAAACGTCATCATCCCTTGCCCTCTTATCCTTTCACAAACAATGGTTTCTCCATATTTCTGTGAGTCAGGGTCATTCTATGTTGTCAGCTGTGTTGGGGAGTCTTCAAGATCAGCCTCAGACTTGATGATTTTCTGGAAGGACTCAGGACTCAGAAAAGCTGTCATACTCATAGTTACAGTTTATTACAGCAAAAGGATACAGATTGAAATGAACAAGGGGAAAAGGCACACAGAGTGAAGTCTAGGAGAAACCAGATGCAAGGTTCCAAGTGAGCTTTGTGGTGTCCTCCTCCTGTAGGAGATGCACAGGGATGCATTTAATTCTTCCAGCAACAATGTGTAATAACACCTTGGAAGTGTTGCCAACCAGAGGAGCTCACCTGAGCCTTGGAATCCAGGCTTTTTATTGGGGATCAGTCACATAGACAAGCAGTGACTGACCTTAGTTACTCAGACTCTAGCCCCCAGAGACCAAAAACAAATGTTCACCATAAATTACATTGTTAGGATAAACTTGTCTGGTGAAACCGGTATGGTATGATACAAGGTTTCAGGCATATAAAAATACTCTTATCAGGCAGAATATTCTAAGGGCTCAGAGATTATCTTCCAGGAGTTGGACATGGGCCAGTCCAGAAGACAGGCCTTTCTTTGGAATGTGCAGGGTTTGAGCAAACCAGGTCTGCAGAATTAACGCTTTTCTGCCCAAGGACCTTCCCTGTCTTTGAACTTAATATTAAGCAATTTTACGTATACCTATAGTCCCCAGTTTATGATGGGATTCCATCCTGACGACTCCATTGTAAGTTGGTTCTGACGTAAGCTGAATACCTCTTTTTTTTTTTTAGTTTCATTATTATTGCCTTTTATTATCAGTATCTTTATAAATCCTATCATTATTTACCTTTGGGGATAGGTATAAAAAAGATAACATCGCAAATTACACGCTGCAACATTATATGTAGTACATATTACTAACAAGAAGCACATACACAAAAAAACTATAGTCCTAAGTGTGGTTTGTCATGACTCGGATACATTGTAAGTCAGGGACTACAAGTATACTTCATATAAACATAGTGAATGCATTTTCCTTTTTCTGGACTGAAAAGGCAACACAGAATTCTTAGGTTAAATTACTATCTTGGCATTTCTTTTGTGTTTGATATATCTTTTCCATTCTTAAAATTTTCAACTTATGTCATATTTTCGTGTGATTCTTATAAACAACATATGATTTTAGTTTGTTTAATTGTTCAGTACTAGAGATTTTCTTTTAACATCTTTTCATTTATTGCCATACTGATATGTTTTGCCTATTTCTTCTGTATTGTTTTCTATTTTCTATCTTTGAGTCATTTTCTCCTCCTTGTCCTTCTCTTCCTCCTTCTTTTTCTCCCCGTTCTTCTCCTTCATGTGTCTTTTACTGTATAGGTAATTTTTTTTGGTTGTTATTTTAAAAAAATTATTTTCTAACTTCATATTTTAAATTTTGCTAGTTTTTAACTTTTAATTTAAAAAAATGCTTGATCCTGTATTTTTATAATTGTCTAGGTAAAACATAAAGCAGCAGCTCTTGACAGCTGAACCATAAAAGATGAATAATGTAAAGTATGTGTCTACCTTGGCCACAAATTGTAATTGCTTTTTATCTCCATAGTTCTTACTATTAATGCTGTTTTTTTCCCGGATTCCAGCAATATGTTGGCCTTTAGTCTTAAATTTTCAGCATTGTGAAGAGTGTTCAACTTTTTCTGAATTTTCATAGCTATTTTCTTTGGAAACGGAACAAGATTGGTTCATGCATTACCAGCCAGGTGCCATCTTTCTGAATTTGCTTCTTTTAAAGTTTCTAAATGGTTGTTGGCAAAACACAGAAAAACTATTGATTTTTTTTTCTTATGTATCTTATATTTAGCTAATTTACTGAACTGTATTTTTAATTCAAATGAGTTTTTAATTGATTATCATTTCTGACTACACAGTTATATTGTCTGTAAATAATGAAAATTTGGTATTTTTCAGAATTAATGGTTCTAAATTTTATGTCTTGTTTCACTGTTGAATATGATTTGGCTGTTGGTTCAAAACACACAAGTGATTTTAGGAATCACTGCATTGTTTTAGAAATGATCACTAACTGTATAATAATCAGATTTTGCCAAGGATCCACATCTATGGCTCCCATATTTTTCCTTTTTTCTCTGATTGAACATTCCCACTTCTGGTCTTCTGGCTCCTCTCTCCTTCATGTTTTCCCAAAGTTGCTAACCTGGCTCTGAGATTATATTTCTAAATTCCTTTAGTTAGAATTAATTTGATTTAAACTCATTTAGAGCAGCTATGTGACCTCTCCCTCACTGAATCTCATTTAGTATGTTTCAGTGTTCTCCTTAAAATGTTTGTCCCACCCTTTTGTTCTACAGATTGAGCCATATGAAATTGTCCTGAGATGAAAAAGGGCATCTATGGGGAGTCTTCTCTAACTTACCCATATGAGTCAATGTCATGGATTGAATTATGTCCCCCCAAAAAATGTGTGTATCAATTTGGTGGGGCCACGATTACCAGAATTGTGTGGCTGGCCTCTATTTTGTGATTGTAATTTTATGTTAAAGAGGATTAGGGTGGAATTGTAACACCACCTTTACCCAGGTCACATCCCTGATCCAATGTAAAGGGAGTTTCCCTGGGGTGTGGCCTGTACCACCTTTTATCTCTGAAGAGATAAAAGGAGAGAAAAGCAAGCAGAGAGTCGAGGGACCTCATACCATCAAGAAAGCAGTGCCGGGAGCAGAGTGTGTCCTTTGGACTGGGGTCCCCACGCAGAGAAACTCCTAGTCTGGGGGAACATTGATGAGAAGGCTGACAGAGAGAGAAAGACTTCCTCTGGAGCTGATGCCCTGAATTTGGACTTTTAGCCTACCTTACTGCATTAAAGCCATCCACTTGTGGTATTTCTGTTGTAGCAGCACTATATGGCTAAGACAGTCAATGTAATATAAGCAGTTCTAACACAAAGAATTTAAAAATAAATTCCTATTTATTGTGGGTGCAATCGAGAAATAAGCAAGTGGCATCAATACTTGTCCCAGAGCAGGATAGTCTTTTGTGCTAAACATCTGCCGTTGGATGGACTTGACTGACATTGAATATGATAGTAACAACTTCGTCTGACGATGGCTTAACTGCTACTGGGACCCAATTCAGAAGAAACCAAAGGGAGCTGTTGGGCTTAGGTTCTACAGCACTGTAGTTATCACTGTCTGTGAAAAGGGCTTAGTCCTCTTATAGTTTTGCTCCCTCTCTCCCAGTTCTTTTCACTGGCATATTTCCACCAAGACTGCTCTATTAGAGGCTGGCATTTAATTCCTAAACCTAATCCTTTAGGGGAAATGCTTGATTATGTTCAGCTTTCCCCTCCCTCACTGATGGTCTTTTTCAGTGTGAGTCTCTCTCACTAATGTGTTTTTCCTTGTTGGTGAAAAGGAAAGCAGTGTGGTATAGTGTAGCCAGATGTCACAGGAAGTCAGGAGATTTATGTCCTCTATTTCTAATTCTATTTCTCATTTTTTGGGCAACCTTTGGCAAAAGCAGGCAGGAGATTAGACAGAGTAATGAAGTATGTAATGAAGGAACATCCGCGACAATCAAGGATAGAAGGAGTCAAACATTTAAGTGAGGATAAAAAAGAAAGATGCAAGTGGCCAACCAGAGGGAAAGGAAGTCTTATTCTTTTCCCAGATCACAGAGGCAGCATGAGTATTGGGGAATTCAAGTACTCAGATTTCTGCCGAATCACCTGAGCTAAATATCACCAAAACATAAATTCTTTACTTCTTTTGTTAATTATTTAATTTACCAGAAATTATTATTAGATATTTGGAAGCTGCTAGAACTCAGCTGCTAACCCAAAGGTCGGCAGTTTGAATTCGTCAGGCTCCCCTTGGAAACCCTATGGGGAAGTTCTACTCTGTCCTATAGGGTCACTATGAGTCGGAATCAACTTGACAGCAACTGGGTTCATTTTGGTTTTACTCTGAACCTACTTCTGGGCCATAAGGAATTGGTCGACAAATTGAAAGTGGTAGAATTTGGGGCAGAATGACTGATTTCCAAGACTCCAAGATCTCACGTAGTCCTGGAAGGGGAACAATGAGCAGAAGCAAGTGCCTAGGTTTTAGGAGAAGGAAAAAAAAAAAAAAAAGGGTTGCCATTGAGTCGATTCCAACTCATAGCGACTCCATAAGACAGAGTAGAACTGCCCCATAGGGTTTCTAAGGAGTGGCTGGTGGATTCAAACTGCTGACCTTTTGGTTAGCAGCTGAGCTCTTAACCACTGCATCATGGGCATACCCTTGTGGCCCGAAATTATAGAAAGAAAGAAGTTTCCAATGTTTGAGAGCGATAAAGAACAAAATTCCAAATATGAAAAGGGGTCCATGTGAATGAAAAGAGAGAGAAGCAAATGAAGAAACTACTACTGCAGTTTACAAAGCCTTCTGATGAGATTTTTTTCCCTAAATTTTATTTATTTTGTTGCTGCTGTTAAGAATATACAGAGCAAAACACACCAATTCAGCAGTTTCTACATGTACAATTTAGTGACATTGATTATGTTCTTCAAGCTGTGCAACCATTTTCACCCTCCTTTTCTGAGTTGTTCCTCATTGACATAAACTTACTACCCCCTAAGTTTTCTATTTAATCTTTCAAATTACTGTTGTCAGTTTGATCCCATATAGATAGTTCTTAAAAGAGCAGAATGCTCAAGGCAGACCTCTTTTACTAGCTAAGCTGAACTATTGTTTGGTTTTAAGAAGACTTCAGGGGATATTTTTGGTTTAAGGTTTAAAGATTCTCTCAGGGCAATAGTTTCAGGGGTTCGTCTACTCTCCATGGCTCCAGAAAGTCTGTTCTGCATTTCTTTTTTTTTGATCTGGATTCTTCTGTGGAATCTTTGATCAAAATGCTCAGCTATGGTAGCTGGACACCATCCAATTCTTCTGGTCTCATGGCAAAGGAGGCAGTTGTTTACGAAGGCATTAACCACACATTCCATATCCTCCTCCTATTCCTGATGCCCTTTCTTCCTCTGTTGCTCCAGGTGAATAGAGACCAATTGTTGTGCCTTGAATGGCCGCTTGCAAGCTTTTAAGACCCCAAGCACTACACAATGAATTAAGAGGTAGTTCTGATGAGATTTTAAAGTAATATTTACAAAAGATAAAGGAAATGTATAGATAAAGACTAATGAAAAAAATCAATATGGTCCGTGAGAAGATTATCAGGAAGGCTAATACTGGAATGAGCTGAAATTTGCAACCAAGGGTGGGAGGGATGGGGCAGGAGCAACAAGGGTTTGGTGCTTCTGTGTGAACCTGCCTGCTATATTGACAACTCCTATGCCCTTAATGAAAGCCATCCCAAAAATGTAAAGGCCACTTGGTTATGTGCCAACACTTTAGGGCATTGCTCTAGGTTTTGCCTCTTACTTTCTCTTCTAAACCTACTTATTCTACCCTATTTCTTTGGCATACCTGGATTCTCACATTCTAGTCTAAACTGTCAGATCATTGCTTTGATAAATGTACCATATGGTTTATCCCCTCTTTGCTGCAGAAAATTTTTATGGGGGATATTTTGTTATAAAATTTTTCAATCATACAAAAATAGAATGAATAATACAGTAAACACACATATACCTACTGCTTACACTTGATGTTTGCTTCATTTTTATATGTATATCAAGTGTGGAATCAATTTAAATTAAATTACAGATATAAGAGAATTTACCTCTAAATATTGCAGCATACATTTCCAAAAAAAAACCCAATTTTATATATATGTATATATATGTATTAGTACTTAACCACAATATCATAATCTCATCAAACACATTTAGCACTAAACCTCTGTTATATTTAATACTCAGTCTATATTAAATTTTCCCCCATAAAATCTGTATTTTTAAAATCAAGATATAATTAAGGACTATACATTACACTTAAATCACTTAAATTATATATCTTAAATTCCCTTTAATCTAGAATAGTTCCACTCCTTCCTCTTCTGTAACCTAGTATTGTCTTTTCGAAGACAGCACAGCAACCAATTTTGTTATAGAAAATCTCACATTCAGGTTTTGTCAGATCTTCCCTCCTGGTATTCATTATCCTCTCTTCCCTCTACTTCCTCACAAAATGTAAATTAGCTGTAAAAGGCTTGATTAGAGTTAAACATTTTTGGCTACTATACTTCATAGATGCATCACATCAGGAGGCACGTAATATCTAGTATCCCACCTGGGCACTGTTTTTTGGAACCCTCTTAGCTCCGTGCTCTGCAGCTTGAGTCACCTTTGTTCATCCCTGTCCCTGCCCCAACTCTTGGAGCACTGGACCAGGTGCAATCCCATGAGACTTTTAGATTCTGTCTCTATCCTCTCGCTCTCCTTGGGTCATCCCATCCACTCTCCGGGATTTAACAACCACTGCTGGAAAGACGTTGAATGATTGATTTTCTATAGGAGATAAAATCAGAATGTCATTCAGGGTGGATTAAACTCATTCTGGCTTAGAGGTGAAAGACTGCATTTATTGTATCTAAGCTGCTGTTCTTGCATGGTTTAACTTGTGATTGGTATGCTTATTAGAGGTAGAATTCAGATTAAAGTCATTAATTCTGTTCTTTATTACTGGCATCTATTTCTATAGCCAGACTAAAGGAAAATATATACGATTAAACTCTATGTAATATTCCAGCTTCATGAGTTTCTGGTTGAAATTGTAGTTTGTATTTTGAGATACCTGTCATCATATTGACCTTCTGCTAGTGATAGCTAAAAGAACAATAGAAGCTATGGTTCAAGGAGCACCTGTCTCTTCAATAATTCATGGTATGGTACTAAATAAATAAAAGAGTAGAATGGAAATAACACCCTAGCTTTATTCTCACTGAACTTTCACATTGTGGCACACACATTCATGAAAAATCTGCTTGTTAAAGCCTCTGATTTGTAACCATTAAAAATTAAATTATGATTCTTGAAGATATGTGTTTACCTTTGGAGCTTTATATTGGCAAAATGAAATAGATGTTGCAAGACAAATATCCCAGTTATCATAAGTTTAAAATAAGGAAAGAAAACTTTTTATACTCTCAATAATTTTCTAAAATGTTCGCAAACTTATTTCTATCAGCATTATTGATTAAATCTGTGTGACTCTCTGTGTTTTTATGCTAATAAGGATAACTTCATCTATTATTCCAGTTCTGTAGAAGTTTAATTCTCATTTTGTCTAAATCAGAGTTGGTAAATTTTTTTTTGATAAAGGGCCAGATAGTAAGTATTTTATGTAGTGTGTACTATACCGTCACAACTGCTCAACTTTGCCATTGTAGTATAAAAGCAGCCATTAACAATGTATGAATGAGCATGACTGTGTTACAATAAAACTTTATTTTATAGACATTGAAGTTTTAGTTACATTTTCATGTCATGAATTTTTTTATTTCTTTTGGTTTTCTCAAGGATTTAAAAATACAAAAACTGTACTTAGCTCATGAGCCATAAAAAAAAAGCATACGACAACAGGTGGTTGGCCAGATTTGGTCTATGTAGACTAGTTTGCCAGCCACTGGTCCAAATCATTTCTCTTTAATCCTTATTTGTTTCTGTCTGTGCCTTTTCCACTCCCTCTTCCTCTCACAGACACACATGGTGTTAAACTATTGTTTTTTTTTCCACACAATTTTAAAGATCAATGGCATCTCATGAAGCTATTAATTTCCCCTCAAAAATACAAATTTAACCTTTTAGTATAAAAAGGAAGTGATAGTAAATAAATGTAATAATTGTCACTAAGAGCTTCACAAACAGAAGTTATACTGTTATTACTTTTCTATTTAAATAGTGATTATAAATATCAGACTCAAGGTTAAATAATGGCTCCTATAAAAGGTTTTGCTACATGCTTGCTTATAAATTAGACTGCCCAATCAACTGAAAAATCAACAATTATTGTTAATTTTTCTTTTATTAAATATTATACACAACTAATCTATCACAAAATCTCACTTATACTTGTGAGCAATCACCTAGAATATTTTAATTTTCATCGGATTAAACAGGTATTTAATGGAGGCAAATTTAAAATAGATATTTGAAATCCAAATAACCATCTAATTAATTTCTGTGATTTTAAAACATAAGTATCTAATTCTTTGATACTTTTCCCATTAAGAGGTGGAGTCTCTTCCCTCTTCTCTTGAAAATGAAACCAAAACTACAAACCTGTTGCCATCGAGTCAATTCCAGCTCATAGCAACCCTATAGGACAGAGTAGAACTGCCCCATGGGGTTTCCAAGGAGCAGCTGGTGGATTCGAACTGCCACCCTTTTGATTAGCAGCTGTAGCTCTTAACCACTGTGCCACCAGGGCTTCTGTTGAATATAGACCCACTTTATTCACCCACTGATAACTAATAGAATGCAAGAGAAGTGAGGTTGTGTAACTTCCAAGACTAAGTCAGAAAAGGCCATGAGGATTCTGTCTGATTCTCTTGTGACATTCATTCTGAGAGAAGCAGCTGACATGTAAGAAAGCTAACTGCTCTGAGACTGCCATGCTGGAAGATCCACGTGTGGGTGCTCTAATTGGCAGTGAAGCTCCCAACAAATAATGAACATCGACTGAGCTATCTTGGACTCCCAGCCCAGCTGAGCCTTCAGATGACTGCAGCCCAAGGCAAAATCTGACTGCAACCACATGAGAGCTCCCAGTGAGAACTGCCCAGCTGAATTCTTGACACAAATTGTGAGCAAAATAAAATGGATGTTTTAAGCTGCTAATTTTGGATTTATTTTTTATTTCTGCAATAATATAAACAGAACAATATCCTTAAAGTCATTTAATGTAGTAATTAAAAGTCTAGACTCAAGGATATATAACCTTAGTTTGAATCTTGGTCCTGTCATTTAATACCTGATTGACCTCCAGTAAGTTAATCAGCTCATCTAAGCCTCATTTTTCTCACTTGAAAATGGAATGATGGTAGGATCTACCTCATGGGGTTATGTGAGGCTTAGGCTAGAACATGCTTGTGGAGGGCCTGATATATAGTAAGCACCCCATAAATATTAGGATTGACCTGCATAATCACAAAAGGCTCCATGCTCAGAAACCATGCTCTATGCTTGGTTTAATTCTCTGCTGTTGCCCTCTTGAAATTCTTAATAATTTTTGAAAAAGGGACCTAGTATTTCCATTTTGTACTGTTGTTGTTAGGTGCCATGGAGTCGGTTCCGACTCATAGCGACACTATGTACAACATACCAAAACACTGCCTGGTTGTGTGCCATCCTCACGATCGCTGTTATGCTTGAGCCCACTGTTGCAGCTACTGTGTCCATCCATCTCATTAAGAGCCTTCCTCTTTTTTGCTGACCCTCTACTTTACCAAGCATGATATCCTTCTCCAGGGACTGATCCCTCCTGATAACACGTCCAAAGTATGTGAGAAGTAGTCTCATCATCCTTGCTTCTAAGAAGCATTCTGGTTGTACTTCTTCCAAGATAGACTTGTTTGTTCTTTTGGCAGTCCATGGTATATTCAATACTCTTTGCCAACACCATAATTCAAAGGCATCAATTCTTCTTCAGTCTTCCGTATTCATTATCCAGCTTTTGCATGCATATGAGGCCATTGAAAACACCATGGCTTGGGTCAGGTACATTTTAGTCTTCTACGTGACATCTTTGCTTTTTAACACTTTAAGGAGGTCTTTTGCAGCAGATTTGCCCAATGCAATGTGTCGTTTGATTTCTTGACTGCTGCTTCCATGGGTGTTGATTGTGGATCCAAGTAAAATGAAATCCTTGACAACTTCAATATTTTCTTCATTTATCATGATGTTGCTTATTGGTCCAGTTGTGAGGATTTTTGTTTTCTTTATGTTGAGGTGTAATCCATACTGAAGGCTGTGGTCTTTGATCTTCATCAGTAAGTGCTTCAAGTCCTCTTCCCTTTCAGCAAGCAAGGCTGTGCCATCTGCGTAACACAGGTCTTCCTCCAAACCTGTTGTCCCATTCTTCTTCATACAGTCCAGCTTCTCGGATTATTTGTTCACCGTACAGATTGAGTAAGTATGGTGAAAGGATACACCCCTGATGCACACCTTTCCTAACTTTAAACCACGCAGTATCCGCTTGTTCTTTTTGAACAACTGCCTCTTTATCCATGTACAGGTTCCTCATGAGCACAATTAAGTGTTCTGGAATTCTCATTTTTCGCGATGTTATCCATAATTTGTAATTTTGCACTGGTGTCCTGCAAATTATGTAACCTGTCCTGCATACACGTACATATATACATACCCACAAGTATGAAGTATTAAAAAGTAATCTTAAGCCTAATGATGTTTCTAATTAATAGCCAGCATTTCTATGTTCCAGGAAACTAAAGCAGTTCAAGGAGACCAACTGGGAAATTCTCTCAGCTTCTGTGGGTCAGGAATTCAGAAGAAGTTTACCTGGGTTGATTTGGTTCAGTATTTCTCATGAGGTTTCTCAGATTCCACAGGGGCGTCTGGCATCTAAATGCTTGACTGGGCTGGAGAATCTATTAGCAAACTCCCTTTCCTTAACTGTAAAATGGGGAAAATAATATCTAAATCACAGGCTTGTTATGAAGATTAAGTATAAAATCTTATAATCCCTCTACAAATATTAGTTCCATTTCCCCATCAAGTAGATGCAGAAATGTGTTGCCAGGGATTAGAACTGAAGGAATTAGGGAACTGTGAAAGTGAAGGCCTTTATTAACAATAGATAGCAGCCCGGAAACTCTCTTCTTACATTTAGAGAAAACTTGATTATAAAATAGTTTGCCAAGAGGGATATTGTCTTTTTGACCTGAAAGATCTTGCTGTTAAGTAGCTGCTTTAGGGCAATTTTTTCGATACAGTAATATACTCTGGCCAATCACATCTAAGAATTGATTTCAGTTTAACCAGAAGGATAATCGGATTTTCATCCTGGCTGGACCGTTGGTTATCCCCTTGCCTCCAGTCTTCCCATCCAAAAATCCATCCTACTCTGTGCACCAGATTAACCTTCTAAGGACACTGTTTACATGTAACCCATTCCCAGAAGTTAAACCTTCAGAAGTCTTCCACTGCATACAACATTAAATCTAAATTATTTAATGAGTAATTAAATGTCTTCAATAGTCTGGACCCATTTTACATTTTCAGTCTTCTTTCCAACTGCTTCCTTATGCAAACTTTCCCTCCTAGTTGTCTCACCTCCTATCTCCCTCCCTTTTTTTAAAGCTTATTTTATAATATTCTCTTTACGTATCCAAACTCAACCTAATTTTAAAGTTGAGTGAAAATTAAAAACCTGATTTAAAATACTTTAAATTTTGTCTCCTTTATAAATATTGTATCAGCATGTCAGCCCAGCATGTGACCATATGTACACAAATAACTGATTTGTAAAATAGAATATGATCTATGCCACACCATACTTCAAACTTCTATGAAAAAAGGGAAGAGGGAGAAATCATTTTCAGTCTAGGTTTGAGAAAGGATCCCTGGAGTGATTAACATTTGAAAGGGTCCTTGAAAAATGACTTAGAATTTCTAAAGAGATAAGGAGAGAGGCCAGTCTTGGTAGAGGAAATAGTATATTAGATGAATGAAGGTTTGGAAAATGTAGGATATTCTCAAGGAATGATGGAAAATTTAGCTTGGAAAAAGCATAAAATGCACATAAAAATATTTTGCGGCGCTTGGTAGATTGGGAGCTGATTGCACAGGCCAATTGTTATAAATGCCAAAGTAAGATATTTACACTTGTACGCTATTTTGAAAACACTAAACTGGCAGAGAAAGTGTCAGATAAAATGGGGGGTTGGGGTTGGAGCAGAGAGAAGATGAGAAGACTAATTAGGAGACAACTGCTGTCAATTACAAGCCAATCAGGATTTATTTTAGGGTGCCCGACAGAGGAATATAAAGGAAGGTACAGATATGAAAGGAGGGAACAGATGTGAAAGAGACAGAACTGATATCAAACATTGAATGAATGGATGAATAGAAGTATGGACTCCACACTTAGAAGGAGACTTGCATGCTTGTTATGAGTATGGACCAGTCTGCCTTGGTTTGCACCTTGACCACTTCCAGGCAGTAAGACCTTGGCAAATTTCTTAAACTCCATGCCTCAGCTTTCTCATCTGTAAAACAGGGATAAAGGTGTTTTGAGGATTAAATGTTAATATAGATAAAATACTCAGACCAGTACCTGGCACATATTAAGCTCTATAAGTATGTTTGCTGTTATTATTATGTGGATTTATATAGGAGCTACTTAGTAGTTTGGGTAGTTAGTGCCTGATCTAGGGCAACTGAAGTTTAAGTAAAGAGAATGGTTAAGAAAGTCTGTGGAAATGGAAGTGCTAGACCTTCTACCATGTCTTGCTCGTAAGTACAACATAATAAATATGTGATGACTTAATTACCCCTAAATATTTTTAAAGTCCAAGTTATTTTTGCTTAAATGAAAATAGTATTCCCCTTTAGTACATACTTAAAATTATTAAAACATTTAAAGGTTTCCAAGAGAAAGGAATTGTATAACATTAAAATTTTATCATGGGCTAGGCTTATTATATGTATCATAATATTATTCATACAACAATTATACAGACAGGTATTTTAAGATTCATTTTAAGTTTGTAGACTATGAGGTTAAATGTTAGAATTCATTTGTTCTCACTTCCCTGCCTGGAGTTAGGGCTTAATGGCAAAATGATAAAAGAATCCCTTTAATATCAGAAATAAGACAAGGATAATAATACCTATCAATACTATTGTTTAATGTTTTACAGAAGTGTGAAGTAATGCAATTAAATAAGAAAATTCAAATAAATACTAGAATGAAGGAGTTTGCAGAAGATATGATTGTAATCTGAATTACCTAAAGAGAATTACCATAAAAACTATAATAAATTAGAAAATTCTGCAAAATGGTCACTTGCAAAATTGTTGTTGCTGGGTGCTGTTGAGTCTATTCTGACTCATAGCGACCCTATATACAACAGAACGAAACATTGCCCTGTCTTGCGCCATCATCACAATATTTGCTATGCTTGAGCCCACTGTTGCAGCCACTGTGTCAGTCCATCTCATTGAGGGTCTTCCTCTTTTTCGCTGACCCACTACTTTACCAAGCATGATGTCCTTCTCCATGGACTGGTCCCTCCTGATAACATGTCCAAAGTACATGAGACGAAGTCTCACCATCCTTGCTTCTAAGGAGCATTCTAGCTGTACTTCTTCCAAGACAGATTTGTTTGTTATTCTGGCAGTCTGTGGTATATTCAATATTCTTCACCAACACCATAATTCAAAGGCATCAATTCTTCTCTGGCCTTCCTTATTCACTGTCCAGCTTTTGTTTGCATGTGAGGTGATTGAAAATATCGTGGCTTGGGTCAGGTGCACATTAGTCCTCAAGGTGACATCTTTGCTTTTTAACACTTTAAAGAGATCTTTTGCAGTAGATTTGTCCAATGCGATATGTCATTTGATATCTTGACTGCTGCTTCCATGGGCATTGATTGTGGATCCCAGTAAAATGAAACCCTTGACAACTTTAATCTTTTCTCCATTTATCATATGTTGCTCATTGATCCAATTGTGAGGATTTTTGTCTCCTTTATATTGAGGTGTAATCCATACTGAAAGCTGTAGTCTTTGATCTTCATCAGTAAGTGCTTCAAGTTCTCTTCCCTTTCAGCAAGCAAGGCTGCGTCATCTGCATATCGTAGGTTGTTGATGAGTCTTCCTCCAATCCCGATGCTGTGTTCTTCTTCATGTAGTCCAACTTCTCAGATTATTTGCTTAGCATATAGATTGAATTAGTATAGTGAAAAGATACAACCCTGATGCACACCTTTCCTGATTTTAAACCATGCAGTATCCCCTTGTTCTGTTCCAACGACTGCCTCTTGGTCTATGTATAGGTTCCACATGAGCACAATGAAGTGTTCTGGAATTCCCATTCTTCACAATGTTATCCATAATTTACTATGATCTACACCGTCGAATGTCTCTGCATAGTCAGTAAAACACATGTAAACATCTTTCTGGTATTCTCTTCTTTCAGCCAAGATCCAACTGACATCAGCAATGATATCTCTTGTTTAACATCCTCTTCGGAATCTGGCTTAAACTTCTGGCAGTTCCCTGTTGATGTACTACTGCAACCACTTTTAAATGATCTTCAGCAAAGTTTTACTTGTGTGTGGTTTTAATGATATTGTTCAGAAATTTCTGCATTTTGTTGGATCACCTTTCTTTGGAATCTGCACAAATATGGATCTCTTCCAGTCAATTGGCCAAATAACTGTCTTCCAAATTTCTTGACATTGATGAGTGAACACCATTTGTTGAAACATCTCAGTTGGTATTCCATCAATTCCTGGAGACTGTTTTTCTGCCAATGTCTTCATTGCAGCTTGGACTGCTTCCTTTAATACTACCAATTCTTAATCATATACTACCTCCTGAAATGGTTGAAAGTCGACCAAGTCTTTTTGGTACAATGACTCTATATTCCCTCCATCTTCTTTTGATACTTCCTGCATCATTCAATACAAAATTAACATTTCTAAATCAATAGATTTCAATGAATTAATATGAATAAGTTAGAGCATATTAACAAAGAAAACATCTCATTTATGATGCCAATCAAAAAAACGAAAATATACAATTTTCACCTATAAATTTTTGTCATCTTATTTGCTGTTGTTAGTTGCCATTGAGTCAGCTCCAAGTCAAGGCAACCTTATGTATAATAGAAGGAAACATTGCCTGTTTCTGTGCCATCTTCATAATTATTAGCCCACCTAATATAACAAGTATTTATTCACTCAGCCAATATTTGTCAAACATTTGTTGCATGCAAGGCACTGTGTTAGGCTGCTAGGGGGGACATAAAAAATGAAAAAAAATTGAGGATAGATAATGATGGGAGAAAGGATGAAATAAAGGCATATCAGTTAATGAAATATTATTTGTACCTACTGGATTGGTAAAATTAAAATTTGATTAATATTTGGTGAAGTTTGGTGAGGCAGGAGAAAGCAGGCATTCTCATACGGATGTTAGGAGTATAAATTGGTCTTATCTTTTGGAAGGCAATTTGGAAATATCTGTGAAAACTTCAAATGTACATCATGTTTGTCCAGGCAATTCTGCTCATAGAAAATTTTCCCTGTAGATATGCTCACAGATGTTCTCCAAGATAGGTGCACAGCATGTTTATTACAGCATTATTTGTAAGAGCAAAACAAAACAAAACAAAACTGGACACAACGTAAATGTCTACAAATACAGGAAACTGTTACTAATTATGGCTCATCTACACATGGAAAATGACATAGTTCTTTTTAAAAAATGAAATAAGTCTGTATTCACTGATTAGGAAAGATTTCCAAGATATGTTAAGTAAAAAATGTCAGGCACAGAATTATTGTTTTGTAAGATTCTTTTGGTATAAAAATTTAAAAAGATGCTATATAATGTGGCGTATGCCAATTGTTTTCTGGAAGAATGCTCAAGAAACTCTTAATAGTGCTTACTTTCATAGAAAGGGTTTGGAGCTGGGGGTGGAGAGGGAGACTTTTAACTTCATATCTTTCAGTAATTTTTGAAATTTCTTAGCATATTCACATAATATTCATGGCTTTTTTATATTTTTGCTTTATGATTTTTCTTTTCTTTTTATATGTCTCTAGACATTATATGAGCAGTGTGATTATGGACCATTTTGTTTTTATATTTTTTGTATTAAAAATGAACTAATCAGTGATATACAAAAATGTAAAAGGACTCTCTCCATTGTACTGCATGAGAAAAGAGATTCTTTCTTGGTTGAACTGTCCTATAGAGCCGTATTCCCAGTGAATGTTTAACACCTCAGGAGGGCTATATCCCATAACTTTGTGAATGTGTGCTCCATGATGATGATATTACTTCACTTTTAAGTTTGGAAAAACATTGAGTCAAAGGTAGGGTTCTATACCGCTTCAGAAAGCTAATGGAAATCTGAAATAACTACAACTAGAAAAGCTATGCACTTTTTTTTTATGAAAAAAAGGTGTTTATTATACAACAAATACAAATGTTATGTAAATTCAGTTCCCTATTCCCAAGGTTAAATAGTCTAATGTAGGACCAACCATTATTTGCTGTGACCAGGCAGTGTCAGCCCAGTTAGCCAACTTCCTGTGTGAAAAAAGAGTGTTCACACAATCACAGTCAGTTAATTTGATGCCTGGATGTGTTATTAAGGTTAGTCCAGACACAATGAGTGTTTTCTCTATTAACACAGTGGCAGGAGTATTTCAGGTAGTTTTTACAATTTGAATGATTTTATGTTACTGTGCTAAACACCTGTAAAGAAAAAATTATGTTAAGAATGCAAAATATTTGAAGCATTTTTGATGAACAGTAGGAACCTATTCACAGGGAATACAAAAATCTTTTTACCAAGCTAATTTCCCTTTATCAGCATTCCTGTAGATTACCAACTTGAAAGTCATTTGTGCTCTGTGAAACCACCTGAGGTCTTTTTTTGTTCACGTTAGCTCTTTTAAAGTAATATAAGATTTCATCATTTAAAATATATCCCAAGCTAAGCTCACATCACCTGGCATTTGAAGACTTTT